>NC_048235.1:30333843-30391594 GCF_002007445.2 Ailuropoda melanoleuca | reverse complement strand
AGGGAGAGGGAAGGAGGGAGGGAGGGAGGGAGGGAGGAGACAAAAGTTGGGGAGGAAAAGAGAAAGTTAAAGAAGGAGGTAGGGAGGAAATAAGTTGGTTGTGAAAGACAGAAAAGTGTTGAATAACCTCTTACCGGCTTTTTGTCTTATTCCTATCTCAGGTTCCACAATTACTGCTGAGATACAGGGGGTCATTGATGCCTGTGTCAAGCTGACTGGAATGCCAGACCTTACACTCTCCTTCATGGTAAAGTCCTAAGCCACAGGTTCAGATCTTGGGATGGCAAATTAACTGCTTCTGGAAAGACAGTGGTGAGAATGGAATGGAACAGTAAGAATTAATTAAGGACAGGGATGCCTGGGTGGTTCAGTCGGTTAGGCGTCCGACTCTAGATCTCAGCTCAGGTCTTAATCTCAGGGTCATGAGTTTAAGCCACACTGGGTGTGGAGCCTACTTAAAAGAAAAGAAAAAAAATAATTCAGGACAGCCACAAAGCTTGTATCAGGCTTGAGATACGGAATTTGTGTGTATGTGTGTGTGTGCACATGCATTTAAATAAAGACAGCATCTGAATGATTTTCCCAAAAGAAATATGGGTGTTTAATTCCTACTTCTTGCTTTTCCTTGCCTGGTGACTACAGAATCCCAGGTTGTTGGATGATGTCAGCTTCCATCCCTGTGTTCGTTTTAAGCGCTGGGAATCTGAGCGTATCCTCTCCTTCATCCCTCCTGATGGAAACTTTCGCCTGCTCTCTTACCATGTCAGTGCACAGAAGTAAGCAGCCCTTATAATTAAGAATAGAATCTGTGTATATATGGAAACGGTATCCGTAGTGATTAAGGACTCAGGCTCTAGAGTTACCTGGGTTCAAATTCCAGTTTCTGTCCTTACTAATCGGGTAACCTCAGGTGAGTTGTTTAACCTTTCTGTGTCTGTTTTCTTATCAGTAAGTGGAAATGGACCTTGTTTGAACAAAAAATGGACCATGTTTGAAGATTAAATAAAACAGTCTAAATAGTGCTTAACACAAAGTTGGTGCTCGTTAAGTTCACTGCCGCTGTTTTTGTTGTTATTATATGTCTAAACAAGAACACTTTTTTTCTCAAATTGGAATCCGAGTACACCTGTATTCAATCACCCGACCCAAAAGAGCATTAAACATGAAAAACCACAAGAGGCAGTCATTTTTGATCTTGAACGTTCTCTTTACTATCTTGTCAGAGGACTTTCGAAGCCCTTAGTAGAAGGTGTGTAGGAGATTCACAGACCGAGGAGAGCCGTGCCACCTCAGAGCCACCAGTACTTTCCTGTGCGATTTGGAACAGATAATTTAGGAAAATACCTGCGTGCTTGAGAGCAAAGGCTCTGGGCTCAGACTGCCTACATTTAAACCCCATCTTCAGTATTTATGATACATGACCTTGGGCAAGTTACTTAATCTTAGTGAAGTATAAGGACAGCATTATTTATGTTTAAATCGGGACAGGAGCAGTACCTACTTCATACTTATTGGGAGGATTAAGCAAGATAATGGAGCTTAGGGGCACCTGGGTGGTACAGCGGTTAAGCGTCTGCCTTTGGCTCAGGGCGTGATCCCTTCGTTATGGGATCAAGCCCCACATCAGGCTCCTCCGCTATGAGCCTGCTTCTTCCTCTCCCACTCACCCTGCTTGTGTTCCCCCTCTCACTGGCTGTCTCTATCTCTGTCAAATAAATAAATAAAATCTTTAAAAAAAAAAAAAGATAATGGAGCTTAAACATGTAGCATAGTACTGGCATACAGGAGTGTTTAATAGATGTTAAGAACTATTATTGCTTTGTTATTACTCTGTGATTTCTCTATTTCCTGTTCTGTCCTATCATGACAACCTACAATATGTACCTCATAAGGTTTTTGCAAGGATCAGAGGAAGTTAGGTAAAAGCACTCCCAAGATATTATAAAAGATCCATGAGGTATGAATAGAACTCTCCCAAGTACAAATCATTATTGGTCACGTGTCGTAAAGTAAAACACAGAGATATGGTGACTCCTAATTTTTATCTCTAATGCCTTTCTCATAATAGGCTTAGTATACTCTGGTTTTTATTAATATTATTCAGTTGTTAGAAGAGTTAGCTCATTTACTAGATAGCATCTTAGCTTTACAAAAAGAAAAAAAATTGAAGATTACTGGGGTTTTCCCTGTGCTTTTTTTTTTATATAAAGAGTAAAGAAGTAGGTAAGGAAGGAAAAGCTGTCAATGGGGCCAAAAAAAAAAAAAAAGCTTAGCATAAAAGAAGAAAATGTTGCTATTTTTCCAGTGTGTTAATGAATGTAGTAAAGGGTTTTTTGTCTCTCTCTTTTCCAGTCTGGTGGCAATTCCAGTGTATGTCAAACATAACATCAGTTTCCGGGACAGTAGTTCACTTGGACGCTTTGAAATAACAGTGGGACCAAAGCAGACTATGGGGAAGACCATAGAGGGAGTGATCGTCACCAGCCAGATGCCCAAAGGGGTCCTGAATATGAGCCTCACTCCATCTCAGGGGACACATACATTTGACCCAGTTACCAAGGTAGGAGGAGATTAAGCAGGAAGTTTTGAATTGCTGATACTAAATAGAAGTATTTCTGCAGGAGCCCTCTGCATAGATGTTATACCTTGTTGAAAGGGAAGCTTAATCAAAGGGACATCCTTTTTCTCCTTGAGATAATTTATGGTGACAAATAGTTTTCTCTGTTGAAAACCACTTTAGAGGCAGCTTGTAATACTGTGAACAGATGCCCTGAGGTTAGAGCTCAACCACCTCAAATGAAGAGTTCCACTGTAACTTCTTTCTTTTTCTTTGAAGATGCTGTCGTGGGATGTAGGAAAAATAAATCCCCAAAAGCTACCAAGTTTGAAGGGGACCATGAGTCTTCAGGCTGGAGCTTCCAAACCAGATGAGAACCCCACAATTAACCTGCAGTTTAAGATCCAGCAGCTGGCCATTTCTGGTGAGTGACTCACGACTTACGTGGCTTCATGAGAACAGAAGTGGCTCTCCAGTAGGACACAGATCTCAGAAGCCTTCTGCTGGCTCCCCATTTTTGGAGTTTGGTTTCATTACCTGATGAGTAATTTTGAGTAAAATCTTCTCTAGCATTTCTGGGGAAAGTTCATCATCCTTTCTTTGAAGTTGGCTGAAGTGATCTGACTGCCAATGTGTAAGACACAGTTGAGAAGGAAATAGTGTGGGTAGATGGAGTGTTGGCAAGCAGGTGTTGAGTCATCCTGGGGTTGTCCGTTTGGGGTTCCCAAGGTTTTCAGGATGGGAAGCTTCTGTGTTCTCAGCTGGTGACTGAGAAGAATAATTTCTCCTCCTTTCCCCCAGATTCAGAAGGACTTTCATATTTGCTTTTATTATCATGTGGAACCCACTTGAGCCCGCTGAGGTCTGCACCTATCTCAGAATGGTGATGATGATAGTTACTGCCTACCAGGCATTTACTGTGTGCCAGGCACTGTTTTAAGCTCTTTTCATCTATGTTATTATTTAATCCTTAGAACAATTGTGTAAGGTAGATAGGAGATGACTTCAGCTTTATATAAACTTCCTATTTTTCTTTACCAACAGAACTTGTCTAGTTTAAGTGGTTAGCATTCGCTTCAATTATAAACTCTTTCATCTTAAAACACTTCACAAATTTTAAAACCCTATACAGTATAAAATGTTTTGCTCAGTACGGTGAGAATACTTAGGAAGCATTCATTTATTCATTCATTAAGTTATATTTTATTTCATTATTCATTAATGTTATTCATGTATTCCGTCCAATAGCTTGAGAAAAACATAGAGGGGTCTTATTTTTTCTTTATCCTCATTTCAGTCTGCATGGAACTTTCTGCCCTTGCCACTTTACAGACAGGTCTTCCAACAGGATAGCTTTTTGTTGGAGCAGTTTTGTTATCAGTATATGGACAAAGAGTGAAAAATCTTTGAGCTTCAGAAAAGTGAAATAAATAAGGGACAATTATTATTATTTTTCTGGTTCATTGTTACAACTATCTCTATGCCACTGATCCCTCTGAATTAAAATAAACAGACATGGTACATGCTCCTTTTTGAATAATGCCTATCTTCCTTCCTTCCAGGACTCAAGGTGAATCGTCTGGATATGTATGGAGAAAAGTACAAACCCTTTAAGGGCATAAAATACATGACCAAAGCTGGAAAGTTCCAAGTTCGAACCTGAAGGGAAAGTTTTGTAAAAAGAACAGTCATGAACGCTTTTTCATTTCTTACTTGTCTAAAAGTAAAAAATATCAGCCTGTCTCCTAGGTCAGTATCCCCTTCTGGACCCACCCGCTCCCTTTTTTCCTTAGCCTTCAGTGCCATGGAGCTAATCAAGGGAGAGAAGGGTCACCAGGGAGAACCAGACAGAACTGAAACACAATCGGCACCAGCTCAGTTCTGTGAGAAGAGATGTGTGACGGAGGGTAGAGACACTTGATGCCATATTTAACTATTTTCAGCGTGGTAACCATAGAAAAAGACTAGCGTTTGTTACTTGCCTGGCTTTAATGATCTAAAGCCAATGAATGACTCCTTTTTGTTTTTTAAGGTAGAAAGAAAGATTAGAAAGAAGGAAAGAAAGCTTGGAAGAAAATGGTGCTAGTCACAGAAAGGCCAGTTAAGGATCTGATCTATGAGGGAGAAGAAAGGAAACAGTACTGAAGAATCGTTAAGGACACAGGTTCAAGTGAAGGGGGCAGGAAAAGCAGTCAAGCCTCACCTGAAGGAGGGTTGGAAGGAAAAGAGTGGAGTTGGTTTCTTTCTGATCCCTCTACTTTCACATATAATAAAATCATCAGTACTTCTAGAAGTGAACTGGAAGCTTCTGAAATTCGAGTCCGCTAATGACATGGAAAACCCCAGTAGAATCAGATTTTCCCTTGAAGACTGTGACAATATCCGACCAGTTTTCAGATACTAACTGCTGTTTGCCTTTAGCACTTGGTCTGTCATCTTCTGTGAGAAGGTGACCTGCCCTCTTCCTGGTGGAGGCTGCCTGAAATGCCCCTTTCCCCAACCCAGAACAGTTTACTCACTTTATGTTGCAGAATTCACCAGCCTTTTTCCTGTTACCCAAGGACAGTTTCAGAAAAGCCAATCCCACAATCCCGGGGCAGCCAGATTTTGTGTGTCACAGTGTCAGAGTGTAGATGACCAACTCATTCTTCAGGAAGTGCACCACAGCTGTAACCGAGTGCCTCCTTATTTACGCTCGGCAGTGCTGGACTAGTGCTGGAGTCGAAGCCTTGCTGTCTGACACTTTTCCGTCAGTAACCCTAAGTTAACAGAATGCTCACCATCGAGGGGCATGGTTGATCCTGGAAGCTAATCAGTAAAGTTATCTCCTTGGAGTCTTCTGTGCTCGACTCTATAACAGATCTATTAGTAATATAGATCTACTGGTCCATCTTTGTTTCGAGGCAAAAAATAATAATAAAATAAAATTCCCTAACCCTTTGAATAAAACTGATACTGAAGGAAGATGGGCCATGTTGATCATGTGTAACCCGGTTTAAGAAACATGGCAGCTGAGGGAGTACCTCAGACTTTCCCAATGGGTAATTTTTATTCTAGTTCAATATGCCTATTACCCATTTAAATATTTATATAAAAGACAGGTTTTAAACTTATTATTGTTATAGCTTAAGGAGTGATATTGTGCTGTGCTTCATGCATGGAGAAAAATGAAGACCTCTACTCTCCAAAGCCCACAATTTTTCTCTAAGGCCCTGTTTCCAAATCCTTCAGCAATTTTGTTTTGCTAGTTTTGTCTCCCTACTTCCTGGACTTGTTTTTGCTGCAGAGTAATGTTGCTTTGTGATTTTCCTCTGGGATAAATTGTGCTATATACAAACAGGTGTGTTTCATACTCCCATCACTCCAGAATTTGTCCTGAGTGACTATGTCCTGTATATGCACCTGGCAGGGTAGGGGGAACAGCTCTGCCTATGATTCCAGAATACTCGGAATTACTTCTTCCGAGGGCTCTGGAGGATTTTAAGGTTTCCTAGGTCATAGGAAAACAACCAGTCTTGGTCCCTGGATATTTTTAGGTTCATAAATCCAGCTGTGATATTTCCTCCCGTACAGTTCATCCTAATTTCAAGGGAAGAACTTGAGGAGAAATAAAGTATCTAGGGTGTGGCACCTGCAGGCCTTAGCATGTGACGTTATGGGTCACGCGTGCAGCGAACCACTGGAGCCCAGTGAGCACCACTGCTACCTCCCGGTGGGGTGTCCCGTAAGGAGTGCAGGGCGTCCTGGCTGAGCTGTTCAATTCCAGATGTGTTTAACACGTGTGCAAGTACCTCCTGTGTTTAAATCGTAATAAAGTTGAGTTTTACCAGTTCTCTGTGTCCTAAGTCTTGTTACTGAGACGAATGGTAGTGTTATGCTGGGCAGGCCTCAGTAGAAGCAGTAAGGAATAAGTCATTTCTGGGGGACCTTACTACTTTTGTCTTTTCAACCAGTAGACCTAACGCCATAGGTATGGTATGATTCCCATTACCTCTGAAAATAGGGGATGTTGGTATTAATGTCATTTTTAAGGTTGTAAGAATAAAGGTGAAGATCAGTCATTTTTCCCCACTATAGACCAGCCATGAAAGCTGCTGATGGCTATTCTAGTGCTTTCCCCCACGCTCGTGATCTCCTTAGATTGGTCCGTTCGGGCGTGAAATGGAAGATAAGTCATGGGCAGTCTTTGTAAAGTGTGGACACCGGTTGTTATCCCCTATCTGTATTGATATCCTTTGATAAATCCCTCGTGGCCATGGAAAGACATTAAGGCTGTTTTCTGTTTACCAACTGCAGTGTTTGGTGTTAATGTTACTGCATCCCATCTGTCTTAGTTGTTAACGTGTCTTCCCGTGCTATGGCTGTGCTGGTTGCACTGTGGTGTGACCAGGTGAATTTTATAATACATGTACTTTCCTCTGTGGCCAGTAGGTGGTGACTTAGTGCTGGCAATGAGGTTAATTTTTTTAATTGTTAGAATTTTAAAAGAGGGAATTAAATTTGAAACTCTTAAACTTTTCCCCAAGATTTCAAGTACTGGGGATTGTGTGAGTTTTTGCTTTTGAAGTTAAACATAGAACCAAAAATTTAGACACTTTTTGATAACCAGACCTAAGATTGGGGCTCTAGGAGGATAGCAGTTTCCATCATGAGTTCCCTAAGTCTTTGCCCGCTAAAATGTATTGCACAGCTACCTAAGACTCTTTCTTGTTCTTCAGATCTGTTAGCGTCTGTTTGCTTTATTAACCAGCTGGGGATAAGGAACTATTTAAGTTCGCCTTATATTCCTTTTCCTGGCCTGACAAGTTACAGACATTTTATCCAAAATTTCCTAATCCACACCAGGTAATGATGTGTTGTTGTTCTTTGGATATATTTTAGTGTAATTCAAAGGAATCTGTTTGCCGGGCTGGGACTCTGCCCTGCAGCTTGGTCCGCGGCCTCTTGTGAGCAATTGTCTTCCTCCAGTCTGTGGTTGCCAGGACCTCACCCAGAGGAATGTTGGGGCCTGTAATTTGGCGTTTCCATCCCAGGAGGCCTTGCTGCTTCGGTTCATTTCATTCATCCGAGTCTCTGAAGAAAGGCTTGTCTTGCAAAGGGGAGTGGGTGAAACCCACTGAATTCCTGCCAGAGATGTGCTCGCTGGGAGTCCTGCCTATTGTCCTTGAGCAGTGTTTGTCTAAAATGGCCAAGGTACATTTCTATCTCAAATAAAATCTGCCACTTGCAAGGGGAAACTTGGACACGAGAGGTCTGTGGCGGAGGAATCTATGACTTAAGTTTCTGTGATCTGTATTTATTTAACTGCTCCAGGGGCTTGAGTATTTCAGGGAAGTTTGGGTTTTCTCCCCTCTAAATCAAGCTCTTGGCCTTTAGAGTGTCTCTTCTGTGAGCTAAAACTATGTAGTTTTCTTCTAAGAACATCTAAAGTGAGCAGTTCTCACAGCCTTTCAGGAGAAAGAGACAACTGCAACCACCTTTTCTCCTCTCCAGGAAACTGCTGGCGTTTATCCAACAGCAAGCATCCTCAGGCTTATTCTTCCATCTAGGGTGGCAGTGATGATACAAGTGTCAGGCTGCAGCCAGGAATAGGGACTGCAGCTCTAGTTAAGAAAGTGGTCTAAGAGAAGAAGAAAGCAGCATCCTTAAGTAACATACTAGTGTGTCTTGGTCTGGGAGTTCATTGGGGTTTTTTTCTTTGAAGTTTTATTTAAATAATCTCTACATCCCACATGGGGCTCGAACCCACAACCTTGAGATCAGGAGTTCTATGCTCTTCCGACTGAGGCAGCCAGGCACCCCGTGGTCTGGGAGTTAATTCCTTCAGATGACCAGGAAAGGAAAATGGAATGGGAAGAAAATGGCCAATACTAGCTTCTAGTCTGACCAGCAGTGGGATGTTGGCTATGCTGGCAAGGTCATGCTTCCGTTCTTATCCCCTCTCCTCCTTTCTACCACCCTGGTTGCTGTCCCTGGAGTCTGCCTACCCAGTCTGCTTTCGTTCCATCCCTCTCGGGTTCATTCTTCCCAGGGCATGCTCAGCTCGTTACTTCTGTTACACACAAGCCCCAGTAGCTCCGTGTTGCCTACAGAATTAAGTCCAAAACTCAGTTTGGCATTGAAAGCACCATAATCTAAGTTCCTACCTACATTCTTCATGATCTTCACTTCCAACAACCTGTACAAAATCCTTCCCCATACTCCCACTGCCCCTTTTGCTCTCCAGATCTTTGTATTTCCATGCAGTGACTTTCCTGGTCTCACGGATGCCTTGCTCACACCTCCCCACCAGTCCAAATCTTGCCCTATTTTTGAAAGCCCTACCTAACTCTGTTTTTCTTTAAGATTTCCTCATACTTCCTGGAGATGAAACTCAGTGAAAGTTTTCTCTGCCATTTTTGTGACTCATCTCTGTTCTATCTGGGTACTTAAGTACCTTATTTTCCTGTCAAACCGAGAACTGCCTTCCTCCCCCTTTTTACTGTCCACAGCACCTAGCACGTTGCCTTGTATGCAGCCAGTGTTCTGTGTACGTCAAATGAATGGAAGCAAATATTTGAGATGATTTAAAAAATATGGCTGTAAGAATAAATGAACCATGAGATACTGCAAGTGAAACAAAATTATCTCACTCTGTTTGGGAAAATATGTGAAAAATAATCTGAGTTTATTATTTCAGCACAGTATAATACAGGGGTGTGGCAACAAAGTAAAAACCAAAATGGACTGATATAAATATACTAAAGGCTAGTTTATCAGTTACTGAAATGATACAAGTCTCCTGTTTTATTATAAAGTTTATAAAGAAGGATTTACACTATACACAAAAAGATTTCCTTCCAAGAGCTGTAAAGTGGAGAAAGGGAAAGGTCAAATGCTTGGTTTCAAGGTGGTGGTGAGGAGTGTGATCTGGCCAGCCAGCCCAGCCCTTACTAGGAGGCCCCTGTCGGGCTTCCCCGTGACTATAAATAGACATTCCATTTCTAAAGCAATCCTTCCTTCCTGAAGGACCTAGTTATGTTTTTTACTATCGAGACATGCTTTTATCTTTGTGGTCCCATTTCCAAAGCTTCTCGTGGTGACAGATCAGGAGGTTGGGCTTCTCTTCTCCCTCTCTTCTGCCTGAGATGGTGGTATTCCAAGAGGGGTTGGCGTTTATCCGTCTTCTCAGCTGACAAACTATATTCTGAAATCAGATCTTAACCCCTGAAAACTTCTAAAATGGGAAGTACCTATGAAAACCTATCCTTTCCCCTCTCCTATGGGTTCCCCCTGCCCCGCCACCCACGTGTACTGTGTGATGGCTCAGCTCTGTAAAGAAGCGCTCCGCCTGGTGTGTCTTCTCAAGGAGAGGAAGCAGGGTCTCCCGTGATTTCAGGGAATTGGATGTCCTTGGTCACGGTCGCATATTGTTTTGAATCCAGTCTAGGTAATTAATAACCTTGGTATATATACCAGGAACATCTTTCTGCCCGCAGCCGATGCCCCAACTGATGATGCCAACCAAAGTCATGCGGTTGTCCTTCATACACACCAAGGGGCCACCCGAGTCACCCTGCAATAGAACAGGTTAGTTGTTTGCGGAAAAACACAGACTCTCTGGGGGGAAGTTAGGGTTCATATTTGTAGTGCTAATGTTGTATCCTTCAAAGTACTTGGTTCAGAGAGGGAAATTTTCATCTCAGTGATCTTGATCCTGTAGAGATAGGCTTTATCTACCTTGCAAAGTAGAATTGAGATAATGGCTCGGACATTTCCGGCCACAACCCTCCTTTTAACTCTACCACTTACTAGCTGTGTGGCCTTAGGCTAACTGTGCTTAGATATTCTTATCTCGAAGATAGGGATCACACTACCCACAGTAGAGGTTGGTATGGGAATTAGTTGGGAGAAATTGGGAGAAAGCATGACGTTTTGTAAAACTCTTGGCAATTGTTGGCTGTTACTGTCTTATCGAATCAAAATGATTTCTTGTTTTTGTTTTTAACTTGAAGCTTGCAGATCAGGGTTTCACTTTACATACAACCTTTTCATGACTGTTGAGCTGGGGGTACAGCCGAGGTTTCTGAAGAAACCATTCAGAAAGAGACAAAGGTCGTCAAGGAACTGAGGGAAAATGCTGATGTGATTTACCTTATAAGAACAAAGCCCACAAAGTCTTCAATGCAAGAGCCCTGCTTCCTTCTTTTTGTTTCCCCTCTAACCCCCAGGCCCTCCGTGGAGAGCCAGGCACACTGTAGGCTCAAAAATGTCTCACCAATAGTGGCGCCTTGGTTATATTTAGGTCCTAACACCACAGGTTGGTGTGTGTTTCATGCCAGTGCCCTGTTACCATGAGACAGAAGTATCGACTCTGATATGGATGCCAACACAGCCTGAAATAGTTTGCTTTCCCGGGCGACAAACCTCATATTAGGGCTGATAGGAGTTTTTAAAACATCTTTCTCACAAATCATCTGGGTCGTACTTCCCAGTAAGCTGCAGTCCCTCCTCCCCGCTCGACATGGGAGTCTCCAATTCTCCAGCCCCCCCCACCCCGCCCAAGTCAAGCACTGCTTCGTTCGCATTGCTTTACCCATCACTTCAATAGTCGATCAATCACCTGGGCTTACAGGAAACCCTGAATCAGGCGGAGTTTCCGGTGTAGACACTGGGGAAATTTCCTGCAGTTTAGATTTCTTAAGTTTGGGTAACTTTGATCTCTCTCCGATTGTGTTATTTCTTTGAGGCCCTCATCTAGAATCTCTAACACCTCCCCGAGATGAACTCATCCGCTCGGCTCTAACTTTTGTCTTGCTTAGGCACCTGTGGGCCAAGGACCGCTTTTACCCTCGGCTGGGCTCGAGCACGGCGAGGCCCCCATGTCTACCTGGCAGGCGTCGTGCAGGTTTGCCTGGTTCCCACCGCTTCGCGTGTCTCCGGCGCACAGCATGTTGTTCGTGACGGTTTTGTTAAACAGGTGCTGTGATGTGCAGCGGCTGGATGGGTACAGCCGGACGTGAGCCTCCTTCAGCCGCTCAGAATAGAAAGGAGAAGCTGAAACACAGAAGGGAAAATATCTGACGGTTTCAGGGAAAGTTACTTGTAAACCTTTTAGAAGGAGGAAGCTAACTTTTCTAATAATGGCTAACCTGGATCCGGCTCTCAGATCCATGAGGTCGAAGCCTACGAAATATTGTCAATATCGTTTTGACTGACAAAACCAGATATTTTATAGAGTTTAGCCCATGGTTTCTCAGGAGCAGTGCTACTGACATTTGGGCCAGATCAGCTTTTGAGGGGGGCTGTCCCGTGCACTGCAGGTGTTTGGCGGCCCCCTCGCTTTGACTCACTAAGTGTTAGTATAAACCTCCATCCTCAGCTGTAACAATCAAAAATGCCTCCAGACGTGGCCATTGTGTTCTGGGGGGCAAAAATACCCCAGCTGAAACCACTGGCTTTACCTACTATCATTTAATTCTCTTAACCTAAGGAGGCAGGCAATTCTACCCCCATGTTACCATTGAGGGGGCCGAGGCTCGGAGCCGTGTAACATAAAAACCCAGATCCTGGGTCCCACTGCCACAAAGTGCAGACGGAGGGTGTGGACTCAGGCCTACATGACCGGAGAGTCGAAAGAGCCCAAAGAGCCCCGGGGACACCCTAGTCACCAGTCTCCACTGCTTATCAGAACCTTCCTGCAATCTCAAGCCCTTCAAAACACTTGTACTATTCACCCCTTTCTTGACCTGCACAGTGACCCCGTGAGGTGAGGAAGGCAGACGATGGGTTCTCAGTCTGCAGGTTACACAGCGTCAGTGCCTGAGCCAGGGCTAGAACATTCTCGCGACTTTTTCCTCTCAATAACTGCATGCCCCGCTGTCCCGCAGACAGACAGGATGGGGCCGAGACTTCCTTGCACTTACACGCCTCGTGCTTGCCGTAGCCGGACAGCTCGCATTCTGTCCAGTCGGGCAGCTGCAGGTTGGCCTCGGGGAGACACACGGTGCGGACAGCGTCGCTCTCCTGGGCACAGTGTAGCGAATCCGACTGCAGTTTCAGCAGCACTGGGAGGAGAGCGAGAAGAGAGTAAGCCCCGTGTGATGCTCGTCTGATTTGAGGACAGGGACACGAAGGAGAGGGCGAGGGTATGGAAGGCAGGGGTCATCGGGAGCAGGGAGGACAGGACGTCTCACCGATATCATTGTTGTAAGTGTCGTCATCAAATGCCTCATGGATGATGTATTTTTCGACTTCAAATTTCTGCTCCTCCTCTCCAGGGACCTCTCGGTATGTTCTGCCCAAGACCACCCTAAGGTGGTGGGGATCATACCTAACGGAGAAACAGCCTTAGGACGCTCTGCTTGCCATGAGGCGGCTTCTCACGGGCCCCCGTTTCAAGGCCTCAAAGTCTAGGGAGACTACTGCGTTTTCCGAAGTCCCTACCTCTCCTGGAAGCAGTGGGCAGCAGACAGGACCCAGCAGGAACTGATCAGTATTCCCCCACAAAAAAACCTCTCTCCTGGTGACCTCCTGTTCTTGACAAAGATGGCGGCCTGCCACGGGTGAGAGGTGATGTCCGCGTAGAGCCCTCCTTTAATGCGAAACTGCGGCTGCTTGTACTGTCTCAGGCCACAGGTGGCTGGGAGAGGGAAGGACAGAGAAGGGAGACCAGACCTGTGGTCCTCGGGCGAGTTCCTTGCGCACCTGTCTCGGTTTCTTCTCTTGGAAGCCCGAGTTTCTGTCGCCTTACTGCACGTGTCCGGGTTGTACAGAGTGACAGAACCGTCTCCGTGGTAATGAAAACCACAGCTTTCACCTGTTGAGTACCTAGTGCATACCAACCACTGCACACACACTACCTTTAGCCCTCACGACACTGAACTTCAGAGAGGCTGGGAAATTTTTGCCCAAGGTCACAGCGGCCTCCGGATTAGAACCCAGATTTGTCTGACACCAAACGGGGTCTTTCTGCTATGCTTCATTACCCCAGTTTTTCCCCGCACTACCTCCTGGCTTCAGAAATAACGCGGCCCTGCCGCTCCCTCCTGGAGAACGTCTACCCCATTTCTTTTCCGGCTACTCCACCTTGCCCATCCTTCAAGGCCTCGGTGAAATCCTGCCTCCTCGCGGAGCTTTCTTAACACTCCCAGCCCACCCGGCTCCGCGCGAGCTTACTGACACTGCTCCCTGAGGACTGTCCATGCTTGGCCTTGGGTGTGAGTGCACTGGTAGTTTGTGTCCTACCTGCCCAGTTACATAACATGTTCTTTGAGAAACATTCTGGCTAATATGTGTGTTCACAGGAACGGAGTAATAATCACCTATTCTCAGACAATTTCTTAAGTTTTTAAGCAAAATGTGCCAACTTGAATTTTCTCTCGGTCTTCCACTCCCTGCACCCACCCAGTTCCCCTGTGTGAAATGGGCTCTGTGAGAGAGGTTGGAAGAGTTCACAGCAGGAGTACAAGCCGTGGAGTCAGAGGACACGGGATCAGACCGGGCTCTGCACTCGGAGCCCCGTGAGCTTGGGCAGGCCCCATGACTTCTGAGCTGGTTTCCTCCTCTGGAAACTGAAGATAGGAAGACTGCCTCTCCCTGCATTGTCGGGAGCACTCTATGAGAGCACTTTGTTATCAAGGGAGCCAGTATATGTGAGCTATCCCTCCATGCTCACCACAACCTCATCAATCATTAATAAAGGCATCTGGAGACAGAAGTTCAGAGCCTAATGAATTCTAAGAGAAACTGGCAAGTTCTTCTCTTTCGTTTTGCCCTCTGTGTCACCCTTGTGCGTGGGAAGTGAACACCTGCCCAGAGCGTTGTCATCCCACTATTGCTTCAGTCATGGAAAGCCCCTCCCTACCACGGCCTTCCTGAAAATCTGGGAGCTACACAGTCAGAACCAGACAGCTGTGAAGACACAGGAAGTGGCAGAGGAAATGGTCAAGAAGGGAGACTGGGCAGCGGGAGGTGGCCAAGGGCCAGGCCTTACAGCACTGGGGCACGTCACAGTATTCCCACGTCAACTTGTGGTCCTTCAGCACGTGGCACCAAGGCTTGGCATCCCCATCTGGGTTCCTAGATGACGAGAGTTTCAGATTTTCAATCCCACCACAAGCCGTATGACAGAGGAAGGAAGCTCAGTAAATCTGGGAAGGAGGGTCCTGAGTTCTAAACTTGGCTCTGTCAGAGATCTCACCAGAGGAAAACAACTTTAATTTTGTTTTTCTATCAGCAACACAACATTCTCCTCTCACAGGGATGTTGGAAGGAATTGTGAGCTGTGCTGTGAGGACACTCTTATGATTCACTGGGAGAAAGTCACCATATAAGAACAGAACAGATGAGGACTAAGTGGCTATGGGACAGCACCTCCAACTTGGGATGTGGGTTGACAAACTGGTGAACTTCACTCTTTATAATAGGTGTTATTCTAGCAAGTGAATAGGCGTGACTAGATAATATCCACGGTTCCTTCTCACCCCCTAGGTCTTTCATATAACTTTAGGCATGAAATCTCCCATCCACACCCCAGTCCTGCCTTCTGCCCAGACATGAATCTCCCGGACCCTGTGCTACGTACCGGCAGTAATTGTGGTTGCCCAGGCCCAGGGCCTGAGAATTGGTCTTCCACGCTGTATAGACCTTGCCTGTTAGGACTATGGAACTCCACTGGAGGCAGGAGGCACCAGATGTGGTGAGGCTGTAGGTGCCACGGTATGCCAACCCTTTTCCAAAGTAGCAGTCCTCATTTTTTTCTGGAACAAAAGAAATCTCAAACTGAAACAAAACCAATTAAATGCTACCACAGGCAAGTCGGGGTTTGCAGCAGGGCCTGAGCGGGGCTGCTGGCCTGAGAGGGTGAAGGCATCGATAGCCTTCACCCATAGGCAGCCTCCTCAGCCTGCCCATAGGAAGGATGAGACACCATCCCACTTGCTCTCTTTCCTCCTCCTTCAACCCTTTTATGTAGGGATGGTAAATGGCTTTTAGTTGGTGGGCCAACTTTTGCCAGTTGGATGTGGCTTCCTAGATGGCTGTGTAGAGAGATCCTGAGGGTTTGTTCACCCTCAGCGGGAAGGGGTCTATGTCCAATTAGTAGTGATTACTGCTGGAGCTGCTTTGAAAGTAATTGGGGATTTCCTTGTTTGTACTTGACAGGTTGAAGTGAATCAGAGTTCTTCCGTGGAGGGACAAGTTAGCAGGCCCCGCTTCTCAGATTTTGTCTGCCAGTGCTCTGAAGGGTTTGTTGGGCTTGAGCACGGGGGGAGAATATGAACCCAAGGGTGCTGCCTATTTTCACCAATTTGCCCCATTTTACCCTCCTTTCTCCCCACTTGAAACTGGCGGAGTGTACCACTATAAACAGCATAATTAAAGTGATCTTTAAGGCCACCTAGACCAGAGACCAGTGAGCCCCAATCTGCCGATCCTGGGAGGGGAGAGAGTCCTCAAATTCACGGGTATGTCAGACTTACCTGTAGGCAGAAGGCACATTATTGTTGTATGTGAATATCTAGAACTTTAAAGCACATTTTTTATACTATTGTGATATCATTATTTATAAAAGCACCACAATTCATAGCACTTTTTTATAATTTAGTATTTTTAAATTTGGAAAATCTTCTCATAGTAAACATCTTAAAAAGAGAGAGAGAGATTGAGAAATAGGCCCATCAGTCACAAAAGGGAGAATCTCCATTCATCCTCAAAAGGACTGGCAAACACCAATGCGGCCTACCTTCTCCTCTGTACATGAGGAGATGGGGGTCAGGGGGGTAAAGAGGCCAGCTCAAGGTCAAACAGCTAGTTAGAAGCCAGGCCCAGGTGAGGACCTAAGTCTCCTGACTCTTTTTCCCTCTGCAACCAAAATGGTGAACCACCAGGCTAATCCTCTGTCTCCTCGGTTGTAGACATAATCAGCTCTGTCCTCTAGCCTCTACTGCCTGGGGCGCCCCGGGGGAGGGGAGGGAGGCTGCACTTACCCTTGGGGCAGGCGGGCGTGCTGCAGAACTCACTGCTGTACTTCCCTGCCTTGAAGACGTAGCACCAGGGCCTTGAGTCTCGGTCTGGGTTTCTGAAATAGCAGCCGGGGAAGGCCGGGCGAGGTGAAAAGTGAAGCCTCCCTCTCAGACCCAAAGACTTTGTACCCTTCCGGGGAAAAGGTCAGTGCACTTTTGCTGTACACAGGAGAGCTGGATCATGTTGGGTGGAAGTATGGCTTAGCCACTGTCTCCATTTGGAGACTAAGTATGGTTTAAGGAGACGTGCACAGAAGCCGTGTTGACAAGGGCTGGCCTGTGACGGTCAGTTTTATGGCTCTCAGTACCCAGTTATCTAATCGAACACTAATCTAGGGGCTGCTGGGAAGAGCTTTTGTAGCTCTGGGTAACAGCCACGATCAGTTGACTTGAAGTAAAGGCGGTTATCCTCCATCACGTGGGCAGCCTCATCCAGTCTGCGCAAGGCCTTATAAGCAGAAGCTGGGAAGAGATTCCGCCTCCGGACTGCAGCAGCGAGGCCTGTGCCGGTTTGCAGCCTGCTGGCCTGCCACAGATTTCAGGCGTGCCAGCCCCCACCATGGCCTGAGCCAGTTCCTTGCAATCGATCACTGTACGGGTAGAGAACGTATTGGTCCTGTTTCTCTGGAGAACCCTGGCTGGTCAGCTATAGGCCGTTGCCCCAGCTGTCGCGGCTCCTCACCAGGGGGAAGGTGGCCCTCTCACCTGCAGTAATTGTGATTCCCGAGGCCCAGCCTGACCGCGTCGGGCCTCCGCCCGCTGTAGGGCTTCAGGGCCAGCACGCTGCTGTTCCAGTTGACACACTCAGCCCCGCTTTCCGCTGTGCTCCACGTGCCCCTGTAGGTGATACCCTGGTCCTTATAGCAGGTGGCACTGGCATCTGATTGAAAACAGAAAATGTGACACTTCCCATGGGAGCTCCCCTCTCCGTCATTTAGTTTCCAAAGGGGTTTCACGTCTGCTCTGTCATCACCCCAAACCGGCGAGGCGGGCTGGCTGCTGAAGCTGGCGGGGCACAGGAGGTACCGGGGTGGCCGGGGTCACCCAGGCGACCAGAGGCAGAGCCAGACTCCAGCCTGGCACCCAAGACTCTGCCCGCTGGGCCCAGCGCTCTGGCTTCCCAGCTGGCCCTTGGATGATCCTTCCCTGTCCCCGCCCGGCCCTGTCACCACACACTTCCTCTCCTTTCTGGGAAGACTTGGGATTCTGTCCCTCTTCTCCAGCCACCCACCTACCACTCACCTATTTCACAGCGCTTGCCCAGAAACCCTTCAGGGCACTGGCAGACAAAATCGGAGAAATAGAGAGCCTGCCGACACATCCCGCCGTTGAAGCACCTCGGCTCGCTGCAACCTGTCAAGGCCAAACAAGGAAGCCCGATCACTCTCGAAGCAGTTCCAAGGATAACAGGAGTTACAATTCCACGAGCGAGCGCCACATGCCGGGCACCGTGCTCCGCGGTTTACAAGAGGAGCGCATTCCTTCACAGCAGCCCCCCAAGGCGGTGCGCCCGTTCTCCCCACGTGACAGACGGGGAAGCTGAGGCCAGGCGGGAGAAAGCAGGGGCCCGAGCGCACGGTCCCACTTTTTGGCCCAGCGCCTTCGCATCAGCCTGAGGCAGAGCACGCCCAGAAGCTCCGTGCGCGGCCGGATGCACAGGGCGTGGGCCGCGGAGTGGGGACGCGGGCGCTCGAAGCTCCGGCGGGGAGCGCGGACGTACTTTTGACGGGCACCGAGTGGCACTGCGGGCGGCCGCCCACGCAGCGGCAGTACTCCACGCGGTTGCCCCGCAGCCCCGGGCGCAGCCACGACTCGTTCTGCACGTACAGCGTCTGCGTCTTCTCATCTCTGCAGCTCCCTGGAACGAGAGGCAGGCGGCCTCTGGAGGGCACAGCTCCCCAGACCCTGACGGCCCACCCCGCTCCTGCTGAGAGAGTCCCTCGCTCGCTCGTCCTACAACCCATCCTTCCTCCCTCCCTCGCTGCGAGCGGGAAGATAACACGCACCTACCAACCGGTCACCAAACACTGCTTCGATTGTTTTTTCCCTGGACGGGCCCTCATCCTGGAAGAGCTTATCTATCAAAATACATTTACGAAGTAATCCTCTAATTTTTCATTTTATTTTATTTTATATATATATTTTAAAGATTTTAGTTATTTATTTGCAAGAGAGAGCACAAGCAGGGAAGAGAGGCAGAGGGAGAAGGAGAGGCAGACTCCCTGCAGAGCAGGGATCTTGATCTGGGCTCCATCCCTGGACCCCGGATCATGACCCGAGCTGAAGGCAGACGTCCAACCGACTGAGCCACCCAGAAGCCCCTAATTTTTCATTTTAATTCATCAAAATTATGCACATATGTAGAATTGTCTACCTGAGTTTTTGATCCACATGAGTATTACCATACTACAATGACATGTTGCTAGCCCAAAAGAAAGAAAATTAACATCTGGTCTGTGTAGGGAATGTGCTGCTCTCACTAGTATTTTTGATAAAATGAACATGGTGTAAGTACTCGCAATGATATCCTTGCCCTCTTTGTCTCTCTCTGTTTGGGAACCAGAATGCCAACTTAAGATGTCTTTTTCATTAATTAAAGAAGTGACACATGCTCATTGTAAATAATACTGTTTTTCTGCTGAGGGTCCGCTGGGGCCAGGATACCCTTGTCGGAAATGCCGGCTATCCAACAGCAAAGGCATTAAGAGTATATGTTGGGGCACCTGAGTGGCTCAGTCGGTTAAGTGTCTGACTCTTGGTTTTGGCTCAGGTCATGATCTCAGGGTCTCAGATGGAGCCCCATGTTGGGCCCCTCGCTGGGGCCCTCTGAAGATTCTCCCTCTCCCTCTGCCCCTTTCCCCACCGTGTGTGTGTGTGTGTGTGTGCGCGCGCGGACGCTCACTCTCTCTCTCAAAAAAAAAAAAAAGTTACAGCATACCTCATGCTGGGGAAACTGCTGCTTTAAAAGACGTGTTGCAAAGCCTTCCAGACTCAAAGGAACTAGGTAGGTCATGAAGGCCAAGAAATGAGGACCCTAAGTTGGTAGCTTTAGACTTGAAGCTGGGCCCAGAGTTCTTACAACCAGAGTCAAGACAATCTGGCTGCTAGCACGTTTTATTTTTGGAATCCCATCTAATGCTCATGGGGATGTTCCTCAGGTTTCTAGAGTCGACTCTAGAGTGAAAAGTCTTTCCACAGCTGTGGAACTTCTGTGAGGTAACCCAGGTTCGTTGCTCCGGTTTTACCAACAGGAAGACATGGAAGCACAGAGATGGCAGTTAACAAAGATGCCAGGTGGACTCTGGCGGGATGGGGCTCGCAGCCCAGAAAAGGACTCGGAGGACGAGCGCAGCTGCAGCCTGGCCACGGTGTGGCCTTGGGCAAGTCGCTCAGTCTCTGGCTCTGTCTTCTCACCTGTGTAATGGGCTTCAGACCACTGAGCGGGCAGGTTCCCATGAGCTCTGTGACTCCCTGACAGCCTGATGCCTCGAGGGCACGCCTGTTCCTGTCCTCTCGGAACCTGGCCTTAGCTAACTAGGTGAATGAGTAAGTGAGGAGGGGTGACACAGGCATCTTTACAGAATCACCCTGCAAAATTTCACCTTCACACAGGTGAAGTAAGCTGGGTGTGGTGGAAGATAAATCCCCAACCGAGCCCAGAGCACACCGAGCTCCTAAGCCCCGACTCTGTCTCCCGCTTCCGCAGACCCCCTTCCACCTCGGCTTCACCTTACCTCTGTAAGATCTGGCTCCTCTTCTGAATCGGGGGTGGATTTCCTGCAAAGCAACCAGGGGTGGAGGAAGGATCAGCACATGCTGGGTGTTTCAGGAATAAATGTGGTTGATCCAGGGCTCGTCCCTGCACCCCCAGTCAGATGCCACCTGCCCCGAAGATTCCCCCTCAGCGAGCTGGCCCCAGGTGCAATGCCCACTTCTTGCCTTCTTTTCTAATTCGTCTTCCCCTTCTAGGCCAGTGCTGCCAAAATCGTTTTCTGAGTGATGAAAATCTTTAATGCCTGTGCTGTCCAATACGGTAACCACTAGTCACATGTGGCGACTGAGCACTTGAAATGGGGCTAGTGGAACTGAACTGAATTTTTTATTGCATTTAATTCTAGATTTAAAGAGCCACATGTGGTCAGCGGAGTCATAGCCCACCTCCGTCCCCTCCACGTAGCCATCCCCGACTCTCTCCTCTCAAATCTCGCTGTGCTGGTATTGTTCACTGGGCGCTCTGTGATGCCCTTGCTTGCTGGGCATTTTTAGAGAGCACGTCCATAGTCTAGCCTCCATCCCAAGCAGATAGTAAGCAGCGCCGGACAGCTTGCCAGCTCCCCTGGCCATGGCTGGTGCACCACCTTTTTAAGATGCTTTATGGCTGAATTCAAACACATTTTTAAAAAACAGCTCCAAAGAAGGCAGTCAGTGGCGGTGGAGTAGAATTAAGAACTATCTACCCAAGTCAGAAGAACTGCCTGGGGTTCTGCCCCCGGAACCCTGAAGCCAGGGCATCCTACGCAGGGAGGAGTGTGTGCACCGCGCCCTGTAACTGCTGACGTCTGCTGTGCCTCTGCACGCCGACAGGACCCCACCGTGGGGCTCCGGAGGCCATCGAGGGTACACGGGCTCGAGGCACGGGGCACAGACCCGCCCTGCCCTCCTACCTGGCTGGACAAGGTGAGGGCGGCTCCGCAAAGCAGCAGGACGCACACCAGCTCTCTCCTCATTGCATTCATCGTCCCTTCAGAGTGTCCCTTAACTTCTGAAAGAAGAAGGGGAAAAAACGTCATTGTGCGATCAAGGGATCAAGGAGCACGGCAAAGGTCAAGAACCTACGACTTGATTGTGGCCAGTCCCTCCAGCATCAACTCCCACAGCAGGAAATGCCACAGATGTCTGGAAGATATTTTTAATTGTATATATTTTTTATTGTGGTAAAATACATAAAATTGACCCTCGTAAGCATTTTACGTGCACAGTTCAGTGGCATTAAGCATGTTCATGTTGTTATGCAACCATCACCACCATCCCCTTGCAGAATTTATTATCTTCCCAAACTGAAACTCTGCACCTAGTAAACATTACTGTCCATTCCCCTGGCAACCACCAGATAGTAGAGTACTTTGACTTTCTGACTGCGACGGCTCTCTAGGTTCCCCATACGGTGGAATCATGGAGGACGTGTCCCTTTGTGACTGGCTCATTTCACTTAGCATACTGTTCTCAAGGTTCATCCACGTGGAGCCATGTGTCAGAATCTCCTCCCCCCCCTTTTTTTTTTTTTTGTAAAACAGGTTCCACACCCAGCATGAAGCCCAACAAGGGGCTTGAACTCATAACCCTGAGATCAAGACCTGAGCTAAGATCAAGAGTCAGACGCTTAACCTACTGAACCACTGAGGCGCCCCCAAATCTCCTCCCTTTTTAAAGCTGAGTAAGATTCGGTTGTCTGTGTAGACCACATCTTGTTATCCATTCATCCATCAAGGGACACAGGAGATCATCTTGCCCAGAGATCTCTGTGGGCTGAATTGTGAGACCATCCCTTGCGCTTCTTGGCAGCCTGGGGACCCAGTGTCCCAGCTTAGTTTCCTCAAGGTGAATTTCTGCCCTGGGGTCAACTAGGTGGAACCACAGAAATGTCCCCTCCGAAACATTTCAGAGGACGCCATAGGGATTCTACTTGCAGCACCTCACAGAGCCAACCTACGTCCGATCACCTGGGTTCTTGCACTTAGAACTCCCACACCTCCTTATCCAGCACAGGAATGCTCCTCTGCCCCAGCTCTCACCCTCCCCACCACTCCCTTGGAAGGTCTGTCCCTTATAGGCGAAGTTGCAGATTGGCAGAAAGGAACGGAGGCATCTGGCTTTTGGTCATTAGATTCAGATCTTCCTGGACCCAAAATTCCCAGTTTCCAAGCGCCTTTCCCCAGTGATCTTGCCCTCTGTAGCTTAAACTAGGTTAGTTGGTCGGGGTGTTATTTTGTGGTCTGGCAGGCCCACTCACTCCTTTGTCCACAAGAATTAAATCAGGGCATTTCTTCCCTTGACTCATTTCCCTTCAGTCACAACAACTTTGGGTCCCACCCCTCCCCCATCGCAAGGATCCTCAGGGCTCTGTCAGATCGGAGACTTTCGTCCCGGCCTGGCTCTGCCTCCTTTGTTCCTTTGCAAAGAACTTCCCTGTTGGAAGTGCCCTTCCCCTCCCTGGCCACAGGCCCCCTTCAGAGCAAGGGTAAAAAGAAAGGGTGAGTGGGGGTGGGGGGACTCTTTATGCCCCACTGCTTCTAATGGGGCTGCTGGGGACAAGCAGAAGAGGGCAAATGGGGGGGTGCGTGGGAGCAGCGGGGGCGGTGGACAGAATTCCAACGAGAAAATGCACTGGAGGCTCAGAGGGCCCTCTGGCCAACCAGCACAGCCCGTCCCCACCCCCCTCCCGCATTGTGAAGGAAACAGAAAGAAGGCAGGATCCAATCTGCCTTTGTTCTAATTTGGAGTGCCAAGGTCCCTCCTCCCGGGCAGCGGGCTACATAGGGTGTGCTCTTTGGGGGCCCTTTTCTCACTGGGAGGAGGAAGCTTGCTACTGCTCCCAGGCTTCTTGAAGTTTCAGAAGAGAGTAGTAATGAGCTAAGCCCGTCCGAAACAAGAGCACTTGGTGGAATCTTCTGATCACAGGGAACTGCTCTGGATTTCCTCTTTCTCAAAACTTCCCAAAACCCCTCTTAAATTTTCCTTCTTAATTTCATCCCATTTCTTATAACCTTTTAAAATAGATCTTGTTAAATGCATTCGCCCTCTTTCTTCCGGATGTTAATCCTGTCCACATATGCACCTAGAGTGTCCCATCCTTTATTATCTTGGCCAAGCCTTGAGGTAGCTGTTGGGGACTCTATGAAGAAATTCTGAAACAATGAATGAGAAAATGAGCCACCAGTCAACAAGGAACTTAACCCTCCTTAGCATTGCCTGTCAAACCAGCCAGCCCTTTCCCAGGGGGGTTACTTTCCTCTTTTCTCTGGATGCCCACCAAGATATTTTTATTTCAAGAATTCAGGGTCCTACCCCCCCCCCCAAAAAAAAGGACCTCTGGGTCCTTCTAACTGGAACAGAATTCTAGATGTTGGAAAATTTCCAAGTGAGAAGTGCAGTATTGACACATTTGTATTCCCCGGACAAATGGGGGAGGGGGGCCAGATGGGGAGGCGGAGCATGACCTAAGGCTTCCACTGCGGCTCCCACAGCTGCATCGTGTGGTGTGATCGTGTGAAAACCGTGGCAACTCAGGGGCAAAGAAGTTTATTTTTGTCTTTTGCTCCTGGGAGAGTCTGAGACACTCTCCGTTCTGTCAGTCCTTATCTTCCTCCACTTTTGGGGGCCTTGCTGGGCCTTGAGCTGACCAGGTGACAATCTCAAACAAGGCAATAGCTCCATCTCGCTGCACAGAGGCAGTGAGAGCATCTGGACAGGCCGAATGGGGTAGGAGGATGACAAAGAAATGAGTCATCCCGACAGCAGACAAGCAGTGCAGTCCAAAGACAAGGGAGAAGGAAGAGAGGAGGAAAAAATGTGTCCTTGTTTTGCCTTATTACAGAGGTGGGTGTAGAGGCCTGGGGGCAGTGCCTGGACAAAGAACAAAGTGAATACCAGAAACAGGGATGCAGACTCCGGGTCGTGGGGCCAGCCAGCGCCAGGACAGGCTTCAATGCTGTGCAGCACTGGCTGTCGCCAAAGGCAGGAGCCCTGCGTGCTCACGGTGAGGAGGGTGGAAGGTGAGGTGTGCAGAGCAAGTGTAAGGAGTCCTTCGAGGCTCGTTTCCTAAATACAAAGACAGCTTGTTGTTTTTTTCCCTGTGTTCTCTTCCTTTTGCTCTATTTCATAGTTTCCCGGAGTCAGAGAACTAAAAAAGCAAGGAAGGAAAAGGAAGGAAGGAAGGAAAAAGGAAAACCACCAGGATGGCTCACTTTTGTTAGACTGGAGTCTCTGAATCACTGAAAGCGTCGCTGTGTGAGAGTAACGGTGCAATGGCCATAAGGCCTTTGGTCCCCAAGGTCCCAGGGCCCCAGCCCTGGCAGACCCACGCTAGCACACAAAGCTGATTCCTGCAGATTTGCAAAAGGCACCCTCTCTGGTGGATGGAGTTCAGCAGACACAGAGCTTGGCAAATTGACAAAGAATCTGTGCGGAAAAAAACAAAATAAAACCAGGACACAGGGCCTGGCGAATAAAGAATGGCCTGGATTTCAAGGATGCATGGGCAGGAATCCTGGTGCGGGGCACAGCCTGCACATCGAAGACTCATCTGCTTCCAGAGCATCTCTGACCTTCTGTCTGGAAGCTGCATTGGGTCCTGCTGGCTACTCTGTTCCCTGGCCCTTCTGAGCAACCATGAGTGATGACTGTTCTAGGGAAAACAGGAACAATGGACTGGTAACCAGGGAGGGGGTTACTCTGCTAGAGCCAAGGAAGTGTGCCACTGTGGCTGAGACATCAGTGGTCATGCTAGCCAGGAACTCGGTGTTCATTTCTGCAGTGGTAGCATAGGGGGTGCTGACTGATGGGCACCCATTCACAGCTGTTTGAGTCTGCATTGGGTGAGGCCGCTGGAACGGCAGCAGGACAGCTAGAGGAAGGACCTGGGGAAAAGTAGATGAGCTCTTGTCCTCAGTGCCTTTACACGTGCCTTTTTTTTTTTTTGAAGATTTATTTATTTGAGAGCGAGTACACACATGCACACACGAATGAGGGGGGTGAGGGAGAGACAGAGAGAGAATCTCAAGAAGACTCCCCCCTGAGCCCAGATGCAGGGCTCAATCTCACGACCCTGAGATCATGACCTGAGACCATGATCTGCGCTGCCGTCAAGAGTCGGATGCTTAACTGACTGAGCCACCCAGAGGCCCCTCCATGCCCCTTTGCATTGCCCTTTACCCTCCACTGCCCTACCCTCTCCATCTTCCCCCTTAAAAATCTACCCTCTGGGGACGCCTGGGTGGCTCAGTTGGTTAAGCGTCTGCCTTCAGCTCAGGTCATGATCCCAGGGTCCTGGGGTCAAGCCCCACATCGGGCTCCCTGCTCAGCGGGGAGCCTGCTTTCTCCCTCTCCCTTTGCCTGCTGCTTCCCCTGCTTGTGCACTCCCTCTTTCTGTCAGATAAATAAAATTAAAAAAAAAAAATCTGGGGCGCCTGGGTGGCACAGCGGTTGAGCGTCTGCCTTCGGCTCAGGGCGTGACCCCGGCGTTATGGGATCGAGCCCCACATCAGGCTCCACTGCTATGAGCCTGCTTTCCTCCCCCACTCCCCCTGCTTGTGTTCCCTCTCTCGCTGGCTGTCTCTCTCTCTCTGTCAAATAAATAAATGAAATCTTTAGAGAAAAAAAAAAATCTGTCCTCCAGAAAGGGGCTGATATGCTGATTCATGTAAGGTTAGAATGACTGAGTAAAAATTGATACACTGCTCTTCCCAAAAATGTCTATATTTTAAGACATAAAATCCTCTCCCAGGGATGCAAAACCAAGCGGGCTGGACTCTCGAGGGTTCCTCCAGGGCTGACACACTGTGGTTTCTGCTGTTGTGAGAACAAATGATATAATGGGTATAAACTGCGAAACACTTAAAAATGCGTATAAGTACTTTTATTTAAGCACAACCACATGTGTGAAAGTGACCTGCAGTGGAAAAATGTACAGAGACCATCACTCAGTCAAGTTCTATGATTCTAGGTACAAACAGTGCAATTGCCCCAGCTGGTATAGAACTCGAGGACTTGTAGTTTTTACTCCAGCCAGCAAGAAAAAGGCAGAAATATGAGCAGGCTAGACGGAGGGAAAATTGCAAGGGAAAGACAAAAGTAAGTTGATACAAGGATCAAATTTTACAGCGTGTGCAAGGTTTGCAACCTTAATCTTTGGTAGAGGAGATTCTCGGGGTATGATTGCTTTGCAAAGCTTCTCTCTGGAAATCTGAGGGAGAGAGAGTCTGTCTCCAAGAATCCCAATACTCTAAAGTGACTCATGGCTTTAAAACAAACAACACCCTCCTTCCACCCCCAACCACCGTGGCCCAGAACGGACGCCAACAAATTAGAAAAAAAATGGTCCAAGGAAGAACTCCTTCAACCAGCAAAGGCATGTCATTAGAGTTGGGACAAGAGAGGGGGTGAGATGGCAGGAGGAGCCCTGCCCCCACAGGTGGGCCCCCCAACAAGCTCACCTTTGTGGGTTCCAGATAGAGCCCAGGACAGGAGCCCCTAGCCTGGTAGCCCCGGTCTCACTTACACAGGTCCTGCTTTTTACAGAGGCCGTGCTCTCAGAATAAAAACCATTTTCAAACACCACCATCATGTAAACAAGTCTTAACTTTTCAATACTTAATCTTCTGTGTGTCAGAGTTTATTTTCTCTCTTCTTGAATTGTCTGCTTTCATGACAAGAGGACAAGAGAGGAAGAATCTGTCTCTTATCTAATTTGATCCATTCCAATGAAGGGAATAGAACAGAATCCTCTCCCAGCTCCCACCCATCTCACTAGTTACTCAGGGCAGAATTCTCTCCAAACATCTTCAAACTACAGGTGGGTGACTTGTGTCTGAGTTACATGAAATTCACCTGGTGACACTGAAAACAACACTGAGCACTGTCCTCTGCTCCCTGTCCACCCTCTGCCGGGTAAACCCGTTGTTTGGAGGAAGTAAGGGGGTGCTGGTTGTGGGTCTAGGAAAACAGAAGTCCGTCCTGCCTCCTTTTAGGATAAAAACAAAAGAAACCCTTTCCTAATAAACTTTCTATCCTATGAAGAAAAAAACAAGGTTCAGCTGACAAACACTAACACAATTAGTCAGTGCAATAAAATGTTAACCCCAACTTTTGAATTTAAACAAACGCTGCGATCTGATGTTAATCTAAAACAGTGTCTCATCATAAGCATGAAGGTAGTTCCTTGTGTTCCTCCCACTCCCTAAAGCCACCATCACTGCAAAGCAATGAAATACGCAATACTTTGATAATTCTTCAGCTTACCTCCACATTTCAACACTCATGAGTCAGAAAACCGATCAGAAGCTTTCCTTGGATCATTACTGGTTTTGTCCTCATCTTCCCGGGCTCACAGGAAAGCGATGTGACAGGGTGTTTTTGAGAGCTGTATGTGGATTAACGCCACTTGCTCCACAGGCATTTGAGTACCTACCACTTGCCAGGCAACGTTTACAAAACCCTTTTACAACCATTGAATCATTTAAGGCAATAGTATTCTCTCGTTTTTACAGATGAGAGAATCGGAACTTCAAAGAAGTCTAAGGGCCTTGGCCCTAAGGCGAGATACGTGGTGAGAGGTGGTGTCAGGACTCGAGCCCAACACTTTTTCCACCACTCCTTCCTGTGTCCTGATGCTGGACCGTAATATTTTTAATGCACTCAGAGTTGCTATTTGGGAAGGGCAGCATGTCACAGTGCAAGGGGCATAGCCTCTGGAGTCTTAACTTCAAATTCCATGGCACAACTATGACACACAGGTTGAGTGTGGTTTCCTGGATTTTCTAATGGGCCAATCATTCCCACCTTGCTGAATTACTACAGCAATTAGAGAAGAAGCAGGCAAAGGCTCCACGCAATGGCCAGTGCACAGTAAGGTCAACCACACTGACTGTCACGAGCGTCCTTCAATAACGGGAGCACCAATGTTAACAGCTTCTCCTTGGAAAAACAACCGAAAGCTACCAAGGGAGAAAGATGCTAACGTCTATGGGGTTCCCCACTGCGGTCAAGCATTAATACGCAAATACTGTTTCCTAGATCATGTGGCCATCTTGTGATAACCTGCAACCGGATTCTTTACGACTGGTATCAAAGTTCATACCTTCTGTCTACATGCACAGAACAGCATTCACAGGAGCCATTGTTTCCTGCGTATGAGGTGGTGTCTTTTATCCTATTTTTAATGTTTTTTATATTTGCCTTTCCGGGACCTACTTACATCAGGGCTACTCTGGGCTCTCAGAGGAAGCTGGAATTAACACCCGAGACAGCTGGAAAATCAGACCCTTGCTACTGAGAAGGTCGGTCTGATGCAGACCGCGTGGATGTTTAAAAACCAGAGACATTAGGGGCGCCTGGGTGGCACAGCGGTTAAGCGTCTGCCTTCAGCTCAGGGCGTGATCCCGGCGTTATGGCATCGAGCCCCACATCAGGATCCTCTGCTATGAGCCTGCTTCTTCCTCTCCCATTCCCCCTGCTTGTGTTCCCTCTCTCGCTGGCTGTCTCTATCTCTGTCGAATAAATAAATAAAATCTTAAAAAAAAAAAAACAAACCCAGAGACATTAGGCTAGAAAAATAAGGAAACCGGAGCTTCCCAGAAAAAGAAAAAAAACAACTTCCCTTTTTCTCTGCAGCCCAGGTGGCAGACACAGACTCTTGCTACGACAAGGCAAAATAAAACAAGTTTCTCTTTTCTATGAACAGGACAAAATGTGAAAAGTGGCAGAGATCCAGTTGACTGGCGGTCTTCCCCTTTTAGATTACTCCTAGCAGGTTGCTGGGCTTAGCTTCTCTACTGGGTGTCCTGCCTCTACCTGCCAAGGCCTCAGCGGACATCAAGCTGTTCGTGCCAAGATCTCTCACAAACGGGCTGCTTGGGTGCTATCAGATCCTCCCCCCACCCACCTCTCCTCCAAGTCCCAGCTCAGTCTAATTCCCTCCTTTCTTGAGTTCATGGTCTGTGTGTTTACCATCGTGAATGGAGAGCACCAACCACCCACCAGGCACAGGCTCCGTGGCATAAAGACGTTATGCTCTGTCCTCAAAAACTCATAGTTTCGGCACAGGACAGACAAGTAGTTAGGTCATCGTAGTGCAGTGGGATCGCGCTGTGGTATATGCAGGGAGGCAACGATAGAGGAGGAAATGCAGAGGAAGAAAGGGTCTTAGTAGAACGTGGAGGAGGGCGATCTAGCTTTCTCTCGTTGAGGTAAGAGGTGGTCAAGGTAGGCTTCCTGGAATTGGTATTATGTAAGCTGTTGGTTGAACAAAATAAAGAGGTGTTCCTGGAGCATATTGCCAAGAGGCGACTATTGCTGGGGGCCCAGGGTAACAGCAGCAAGCAGCCAGAGCCCCTTACTCTTCAGCACGAACACCTTCCACCGGGCGAAGGAACACGACTCACATGCCCCAGGCTCTCCTTTCCAGAGCATCCCTAGGAGGAAGTATGGTTTGGAAAGCCCAAGAGTTCCAAGGACGCAGGAGCCTTTGGGGCATGAGTTCGGTTTCGATTCCCTAATGTCTGGTTGTAAATTAATGGAATATTTGTGACCATATAATAAACAGACAAGGCTTTGAATACAAAGGTATCTCAGAATCTAGGTTCAGCCTGACCTTGAAGTGGGTTACTTCAGAGGCTCAAGGTGGAATCAGGTTTTCTAGATCAGTCCCCACCCAACCTCTCCAAGCCCTGACGCCCGTGGCAAGAGCATGACATAGGCCAGTCGGGCTTGCCTGCCCGTGGGCCTGCTGGCCAAGAGCCCCCCTCAGGATCACGGCTGTTGGCACAGACCGTGCCAGGCAGCTGTGGAAGACACACAATCGCGCTCAGTTTTATAGGAAGAACAGCTAGTCAGTATTTCCTGGGTAACGGTAATAGGCACCAGAACTTGCCCAAGGCAGCCCTTTTAAAAATGTTAATGAAATGCCTGCTGTGTGCCTGGCACCTGGTTCCTTCTCCCTTCTATCATGCAGGTTACTTTTCAGGCGATCAAGAGGCTTGCCTGTCACTCTGCCCTCTTCTCCGGAAGTCAATTTCTCAGGCAGGAAAATGTATGAAAGATCGCCAAGAAAATGTGCTATTTTTCTATGTAAGCAGACGACGAAGCCAGTATTAGGAGACCATGTGGCTGGACCTGGGGTTGGAGCGCAGCGAATGGCCGCTAAGATTCTCTCTAGGTCCGACTTTCTGTGAGTCTAAGTTGTCCTCATTCTTTTATCTGGTTTGATTTGAGACTACCACATGGTCTTGTGAGCTGGTTGGCTTAAAATGAGGCTTATACCTTGAAACTATGCACAGAATTTTTCTCCATGTGCAGCTAATGACGCAAAGAAAGAATGAAGAGAATGTTCTGGTCACTTGTCCATCCTAGCCATCTTATCCGAGCAGAGCTGAAATTCACACACACAAAGTAGAAATTTTATTCTGAGATTATAGATGCACGATACCAAATTATCAAGTGAAATTGAACATTTCAGCTCAGCACCTAAATTCTTCCTCAGCGCCAGGCACTCGGTGTCTCTGAGAAGTGTATGGACTTTGAATTTGGACTGGAGCTAAGTTTGCCACCATTCTTGTGAACCATGTTGCCCCCTCAACTGTCTGATCGAAAATAACCCGCACACATTTTAAAGGCTTTGGAAATCCTGAAGCTGGCACTCCTCCTTGCAAATGACGATCTTAGTCAAAGGGCCCCTTCAGTTGCTATTAAACTCCCTAACCAGAAAAGGTGCGTTTGCAGATTTGCACCAGGCCTCCCCTGGACAGTAAGTTTCCCCGAATGCTCTGTGGTCCCAGGCAGTCATTTACAAAAGCGTTAGATGGGTATGGTCAATGGATATGGCCAGGCTGCTGGTTACGATAGTTTGGAATGTACTAAGCATGGTTCTACTCAACATGCTGGGACCCAGGAAAATGAAGCCTAGTCCCAGAGCCCCTCCTCAATGAGCACAAATCACAGCTGTCCCTCAGCTACGCCCTGGCCACATTGACTGTCCCGCCGTGCGATGAAGCCACTGATAGTAGAGCAGACACCAGGAGTATCTGACACGAGGTATCACAAAACAAACTGCGTTGGTCTTAGGGAGTCCGGACAGAGACTGAGCCCCTGGCCGAGGGGAGCTACCATTTATCCTCGATGAGACCCCGAGGTTTGAGGTTGGCATCTGAGAACACTTTGGGTAGAATAAATTGGTGGGTGGTGTGGAGCTATTTCTATGTCAACATTCCCAAAGCCCTGCTGGTGCCCCGAGTCCGGCTCTGCTCTCACAGGAAGCACTCACGCTGACTGTCATATATTGATTCTGGACAAGTCGGCGTCTAGCTCCCAGGATGAGTCTTCCTGCCCATGGGCAAGAATTGCTAGGAAGTCACCTTTGAGGGGACTCCACTTACTAGTTGCATTTGCAGAATTTCTTCATGGAATTGCAAAAGCACACACACATACACATAATTTTTTTCCATCATCAATCCACTGCAGGAGATCACCATTATTAATCCGACTTGATCACCAGGTTAATCAGCATTTCCACACTTCTTTGCATTTGAGTTTGTCACTAGTTACCTGGGAGCTCAGCATGTTTTCCTACTTGGCTGGCTCCCTCCTGTCGTCCTCCCTCCCAGGGAGGTTAAGAAAATAAAGATAATAACAGCAAAAATCTGGAAAGCCCTGATATGCGTCCTGCAGAGTGCGTTAGGAAGAAAAGCCGTTGATGTTAATCTGCCCCCTGTAATTGAAAAGTCCTTTAAGACGACCTCACATTTGCACACTGGACAAAAACTGACCAGTGGAGATGGGGGGCCGGGGATGTGGGGGGAGATCAGAGGCCTTCTGTTTCCCAGCACTCCCCACCTAGTTAATCCTGCTCGGAGGCAAGTCGGGCACCACCCCCGCCCCATCCCCAGCCTCGGTTTCTTAATGGGCTCACTGAGGGAGGGCAGCAGCTAGACACCGGGGACCCTCCAGGCTCTGAGAGCCACCAGTCCTGAAGGCAACTGATTGCACGTTTTTTGCCCGTTAGTCATGAGGGGCTCCCATTGTCTTTTCAGAGCATTTCTAATTCTTTTCATTTTCCCCTTTACTCTGCAGAGATTTCTTCTCCAAGAAATAATCCCTCCTATTCTCTCTTCCCCTGAACGCCCTGGCCCCTCCAAAAGGCTTCAGCCCAGCCCAATGAAATGCGGATACAAAAAGAAGGCTCCCTTTGGGCTCGGATTCTAGCTAATCCGCTTCTTGCCTGAATTACACAGTCAGTCCCTCATTCAGGCATTCCTCTATTGGCTCAGTTTGCCAGAAACACTTTTAAGAGAGACAGGAGGAGATGGACAGACAGGGAGGCACAGAATTCAACTTACCGCCGCTGCTGGCCTTGCTTCCCTCCCTCCGAGAGCTTTCTCTTCAGCCCTTGGCTCTTGCAGGACCTCAGCTCCAATCTCCTTGCACAGCTCCAGCCTGCTTTAAATTTCAAGACGGGGTGGGGTCAGTGGCCCCGGGTGGGCGGGTTTCTCTGCAGCAGGAGGATGCCCAGTGGACAGGGCCATGAGGGAGCCCAACGGGGCGGGCCTGTTTTTATAAAGAGGGGGAGGAAGTTTCTGATGGAAGCAGCACAGCCCAACCTGGCTTAGGGCCAGCCTGATTATTCACAGTCCTGATGTCATCGGATCACAGGAATTTGGGAGTTGGACGGAACCTTAACAATCATCTTCCTTTAAAGCCCTAGTCCATGACCTAAATGGGACCCCCAGGATCAGATGGCTGTAAGCCTATCATGGAAAGAGGAATTTACAGTTCTAAACGAAGACATACAGAGGAGGACCGAGTGCTTCTTACGGAATCTCCAGCAGTAAATCTGTCCCTCTGGACACAAGAGGATGGAAGGACTAGACAGGTGGACCAGTTCCCTCCAGGCACCGAAGTGCCAGGGTTGGGGTGCTTGGGGAACGGCGTGGGGGGAGGTCGGTACGCAAAGGCAGGCAGGGCTTCTATGCAGTGGAAAGTACCCCAGCCCAGAATCTGCATCAGGCACCTGCCTTGCTGTCCCTTCTCCCTACAATCGTGGAGGAAGTCATTTCACCTCTCTGTAAAGGGATGGCTGAGGACTTCTCAGTTCCAGCATTCTGAGTGGGGCTGTGGAATAAAGTCGGGGGGCCCTGAGCCAATGCTCTGTCAACTCTTTTTCTGCACAGCGTTGCCTGAGAGTCTATCATTGCCTATCCATCACTTAAACTGAGGGGAACTTTCCCCTGTTCCAGAGTTTGCTCTTAAAAGTAAATGCCCCTCGGGGGCGCCTGGGTGGCACAGCGGTGAAGCGTCTGCCTTCGGCTCAGGGCGTGATCCCGGCGTTATGGGATCGAGCCCCCACATCAGGCTCCTCCGCTATGAGCCTGCTTCTTCCTCTCCCACTCCCCCTGCTTGTGTTCCCTCTCTCGCTGGCTGTCTCTATCTCTGTCGAATAAAAAAAAAAAGGAAATGCTCCTGGACATGGGCAACCTGTTTGACCTGTTAGAACCTGCAGATGACTGATAAGGAAAAGCAGCAGGTGTAGGGGGAGGCGTGGGCTTGCATCAGCAGTACCAGTAATGAGGGATGTGACCGCGGCCAGGGTTTTCAATCGCGCTGAGCCAGCCCATCAGTGGTCACGTGCGTGGATTAGAGCGCGACCACGTGCAGGAGCTCCCTGGAGTCTGGCGGGGCTCGAGACGTGGATCTGAATTATCGGTTGGCGTCTGACTGAGACAAGGCAGTGTGAAGGAAAGAAGGAAGAGGGATGCCTGGAGACGGGTCAGAAGATGAGGCGCAAATTGAGGGATGACCGGCTCTCGTAGGAGAGGCCAGATTTCATAGATTCTGATCCTGAATGTGTTCAGATTTGTCAAGCGATGAGAGCTGATTTTTTGGAGGTGGGAAAATAAGGCAGTCATGCCCAAAATCAAACTGTGTTTCCATATTTTTATCAAGCCGTAGATCTGCCAATGGCCGTTATCGGAAAGGGGGCTACGGGGTCAAGTCAGCTACAGAGCATTGGAGTTAGGACATCAGATAAGCTGTAGCCAAGGGTGGCCCTGTCCTATGGAGACGTCTCGACCTCCGGGTATGTGGGATGCCATGATAAGGGCCAGAGGCTTTTTTCTGCCATTTTGGTTCGGCAGGGATGGAGGGGTCTTTAATGGGAACTCCTGGAGAGGATGATTTGCTCCTGAACGACTACATTTAAATCCTTAGATCACCCGGAGATTGGAATCTGGGTATGGCTCCTAAGGCCTGAGCAGTGGGGTAGGATCTCTATGCCAGGATTTATGTACTAGGATGTCTGTAGCATAGTGGGGTCCAGGGGTGGGGAGGGAGAGTCCTTCCCCAACACTTGTCAGAACACCTATAGTTCCACCTTTAGAAATGCATTCCCTTAGGTTTTTAGCCCCTGTTAAAATGCAAGTTTAATCATGACCTTCAAGGGAGTCTCCAGTGGGGTGGAGCTGTCTGTTGGCCTGAGGGAACTGTAAGCCCGGGGTCTTGAGGCAGAGAGGGGTAGACCAAGAGGGAGCAGGAGATTAAGAGGAGAGGTTTCCGCTTACCAACAGGTACCCCTCAGCTTCGCTGCAATACGACCAAATGATTCAGACCAGATTATACCTCGCTAGGAACCTAGGAACTGGGGCCTTTGTGTTCCTCTTCAATAAGAGATTGTTTTTCCTCAGGGAAGCCTGAGAAGGAGGAGGTTAAGTGTAGAGAAACTGATACAGTGACAATGGCGGCCTTGATTCTAGTCAAAGGATTGCTGCGGAGGTGGGAAAAAGAGAAAAGAAATCTTGGTGAAATCACATCCTGGGAAAATTGTATCAAAACCCTTTGCTCTCAAGGAAGAGAAACAAAACCCAGGCCCAAACAGCACGAAGACAAAGTGGGCTCAGGGAAACCGGAAGGAAGTATTCCTACAGTGCTTTCCCAGCCTGGCAGTCTTTCTGTGGCAGCGCCCAGCCCTTGCAGAATGTGTGAGTCACCAGTGGGGACCCCTTATCACTGGAGTGGGTGCAGGGATGGCGCATGAGAACAAGGACCGCGCTGAGACCCCAATCGGCTGACTAAGAAATGATGTGATGTCTGTAGAAACTCCAAGAAAAGAAAAATGGGCAAGAGCCTTAGGACAAGATGGTTTGGGACCAGAAGACAGAAATTTTGTATACAATATAAGGAGGTTTAATTTTGTTAGTCATCAGGGTGGGTTTTTAAAATTTTTATTTTATTTTATTTTATTTGAGAGAGAGAAAGAACACAAGCAGAGGCAGGGGGAGAGGGAGAAGCAGGCTCCCCACTGAGCAGGGAACCTGATGTGGGACTCCATCCCAGGACCCTGGGGTCAGGACCTGAGCCGAAAGCAGACACTTAACTGACTGAGCCACCCGGGCGCCCCAGCCATCAGGGTTTTTAGGGAGTGAGGAAGCTATCATAACAGACGTGAGGTGGTGTTATATGGCATTCGTTGTCTATGCCTTCCTCCCAACTAGAGACTCTCGAATTGCTCGGCTGCATTACTGACCTGAATTCCAAGCAAACACAGAGAAACATCAAGTAGGCTGAAAGCCTGAGAAGTGCCTTTATTTTTTTTTTAAGATTTTATTTATTTATTTGACACAGAGAGAGAGCGAGCACAAGCAGGGAAGCAGCGGGTGGAGGGAGAGGGAGAAGCAGACTCCCTGCTGAGCAGAGAGCCCAACTTGGGGCTCCGTCCCAGGCTCCATGACCCTGAGATCATGACCTGAGCCGAAGGCAGCTGCTTAACGGACTGAGCCACCCAGGCGCCCTGAGAGTGCCTTTAAATATGGTTGTTTTGCTAAGAGTCATTCAAGAGACGGTACCAGAATTCTTTGTACTTTTCTTGCAACTCCTCTATAAGTTTGAAATCATATCAAAATAAAAAGGTAAAACCTGGGTTATTCTCTTGGAGAAGTCATTTTACTTCTGCATGGGGGTGCTGACCCCCACACACTGTTGAAAATCCTTCTGTACCTTTTGACTCCCCCCAAATAAAACTACTAATAGCCTACTGTTGACCAGAAACCTTACCAATAACATAAACAGTTGATTAACACATATTTTGTGCTGTACGTATTAGAGACTCTATTCTTACAATAAAGTCACCAGAGAAAAGAAGTATTACTAAGAAAATCATAAGGAAGAGAAAAAACATTGACAGTACTGTCTTGTATTTATTTATTTTTGTAAATCTACCTATGAGTGGACCCGTGCAGTTCAAACCCATGCTGTTTAGGGTCAATTGTATGTAGCCCAATGAAATAATTTTTTTAAATTCCTAAACAAGAAAATGTAGGTATAAAACATTATTTTAGCTATCTAAAAACAGAATAACCTATGTTCAAAAATAGGAGACTACTATGTTAGTATAATTGCATAGCCATCATGATGATTGATAATATAATTATACAGAAAATCAAAACTGATCATAAATTACCTTACCCAGAAGAAGTAGGAAACAAATATTTATAAGCACTGTAATATAAACCATGTAAACACCTTGTATATCTACTAATAAAGATTGGAAGAGAAACCAAGTGTCGGAATATTGTACTTTTTGGTAATTTTTTTGTCAATTCCTTTCGCGATACTTTTAAATTGTTGTTTTAATAAAAAGAGACTAACTGACTCCACAGTGGATCGAAGCCAGTTTGAGTGTTTCTAGCGGTTTCTCTCTGACACAGCACCAGAAGGACAGGCTTGTCTAGGACAATGCATTGGAAGTGGAGGAATTTTCCTTAACCTCTTATAAAGTTATCCATGCATTTATTCAAGCTCTTCTTGAATGCATCTCACTTTCAATCAATTCGTTCTTGGGAGGGATCAAGTTTCTCCCTCCTGATTCTCTAGAACAATTTCCTGTCTTTGGTCCTAAACTACCCTTTGACCTCTGCGATGTGACCTTCAGTTTCAAACTTCTAGAATGGGTAAGCACGCACCTGTCCCCCGGGGCTGGCTCCCTGGTGAGGGGTAAGGCTGCTGGAGAGAGTCTGCGGCTCTAAGTCAGGAAGTTTGTCTTTTTTCTCCAGAATTTGCCGGATGACTCTGGGCCAGTTTGCCCTGTGCTTTAGTTTCTTTGAGAGCAATAAGCTCACAGGAGTGTTATTTGGCTCAAGTAGGATAACACAGGAAAAAAAACACTTTGAGGCAAGTGACATAAACTTGGTGATTTAATAAGCCATTTTATAAACATTTTTTGCAGCCCTGTACTGTCTTCTAAGCAATATTAGTGTCACACCTGTGAAAAAAACCAATGCTAATAATATATATTTTTTAAGGTTTATTTATTTATTGGACAGAGAGAGACACCGCAAGAGAGGGAACACCAGCAGGGGGAGTGGGAGAGGGAGAAGCAGGCTTCCCTTTGAGCAGGGAGCCCAACGCGGGGCTTGATCCCAGGACCCTGGGATCACGACCTGAGCCGAAGGCAGATGCTTAATGACTGAGCCACCCAGGTGGCTCATATTTTTTCTTTTAAAAGCAATTTTACTGGGGCATCAGGGGGGCTCAGTTGGTTAAGGGTCCAACTCTTGATTTCAACTCAGGTCATGATCTCAGGGTCATGAGATCGAGCCCTGCATTAGGCTCTGCACTGGGTGCGGGGCCTGCTTAAGATTCTCTCTCTCCCTCTCCTTGTGGTCCCCCCAAACCCCCCAGCACCACCCCCCAAAAAATTACTACACTAAACACAAATTAATGATGGGGGAGACTGTGTCAGGGAAGAGAGGGTATATGAGAAAGTTCTGTACTTCCTACTCAATTTTTCTGTAAATCTAAAACTTCTCTAAAAAATAATGTCTGTTAATTAAAAAAATATTTACTTGAAAAAGCAAAAGACAGCCATTTCTGATATTATAAAATTTTATCTTTATATTATATTTATGTATACATAAAAATCTAATTTTGTGGGGTATTTTGCAGAGATTAATTGGTCTGTGAAACCATCCCCTGTCATCTGCTTATATCGAGGCATATCTCATTTAATCAATAGCTGTAAGTATCCTATTAACATCTTACGATTTTAAGGGTGTCTGTGCTCAATTAATTTTAGGCGGCTTGAGTTACTCTAACCCCTTATTTTATACTTGAGGACGCTGAGAAGTGGCTGCCCCAGGGACGTGTGAGTGCTGGGGCCAGTGCTGGAGTGCTGGTCCCCTCTGCTTCTGTGTGTCCTTGTTCTACTGTGCTTATCGCCCCCAAACCCGGGAGCCTCCTTGAAGTCCTCGATTTGTCTCCTTTCAGCCTTTCCTGTCATTTCTTTTCGTTTTAAAACAATGACAGCAGCAAGAACCAAAACCAAATGGGCAGAGATCCCTCCGTCAGTTCTGTCTCCATGCTGACCCCAAAGTGTGAGGTCTTTGCCGTTGTGGCGGGGACGTCTCTTTGGAGAGAGCCGCCCAGCCCTCCTCACCTCTGCGTTGAGATCATGCCTGATAGGGGAGGCGTGATGACTTCCGCAGGGTGGCCTCTGCATCAGTTCTGGTCACCAGCTGGGGAATAGCACGTGTTCGGGGCGACAGGAACATACTGTTTACACTGGACCCGCCTTCCCACTGCGCCATCACAGGACTCTGCTCCAGTGGCCTTCTTCCTGAGTCAAGCATTTTTGCCGAGTGAATTAGTTCTGGTCTAGCTTTCCACAGCTCCCTACGTCTCCAAACTCCACCTCAGGGAAATGATGCATGTTACACAAGATGCGTTTTGAGTTCATCCTGACTGAAACGTACATTTTTTTTCCCTGTGACGGGTTCGCACCAATCTGAGCGAATCTGAGATAAAAAATTTCCCCCAACCTTCCTTTATCTATGGGGCACAGGGTTTCCTGTTTGATTTTAGGTTGATGACTTTAATCACATACATTCCAAATGTCACTTGTCCTATCTCACTGTGTTGGGTCAGGGATGAGGTGGCTCAGTCCACAGCTTTTATTAGAAACTGAGGGAATTGCCAGAACTCAGAGCACCGAACAAGCTCCTGTTGATCTGAATATTCTGACCTGAACTCCAATTTTTAAAAAAGCCTTTTGGGGGCGCCTGGGTGGCGCAGTCAGTTGGCATCTGACTCTTGGTTTTGGCTCAGGTCATGATCTCAGGGCTGTGATCTCAGGGTTGTAGGATCGGCCCGTGTCAGACTGTGTACTCATCGGGGAGTCTGCTTGGGATTCTCTCTCCCTCTCCCTCTGCTCCTCCTCCCTACTCTCTCTTTCTGTCTCTCTAAAATAAATAAATCTTGGGGCGCCTGGGTGGCACAGCGATTAAGCGTCTGCCTTCGGCTCAGGGCGTGATCCTGGCATTATGGGATCGAGCCCCACATCAGGCTCCTCCGCTATGAGCCTGCTTCTTCCTCTCCCACTCCCCCTGCTTGTGTTCTCTCTCTCGCTGGCAGTCTCTATCTCTGTCAAATAAATAAATAAAATATTTAAAAATAAAATAAAATAAAATAAATGAATCTTTAAAAAAAAAAAAAAGAAAGACTTTGTGAGCCCCCACTTACTTACCTGACATGACAGACCCACCCATTCCCAAGCTACTATTTCATGTGTTTGGGCTAATATAGAAATTACCTTGGAATGTGAAGACTGTGTACATCAGGTTACAAAGCACTATGAGACCACCTTTCTTTTTTTTAAGATTTATTTATTTTAGAGAAAGACAGAGCACACAGCAAGTGGGTGGGGGGAGGAGCAGAGGGTGAGGGAAAGAATCCTAAGCAGACTCCAGGTGCTGAATGCGGAGCCCGATGTGGGGGCTCGATCTCTTGACCCTGAGACTATGACCTGGGCGGAAATCAGGAGTCCAACGCTTAACTGACTGAGCCACCCAGGTGCCCTATGATGCCAACTTATAAAAAAACGCACTCCCCAAAGGGTTAACAGCATAGGAGAGGTTATCGCTAAAGATCTGAAATGCAAGTGCCCTGAAACAATATTGGAAACCAAGGGAGTAGGTGAGCCTCTCAGCAGAGAGTGTTTGTTGGGAGTGGCAAGTCTGAACCTTGGAGTTAGAGTAAGAATTTCTAGTTTGAGAATTTCTTGCAGGTAGTGGGTCTCCGTGTCCAGGCTGGCCGAAGGCAAAGGGCTCAGGGATAGGAGGGCTGGCGCCGAAGAGCAGAGGAACAGGAGGTGGTGAACCGCAAGGTTATGGGGGCAGGTAACATGAAGAGGAGAAGGAAGGTAGTCGTTGGGGAAGTGGAAGGTGATGTGAGTCACAAAGGAAAGTAGAAATTATTTCTGAAGGGTGGCGTTGATCATGCGGCCCTCCGTGTCACCCCACCACAGCTCTGATACCCAGGGATGGTACTATTTGGAGAGAAGATAGTGAGAGAAAGGAGACTTCAGATAAGGAGAAGCCACCAAAATTCCCCATGTGAGATTTGAGCCGCCATGGGGTTGCGGCTAATTACTGATTTTGCATAGATCTTTATCTCCTACGAAGCTCTTTCACATACACTCTCACATCTGTTCTTCACACATGTGACATCCTATGAGAGGGACAGAGAAGGTGCTATACCCAATTCACAGGGCAAGAAACTGAGGCCCAGAGAGGACTTACCTGTGGCCACGAACTGCTTACTTATAATGAGGGAGCTCAATAAGGTCAACTGAAATAAACTCTGGGCTCCAGCCCTGACGCCACACAGCAGGGCTGCTGTCCTCCTTTCGGCCACCTGTCAGCAGCCAACTAGAGAACCCAACAGCAGCCTCCCATAGGAGGCAACTCAAATGACGATTGAGTTTGTTGATGTTTTTGTCTGTCCTGCAACCAGGAGAGCCCACACCACATCAGAGCCAGACTCTCATGGCACATGGGCCAGAGGGATCCTGTTGTGGTAGGCTCGCACACCAAGTGGCTTCCTGTAGCACACGCCACCCTGAGCTCTTCAAGTCCTCAAGGCAGCGCCGTGGAGTGGACTCTTGTGTCCACAGAGTGTCCCTGAGACTGCAGATTACGTGTTCTCCTGCTTGTCTCCCTCAATAAGGGAACAGTCCTGTGGCTGCCCCCACGTCTCCTTCTGGGCATGTGAGCTCCCACCCCGGAGGTGGGCACCCCCGATCTGAACCCACCACAGTCTCCTGGTCAGGGGAAGGGCACCAACAGCCAGAAGCTGCAGCTGCCGTGTCGCTTCGCCCTCCCACTTGCCTCCACCCCGTCCAGCCTGGGACACATCACTCTTTTTCCAACCCTAGCGATGCCAGAGGCATGCCCTTGCCAGAGTAATTAAGGTTGTCCCTGTAGATGTGACCTCCCATTGGACATAAGCCTCACGGTGGTGGCCAGTGCCCCTGCCCTCTGCTCAGGCAGCAGCCCTGCCTGCTGCCATGGGGCCGGGCTGGGGAAGCCACTCGCTAGCTGAGAGGCAACAGGAAAGAGTGGGATGAACAGGCAGGCTCACATCTGGAACGTAGCCGCCCAAGGGCTCTGACAGCCTGTAATAGCACTGATACGTCCAGAGGTCACGCACCCTGAGTTCCTGGAGCCAGTTTCCTCATCTGTAAAGTGGGAATGAATTCCAGTACTGCCTACTTTCAGAGGAGTTTTGGAGGGTCAAATGATCATTGGCGAGACATTGGCACGTAAACATAAGTCAATTTTTTCTCCCCCTGAATTCAGCTCTACGCCCACCATGGGGCTTGAACTCACGACTCTGGCATCAGGAGTCGAGTGCTCCACTGACTGAGCTGGCCAGGAGCCCCAGTTAGTCGAAGTACCTTCATGAAGAGTACAGACCAAAAAGGCGGGTAGGAGGCAGGGAAGGTGGGGAAGGAAGCGCGGCTTCCTTCCGGGGCACACTCCACCTGGACCCCAGCTCCGTGGGACTTCGTTTAGGCTACACTGGTGTCAGGCAGCCGCGTAGGTGGGGCCGACTGTCCGGTGGGTCAACAGTGCAGGGAGCAGAGCGCCAGAAAGGCTAACTGGCACCATTTCCTTTAAGCACTCTGCTTGTCCTAAACAGGAAATGGGGCCTGAATGCTGAATTCCTATAAATAATTCCAGGTGAAGCAGTGAACAAAAATGCATCTCGAGTGGTTCTATCCGGCTGGCGGTTGGACCCAAAGTTAGACACGGCCATTTACAAATGTCCTCACGCCGTCCGTGCAGGAGCGGGCCCGTGTCTCATGCTCTGACCTCTCCCAGCTGTGCCAGATGCCGGCAAGGCTCGGGAGCCCGCAGCAGGGTGGGCAAGGCTCGGGAGCCCGCAGCAGGGTGGGCAAGGCTCGGGAGCCCGCAGCAGGGTCAGTGCGCCCCGCGGAGAGCACGCTTCCAGAGCCCAGGAACCTGCCTTCTTCTTTTCCCAGGGTTTTAGATCCCGGAGTGACTCTGCCACTCCCAAAAGCGCCATTCTGGGATCCCGTGTGACCCGTTGTGCCCCACTGGCTGATGGGGTGAGGCGTGGCTGCTTCTGGGGTCCTGCCACTCCTGTTGGCCAGGTGTCAACCATTACGCCCCCTCTGGCTCCCTTGATCTGGCTGTAATCTTCAAAACTGTTTTCAAAAAGTTAGTGAGAGGAGGATGAGGTCCCCGTGCAGAATGTTAATAGCTACTACGTCTTACGTAGCACTTTCCGGGCTCGGGCACTTCACCTGTATTTAATCCCGTGAGGTTGGTGCTGTGATCGTCCCCAGTTTGCAGACAAGAAAACCAAAGCCCCCACACCGGCAGTCAGTTGCCCAGGGCTTCACAATTAGTGAGTGACAGCATTTAAGGCAGCCTGACTCCAGAGTTTGCCCATGCAACCGCAGTGCAACGCCGCCCAGTAAAGACAGGAGTGCCCAGACAAGACTGTCCCAGAGAGAGCGGAAGGGCCATTAAAAAGGCAGGACTTTGGGGCTGCAATAGGCAGCTGTCTGGCGTGCTGTGAAAAGGCCGGCACTGTGCCGTGTGCTGGGGTGCTATGGCCCCCTGAGCTACCTTGAGCACAAGGGATTTATTGGCCGGGACAACCAGTCGGCAGGCCTGATGGACAATGTGCCCTAAGTCTTTGCTTGACATCTCTCCTCTCCTCTCTCTGCATGACAGCTCCTCTCAACTGGCCTGGCCTGGGTCCTCTGTCTATCTCTGGAGCTTGGGGAGTGGGGTCTGTTACCGGACGAAGCAGAAAGGGGTTCAAGAAGACAAAGGCGGGGGCGCCTGGGTGGCGCAGTTGGTTAAGTGTCTGCCTTCAGCTCGCGTCATGATCCCGGGGTGCTGGGATAGAGTCCTGCATCAGGCTCCCTGCTCAGCAATGAGCCGGCTTCTTTGTCTCCCTCTGCCCCTCTCCCTGCTCGTGCTCTCTCTCTCTCTAAAATAAATACTATCTTAAAAAAAAAAAAGATAGGCCTTAGACACAACACGCTCCCTCTTGAGAACAGGTACTAGTCTCTCTCTGCACTGAGATCCTTGTACCTGAGTCCCATGGAGGTGAAGGGAGTCTTGTACTCCCAAATCCAAGGGTGGACCAAATCAGAGTTGCAGAATTATAGAACTAGAAAAACAGATTTCACTTGGTTTAGCCTACCCTTGGCACTTTCACTGCTCTGGACCCGTAGATACTCAACCAGTTGGAGGTAAAACTGGGACACCAGCGTGCCTCGACCCAGCCCTCTCTCTCCAGAACACCATGAAATAAACCTTACTGCCACCCCCAAAATGAAATCAGACAAGGTTAAACATGGCCACAGGGTAAGATATGCTGTCTATTTGAAAAAAGGCTCCGTATGACCCTCCACAAAAATAGGTCTCAAAAGCCCCAGCCGATGTAATGCACGAAGTCATTATCACTTCATGGCCGACTGATTTGATCGCTCTCTCTCCCTCTTTATAAAATCTGACTGTCTAAGCCTTCCTCAGACCGAAGAGACAGAAGCAGGTGCACGCAACTCCTGGTCCCGCACTGTTCTGTCCGTGGAGTCTGTTTTACATTTCCGGGGTAGCCTGGAGCCATCCTCGGGAGCGTGTTTCAGAGAGAGCGAATCTCTCTGACGAAACTGAGCTTTTCATGACCCAGATCAATAAAGCTACTTTATTTCCCCATTTTGTTCTGATACACATACTGAGATCCAGGAAACTTCATCTCAATCCAACAAACCCTATGCCTCTAAACTCAAGCCACACGATCGGTCCTCACACCACCACCCAGGGACCCGGGAGACAGAAGAAGACATAGGCGTTCGTTGATTTATGAGCGCAGTCTTTCACTTCGCGAACATTTACTGGATCTTTGGCTATGTGTCAAGCAGTGTGCTCCATGCTGGGGTTACAGAGGCAAGTGACACTCACTCTGCCGTCAGGTCAGTAACAGTCTAGTGAGGGGACACAAGTGTGTACACTTGACTCTCGCACAACAGGGGTTTGAACGTGTGGGTCCACTTAGACTCAGGGTTGGTGTTTTATAAATACAGAACAGTACTATAAATGTATTTTCTCTTACAATTTTCCTTTTTTTTTTTTTTAAGATTTTATTTATTTAGCTGACAGAGAGCGCAAGCTGGGGGAACGGCAGGCAGGGGGAGAAGCAGATTCTCTGCTGAGCAGGGAGCCCGATGTGGGACTCGATCCCAGGACCCTGGGGTCATGACCTGCGCCGAAGGCAGATGCTTAACCGACTGAGCCACCCAGGCCCACCCTCTTTCTTATGATTTCCTTAATAACATTTTCTTTTTTCTAGCTTACTCTATTGTAAGAACACAGTATATAATAATATGGAAAATATGTATTAATCAGCTGTTATGTTACGGGTAAGGCTTCTAGTCAACAGTAGGCTATGAGCAGTTAAGTTGTTGGAGAGTCAACAGTTATACACAGATTTTCAATTGCACGGGATGTCAATGCCGCTAACTAGACTAGAGCCCATAACGACGCTAACTATACCAGTATGGTTGTCTAATATACTAGAGAAGTCAGCAGAATTTTTCCGTAAAGGGCAAGATGATAAAAACGGTAGGCTTTACAGACCCTACAATCTCTGTCCTAACTACACAGTGTCGTGCTTGTTGTTGACGTGGCCAAAGCGTCTGCCTTCGGCTCATTTCAGCGTGAAAGCAGCCATGGACGCAGGTGAGCGCCTGAGTTCGCTGTGTTAAACCATCAGCTGGCTGATAAAACTTTATTTACAAAAGCAGGTGGTGGGTTGCATTTGCCCTTGGGCTGTAGTCGGCCAGTGGCTGGACAAAAATGCAGTCGTACAGGGTGGAAGGAAGCACCGGGTGCAGCAGGGCTCAAAGGAGGGCGTTGTCACTCTTACCCCGAGAGGTGAGCGCCGAGCCGAGGCTTTGCGGCCGAGTTGCGCAGGAGGAATAGGGCTTTGCCTCCTGGGCTGGGGCGAGAGGCAGCGTTGCTGGAAAGCGGGGCATGTGGGCTTAGGCGGCCACACCGGTTCGTGTGGCGAGGGGCACGGGGGGAAATGGAGAGCCAGCGAGGAGCCGAGAGAAGGGTCTGTCCTGCTCACGGAGAGGCTCTCGGAGCCACACTGAGGACTTTGGTCTTTGTCCTCAGGGCAGAGATGGAGTGGGAGCAAACGTGGGTGAGACTTCTGTGTTCCAGCTGCTGTTCTAGATAGTTCACAGAAACAATCTCATTCCATCCTCCAAAACACAGTGAGGTCAGTATTCTATTACCAATCCGGTATTATGAACTTAGAATTATTAATAATCTGGTATGACTAATTAATTTGTGATAGGAACCTTTGCCTGAAGTTCACTGCTTCCCTGAAGCAGCAAGAGTCAGGCTTTAAACCCAGATGTGTGTGGTGCCAGACCCCCTCCCCTCTCTCCACAGGCCACCCCTGCTGGGGCCCAGGCACAGCGGAGACTTTCCTCCCTCGCCCCACGGCCAGGGGCCTACCCTGCCAGGAGGAAGGGTTTAGAGAATGCCACTGACCTCTCAGAGTTGGACAGAACTTTATGAGGGAAAACGTGAACCCCTGGGTGGCGGGGGAGATCTCCTGAGGGGTGGGGGAAATGGGATCTCGAGAAAGGGGGCCGTTGGCCAGTCAGGTGGGAGGGCAACAGGCCCCTCCTGGCACCAAAGCATTCCCTCAAGACTGGTTCCCTCAAGGCTGGCCGGGTGCCAGCGAAAGCCTGGTTCCCTGGGGTGCGGGAGAAGGGAGTGCCTTCAGTGCAGTGTTTGAGCCTGGAAGGGGAGCAGCTCTGCGGCTCTCTGTTGCCTGAGGTCATGAAGTGAGAGGAATTCCAGAGATTCCTGCTGCGGAGTCACGCCTGGCTCATCTCCTTCCTGCGCTGACTTACTCCGTGGCTTCCTTGCTGAACATTTTGGTTCTTTGATTCCACCCTCTGAAAGTGAGGGTCATTCACCAGAACAGGTGTCTTTTTCCTCTACCACATATGCCAGGCATTTATTTGGTAGGTGTTCAATAAATATGTGTTGAATTAAACAACTAATATTAAAGTGTATCATTTCTACAACTGTCCTTTATTTGGCTTGCTCCACACCAAGACCTCCGGCGGCAGCGGGTCACAGCGGTTTGTCCTTGCCAGAAGCCTGGCTTCTTCCTATTCCAAGAGGCATCGACACCAACTGGGAGGATCTCAGGCCTCTCCCCAGACCTAGTAAATCAGAATCTTTATTCTAGTAAGATCCACAGGTGATTCGTATGCACATTTGAGTTTGAGAAACAACAGTACATGATTTTGCAACTGTCCTTAAAAATGGTCTCTAACCCCATAGTTTAACCTCAAAAGCAATATTCTTTATATATTCCAAATCCAGCTCAAGTCTGAGTCCAGAAGACATTATTAACCCCCACAAATGTCTCCCCCTTCACGAATTTTCCCCTTGCATGTATCTACCCCTTCCTGCTTCCAGTGGCAATGATGGATGGCTAGGTAAGAAGGAAGTGAGAGTAGAAAATTTTGTAAGTGACACATTTGAGAATCAGAGCCAAATACCTCACCACTGAAATTCCCATCTTACACAGGCTGCTTATATCCTGTGTCCTGTTTCTTCATTCCTTTGCCAAGGCTTTAGAGGTTCAGAGTGAAGGTGAGGGGACTTGTCCAAGTTCACACAGCTAGTACAGTGGCAAAGGCTGGGCAGGGTGAAGAGAGACCTTCAGTTGCACCCCTGTCTCTGGAAAGACAGCAGAAGTCCTATGGCCCTGGGTCCTCAGCTCAGCTCCTCAGCACAGAAGGCAGGCTTTCCTCATGGCCATTACTGGGGGTAGAAGAAAGAACGCCAGCTTCAGAGTCAACACACTTGTTTTGAACCGTAGTTTCACAGTTTGCCGGCAGTGTTGCCTTTGGTGAAGTGCACTCTCTCTGAGCCTGTTCCTTGTTTGTAAAATGGGGACAATATTCCCTTTGCAGCATGGCTGTGAGCCTCAGAGAAAGAATATCCACCAGGCCTGCACAGAGCCTGGCACACCAGGTTGCCCCATATTAGTTGTTGTCGTTTCTCAGACAGTTGTTCCCACTCATCTCCCAATAATGCCTTCTTCAGATTGTCACCTTCCCCCAGAACATTCATTGGCTCCCTGCTACATATGGGAGACCGCCTGGTCCCCAGCTCACCTTTCCAGCCTTCTATCCTACTTTTCTTTAAATGAAGGTGTGCTTACAAATCCAATTTTCTTTTTCTTAACTTACATAAGCATTATTTCTTCTGCAAATGTGACCAGTTGTTTGTTAAAGAATACTGGTTGATTATCAGAATTAAGCTACTTAATTGATGCCTGCTATTATGTCTACTAGGAATTTCTGGCAGTTTTACTTATTAAAAAAGACTATTTCCTATTTCGAAAGACCTGTACCTTCTTTTTCTGTTAAATTAGATTTGAGGTTATTATTGCTAAAAGTGCATTTAAAGTTTAACCTGAATCCCGTTTTAGACAGTTGACTATCTCGAGGTGGAGCTGGCCTCTCCCCCTTACTAATAACCCCTCTCACTATATTGCGACATAGGTGACTTCACGGTATTAATTGTTCATGAGTTGTTCGCTTAGTTACGGGATTTCAAACGGGTCAGATTTGGGGTGTATGGTTCTGGTTAATTCTTCATGCCAAAGTTGCAAGCTTTAGCCTTTGTTAACTTTCACAACTCCTTTGTCATGTTCTTACAGCACTTTCTTAAAATCCTCTATTTTTTTTTCACTTCTATGAGTGGACTTGAGTGTTTGAGGAAATGTTAAGCACACTTTAATGAGACCTAGGAAAAGACTAGGGTGAGTCTGGAGTAATTAGGGGTCACCCAAATAAATAAGCTACAAGTGGGTTCATTCAAGTGTGCCTTTCAGTCTGCTTACCACGCTCCGACTCATCCCCTCGACAAGCCCCAATCCAATTCATGATTTGTATTTGTATTGACAAAACCTTCTAGTGGAAAGAACAGCAGACATCAAGTAAGTGGCTTCATTCTGATAATCAACCAGTACTCTTTAACAATTGGACACTTAAGAAATAAGAAAATCGGATTTGTACATATTTTTCATTGAGGAGAGAGAGTGAAGTGGTGTATGAGTGCTTTATAGAGATTTTCTTTTTCTTTTTTTTTAAAGATTTTATTTATTTATTTGAGAGACAGAGAGAGAGTGCGCACGCGCCCAAGTGGGGGGAGGAGCAGAAGGAGAGGGAGAGGCAGGCCTCCCACAGAGCAGGGACCCCACCCACCCAGCAAAGGGCTGCGTCCCAGGTCATGAGCCCAAGGCAGATGCTTAACCAACAGCCGCCCAGGTGTCCCCATAGAGCTTTTCGTAATTATTAAATCCTCCTTGGGACTATTTACCCATGGAGACTTTCATTAAGTGCCGTGCTCTGGAGAACGCAGCTGATTTATTCTTAAACCAAATGCTGCCCCTTTTTCCTGAGCCTGTCGAAGCCCATCTGTGCATTTCCACTGCCCAGCTTGGGTGTCAGCTCAATTAACTAGGGAGGCTTTTGCGTGCTGTGTCTGCAGGGAAGCATGACATCAGCTGCTTTACATGAATGTCAAACCAAGGTAAAAATTCTTTAAGATGCATTAGTAATTTCAACATTATTTGTACTTAAAAAAAATATATTGTATTTATTGGGGCGCCTGGATGGTTCCGTAGGTTAAGCGTCTGCCTTCAGCTCAGTTGTGATCCTGGGGTCCTGGGATGGAGCCCCACTGGGGGCTCTCTGCTCAGCAGGCAGCCTGCTTCTCCCTCCCTGCCTGCCCCTCCCCCACTCCTTCCCTCTCTTTCTCTCTCTCTCTCTCAATAAATAAATAAATAATCTTAAAAAAATAAAATATTTTATTTATTTACTTGAGAGAGCGCGAGAGAGTGAGGCGGGGGGGCAGAGGAAGAGGGAGAGGCGGACTCCCTGCTGAGCGGGGAGCTCCACTGGACTCGGGGCTCAATCCCAGGACCCTCAGATCACCACCCAAGCCAAAGGCAGACATTTAACCAACTGAACCACCCAGGCGCCCCACAACATTATTTGTACTTAAAAATTAGTCTTTTGAGGGGCGCCTGGGTGGCTCAGATGGTTAAGCGTCTGCCTTCAGCTCAGGTCATGATCTCAGGGTCCTGGGATTGAGCCCCCCGTCGGGCTCCCCGCATATCAGGGAATCTGCTTCTCCCTCTCTCCCTGTCTCTCCCCTGCTTGTGCTCTCTCGCTCTCTCTCTCAAATGAATAAATAAAATCTTTAAAAAATTAGTCTTTTGATAGAGGATAATAGTTATTGTTATTGTACATACTAATCTTACTTTAGAGGTCCAACAAGTAATTGGGCTAGGTAATTCAGGAAGGCAGGAGGGTTTGCAGTAAACTAATTAAATAAATTTAATTTGATACTTACTTCTAAGTATGAATTATTTCTAGTTTATATCTAACTAGCTCATGTGCATTTGTGCCCATATACATATCTTCGTTGCACATTAATTATTATAAAATATGTATTTTATTGCATGTCTCACAAGCAGTAAGTAGATCGCATTTATAGATTCTGTGCTGCGAGTTTTTAGACTCTATTTAGGTTTTTATAGCCGTGTCTGCATTACAGCATCTCCCTCATTTAATAAGATACCATGTGACCTGAGTGATGTCAAGCTGTACCCTTATAATTTATGTGCTTTTCTGTAGGTGGGTTAAGGGAACTTAAAACAAAATAAAACAAAGATATCCAACTGATGAAAATACAGTTATGTGTGGCTATAGGAACAATTAGTCATGAATTCACTGTCATGGTTTTTTTTTAGATTTTATTTATTTATTTGAGAGAGAGAGAGAACGGGCAGGGTGAGGGGCTGAGGGAGAAGCAGACTCCCTGCTCAGCAGGGAGCCCGATGTGGGGGTCGATCCCAGGACCCTGAGATCAGGACGTGAGCTGAAGGCAGACGCTTCACTGAGCCACCCAGGTGCCCCTCATTGTCATAATGTTTCGTTTAAGAGGAATTAAGGGCAATTTTAAGTTGCATAATCTTGAAAAAAGAACTGGATAGCAGCTATGTAATCTCAATTTAGAAACTGCTTTGAAGGAGGGCACCTGGGTGGCTCAGTCTGTTGGGCATCTGCTTTCGGCTCAGGTCATGATCTCAGGGTCCTGAAATGGAGCCCCATATCCGGCTCCCTGCTCAGCCAGGGGGTTTACTTCTCCTTCTCCCTCTGTCCCTCCCCACCACTCTTGCTCTCTCACTCTCTCTCAAATAAATAAATAAATAAATAAAATCTTAAAATGAAAGAACGAAGCTGCTTTGAAGGATTTCCTGATGGCTCCCTCGGTAAGTAGAGCACGTGACTCTTGATCGTGGGGACTTGAGTTCAAGCCCCATGTTGGGCAGAGAGCTCAAAAAAAAAAAAAGAAGAAGAAGAAAGAACTGAATCTAATTAATTAAATTTAACTAATTTAATTAATTAATGAATCCTGGCTTCACTGTTAGTTGTTTACTGTTAGAATTGCATTGTATTTAATATAACTTAAAAAAAAAACAAAACATGGTGTTGAGGTGTGCCTGGCTGGCTCCATCTTGATCTCAGGTTTAGCGTCCCAGCCCCACGCTGGGTGTAGAGATTACTGGAAAAAAAAAAAATCTTAAAAAACCCAAAAACAAAAACAAACAAAAAAACCTGCTTTGAACAATGGATCAGGACCAATAAGACCAATAAGAAAGCTCTCCTTCAAAAGTGTCGCTTATTTTTTCTAGGTTTACCGATCATGGAAAAAGGGTAGAGATGGTACACATGGTGATAAGGCTTCCAAATCGTAGGGATATGACTCATTGCAAGAGTAATGTACTTTGTCTTTAAAAAATGCTAATGAAGTAAATACGGCAAAATGTTGATATTTACTTTTAAATCAGTAGTGGATATATGGCTGTCTTATATTTTCTCCACTTTCTGAAGGTTGCTATCTTTCACAACCTATAGCTTAAAAAATATATTGGAAAAAGCACTCCATTAAAGTGATGTCCTATGGGACACCTGGGTGGCTCAGTTGGTTAAGCGCCTGCCTTCTGCTCAGGTCATGATCCCAGTGTCCTGAGATCGAGTACCGCATCGGGCTCCTTGCCCATTGGGGAGCCTGCCACTCACCCTGCTTATGCTCTCTCTCTCTCTCATTCTGACAAATAAATAAATAAAATCTTAAAAATAATAAAGTGAGGTCCTAAAGATGACATAGTGAAGAGGAAGGATGTGACTAGGCCTCCTGCCTTGCAAATGCCTCGTTAATCATTAAAGCTGTGTTTAATAGAGCTCAGATGTGTGAATCAAGTTGCTTTAACAAAAGCATGTGTTTAGATACAAAGGATTTTTAAGTACATTGGCTTAATTCCAGTTGGTATTATTATTACTTCTAGTAGACAGAAAGTGAAAAAGGGAACAATTTTTTTTTTTTAAAGATTTTATTTACTTATTTGACAGAGAGAGAGACAGATGCGAGAGAGGGAACACAAGCAGGGGGAGTGAGAGGAAGAAGCAGGCTCACAGCGGAGGAGCCTGATGTGGGGCTCGACCCCATAACGCCGGGATCACGCCCTGAGCCGAAGGCAGACGCTTAACCGCTGTGCCACCCAGGCGCCCTGGGAACAATTTTTTTAAAGATATTTTTATTTATTTATATGACAGAGAGACAGCCAGCAAGAGAGGGAACACAAGCAGGGGGAGTGGGAGAGGAAGAAGCAGGCTCCCAGCGGAGGAGCCCCATGTGGGACTCGATCCCGGAATACCGGGATCACGCCCTGAGCCGAAGGCAGACGCTTAACAACTGAGCTACCCAGGCGCCCCGGGAACAATTTTTTTTTTAAATGTTTCAAAAATAGACTTTAAGGGTGCCTGGGTGGTGAAGTCAGTTGAGAGTCTGACTCTCGGTTTTGGCTTAGGTCATGATCTTGAAGTTGTGGGAGCCTGATATTGGACTCTGCACTCAGCATGGAGTCTACTTGAATTTCTGTCTCCCTCTCCCTCTACACCCCCTAAAATAAATAAATAAATCTTTAAAAATATACTTTATTTTTAGTTCAGTTTTAGGTTCATAGCAAAATTGAAAGGAAGGTATAGCAAAGTCTCGTATACTCCTGGCTGCCCCCGCTGGTACAGCCCCCCTCCATCAACATCGCCCTACGGGAGTGGTTTATTTCTTACAACTGATGGAGTTACACTGACACATCACCATTGCCCAAAGTCCGTTGTTTTGTTTTATTTTTTTAAGATTTTATTTATTTATTTGAGAGAGAGGGAATGAGCAGTGGAGAGGGGCAGAGAGGGAGAGAAGCAGACTCCCTGCTGAGCAGGGAGCAGACCCCAACGTGGAGCTCGATCCTAGGACCTTGAGATCATGACCTGAGGCCGCAGGCAGACGCTTAACTGACTGAGCCATCCAGGTACCCCGCCCCCCTTTTTAAAGATTTTATGTACTTATTTGAGAGAGAGAGAATGAGTAGTGTGGAGGGGCAGAGAGAGAGGGAGAAAGGCCCAAAGTCCATTGTTTTCATTAGGATTCACTCTTGATGTTGTACAAATGTATCCACCGTTATAATACACAGAATAGCTTCACTGCTCTAAAAAATCCTATGTGCTCCACCCCGTCATCCCTCCCTGCCCGCTATCTCCTGGCAACCACTGATCTTTTAACTCTCTCCGTAGTTTTGCCTTTTCTAGAATGTCATATGGTTGGAATCATGCCGTATATAGCATCTTCAGATTGCCTTCTTTCACTCCTTAATAAACATTTTAAGTTTCTCCATGTCTCATCATGGCTTGATAGCTCATATCTTTTTAGTGCTGTTGTTGGGGAAGGTCGTCAAAAAGGCATGACTGCACATTGACCTGTGAGCTGGAGGTGGGGGATCGGAGGTTCCTCACCCCCTTCCCTGTCTGAAATGTGGGCTCCTCCTGCCTTTCTTGCTCTCAGAAGCTGCTCCAACGACATCGTGTTGTGTTAGTGATGTGGTGTTGAAAACACCGGCACTGTGTACATGACTGAAGTTACATAAAGACATAACCTGTTAAGATGTGGCGGGGGTACTGCAGGGATCCATCTGTCTTGCTGCCACCCAAGGGAGGTCTTGTATGTAAGTTCCGTCTCTTATTCAAACTGCTGCCTACCAACCTGGAGTGGCCTGCTTCTTTCTTCGTCCTCTCCCTGCCCTTTGACTACAGGGGCCAGTTTCAGATTACAGCTGGGAAGCTCCCGGGAGGGTTGCAAACTAACAGTTGAATGAATTTCCGTTGATTGGATGCATGACAGGTTATTTGTCCCTCCACGTACTGAAGGACATCTTGGTTGTTTCCAAGTTTTGGCAATTATAGATAAAGCTTCTATAAACATCTGCATGGGGGTTTTTGAGTGGACGTAAATTTTCTACTCGTTTGGGTAAACACCAAGGAGCAGGATTGTTGAGTCATATGGTTAGAGTATGTTTAGTTTTGTAATAAACTGCCAGAACGTCTTCTAAAATGGCTGTACCTTTGCATTCCCACCAGCGATGAAGGAGAGATTTCCTGTTGCCCCACATCTTTGCCAGAATTTGGTATTGCCAGTGTTTTGGGTTTGGGCCATTCTAATAAATGTTTAGTGGTACCCTGTTGCTTTAATTGGTAATTCCTTAATGACATATGATGAGGAACATCTTTTCATATGCTTATTTGCCATCTCTCCATCTTTTAGTTTTTAAAGATTTTATTTATTTATTTGAGAGAGAGAGAGCGTGAGCAGGAGGAGGGGCAGAGGGAGAGGGAGAGAATCTCAAGCAGACGCCGAGCTAAGCACAGAGCCTGATGCAGGGCTCCATCTCATGACCCTGAGATCATGCCTGAGCCAAAATCAAGAGTCGGAGGCTTAATCGATTGAGTCACGAAGGCACCCCTATACATTTTCTTTTTAAGTAGGTTTGATTAATCCCAGTTGGCATTATTATTACTCCTAGTAGATCAAAAGGTGAAAAAGGAACTATTTTTAAAATGTAATTTTTTCATAGACTGCTGTAAGTAGTGTTGTCTGGAGTCATAAACAGAGGTTTATGGTTTAAACATTTTGTTTTGACTTGTTTCTTTTGTTTTATTTTCTCCAGGGTATGTTAGATTCAGATGGTGCAAACAAACTCTGTTCTTGCTCTTTTCTTGGAATGAGATAAGGATGTTAGTGGTGGAAGAATTCTACAGTAGAAGGCAGTCATGACCAGAGGCCACACTGGGGTGATTTCTCAGGTCCTTCAAAGTACCTAAAATGGGTACCCAAGTGCAGTTGATTCTAAAAATTAGTTAAAGCTTATGAAGTAGGGAACCCTGGGTGGCTCAGTTGGTTAACTGTCTGATCTTGATTTTGGCTCAGGTCAGGATCTCAGGTTTGTGAGATGGAGCCCCATGTTGGGCTCTGTGCAGGGGGTGGAGCCTGCTTAAGATTCTCTCATTCCCTCTGCCCCACCCACCCTCCCCCCCGGCCAAAAAAACCTTTATGAAGTAGAGCTAATCATAAATTTTTCAAACCACGATTCAAAGCTGACTTTTTCAACATAGTTACAGGGAACCACTTCGAGGAGATGCTGTATTTGTATCTGTTTGAACATATTATTAACCAATGAATAACATGACATGACTTCTATACCTTCGTACTCCATAAAATGTTGATAATATTGGTTTTTGTTTTGTTTTTTTCAAAGATTTTATTTATTTATCAGAGAGAGAGAGAGCACAAGCACGGGGAGCACAGGCAGAGGGAGAGAGAGAAGCAGGCTCCCTGCTGAGCAAGGAGCCCAATTCAGGACTTGATCCCATGACCTTAGTGGAAGACAGATACTTAACCAACTGAGACACCCAGGCATCCCAAAATGTTTGATAATATTATTAAGAGTAATTAATTATAGTCATTAGAAATGAGGGTAAATGTTTAAAGTAATTTATTAATATTTAAGTATTTGAAAAAATTTCAGAATTGACATCATTAAAAAGGCATAGGAATAAAGATTACTGAAATATAATCAAATTTAAGACCTTTCATTGGCCTAAATACTTGGATTATTGATCAATGCAGGTCTGAAATAATAATCATCTGTCCTGCATTCCAAATGTAAGACCAGGAACAAGACTCATTATAAAGGCATGGGGAATAACTAATTTGTTTTTAAAAGATTTATTCATTGGGGCACCTGGGTGGCTCAGTCAGTTAAGCATCTGCCTTTGGTTCAGATCCTGATCCCAGGATCCAGGGATCGAGCTCCACATCAGGCTCTCTGCTCATCAGGGAGCCTGCTTCTCCGTCTCCTTGCCGCTCCCCCTGCTTGTGCACTCTTTCTCTCTGTCAAATAAATAAATAAAATCTTTAAAAATAAAGATTTTTATTTATTTATTATTTATTTATTTATTTATTTATTTATTTATTTATTTATTTATATATATTTAGAGAGAACTCAAGCAGACTCCCTGCTGAATGCAGAGGCTGACATGGGGCTCGATCCCACAATCCAAAATCCTGACCCTAGTCAAAATCATCAGATGCCCAACTGACTGAGCCACCCAGGTGCCCTGAAAGCAACTGTCTTAAGGTAATGTGAATATTGATATAACTTGTGCAAATGTGTGAATAATGTAGTAAAAGCAGTCATCAGGTTATTACAATTAAAAAAATACATGGGGCGCCTGGGTGGCTCAGTCAATTAAGTATCTGCCTTCGGCTCAGGTCATGATCTCAGGGTCCTGGGATGAAGCCCTGTGTGCTGAGCAGGGTGCCTGTTTCTTTCTCTCCCTTTGCCTCTCCCCCCTACCCCCTGCTCATGCTCTCTCTCTCTCAAATAAATAAATAAAATATTTTTTAAAAATTATAAATAAATAAATATAATAATACTTCTTAATTTGTAGTATCACCTAAACCCAAAAAATAACTATCATTATCTAAAACCTGAAAAAAAACCCCACTGTTTTATAAGTAACAGGAACTAGAAATTCTTAAAATCTTTCTTAGAGAATAAGAAGTAATAAGCTTCTACTAAGGTAGTGTCACAATCCAAGGTTTAATTTAAATCGTATTTATAGTATTTGAACCTAAGAATAATTTTAGGGCTAAGTTACAGGAGTACAAGATATATCACATGTAAATTTATGTATGTTTATATATAAAAGACGGGTTAGGGGGTGCCTGGGTGGCTTCGTAAGTTAAGCGTCTACCTTCGGCTCAGGAAACAATCTCAGGGTCCTGGATCAAGCCCCCCCCCCCAACCCCCGTGGGACTCCCTGCGGAGTAGGGAACCTGCTTCTCCCTCTCCCTCTGTCACTCCCTCTGCTTGTGTGCTCTCTCTCTGTCAAATAAATAAAATCTTTAGGGGTGCCTGGGTGGCGCAGTCGTTAAGCGTCTGCCTTTGGCTCAGGGCGTGATCCTGGTGTTATGGGCTCGAGTCCCACATCAGGTTCCTCCGCTATGAGCCTGCTTCTTCCTCTCCCACTCCCCCTGCTTGTGTTCCCTCTCTCACTGTCTGTCTATCTCTGTCAAATAAATAAATAAAATCTTTAAAAAAAANATCTCTGTCAAATAAATAAATAAAATCTTTAAAAAAAAGTTTAAAAATAAAAAAATCTTTAAAAAATGGGTTAGTACAATTATAATGGTGTATATATGTGCTACATTCAACTATAATGACTCTGTATAATTACAAAGAGCTCTAATAACTAAATTTGGACCTATCAGTAAAGCAGTAATGCTAGATTTTTAAAAAAGAAGCATTAGCTACAAGTTTGCCCCAATAATAATAATTATTATTATTATTTTAAAGATTTTATTTATTCATTTGAGAGAGAGAGAGAGGGAGAGACAGAGAGGCTTAGCTGGGAGCCCGATGTGGGGCTTGATCTCAGGACCTGGAGATCATGACCTGAGCCAAAGGCAGAGGCTTAACCATCTGAGCCACCCAGGCGCCCCAACGCCAATTATTATTATTTTTTAAAATGTTTATTTATTCAATGGCAAAGATAGACAAGGCAAGAAACAACAATTGTTGGAGAGGATGTGGAGAAAGGGGATCCCTCCTA
>NC_048235.1:30145854-30333743 GCF_002007445.2 Ailuropoda melanoleuca | reverse complement strand
ACATCGGAATCCGGGGATGTACTGTATGGTGATTAACATAATATAATTTAAAAAATCATTAAAAAAAATGAAATGTAAAAAAAAATGTTTATTTATTCAAGTAATCTCTACACCCAACATGGAGCTTGAACTCACGACCCTGAGATCAAGAGTCACATGCTCTTTGGGGCGCCTGGGTGGCATAGCGGTTAAGTGTCTGCCTTCGGCTCAGGGCGTGATCCCGGCGTTATGGGATCGAGCCCCACATCGGGCTCCTCTGCTGGAAGCCTGCTTCTTCCTCTCCCACTCCCCCTGCTTGTGTTCCCTCTCTCACTGGCTGTCTCTATCTCTGTCAAATAAATAAATAAAATCTTTAAAAAAAAAAAAAGAGTCACATGCTCTTTGGACTGAGCCAGCCAGGTGCCCCCAGTTTGTTCCAATTAGCTTAACAGGAGTAAAAGCTGGCTTAAGTCAGCTGATAGTAATGTTCATATCCTCAAACAAATAAATAGTACCCCAATAAATTTTCTCACAATTTGAATTATCGAATAAATAATATAGAAGTTCAACCGTGAGAGAATGTAAGAGTTTTCGCTCCTATAAACGTTCATATGCTTGAATTAGTGCCGCAGCTAATACTGCCTGTGAAAAAGTCATTTGTGACTCTGAGTCTTGTATCAATATATCACTTACAGGCAAGAGTAAAAACGGGTAAGTTCTGCTCCCTGGAAGATGGTGTAGATATGCTTTTCCCTATTTCTACTGCTAAGCACAACTAGAAACCCTGAACATTAGATACAAAACAAACTTAGGAAGACTCCAAAAGATGGAGAGAAGACAGACTGGCTGGGTCTATGAGACCCAAGAAACAACATGGTGGTATGTTTCCTGAGCTCTCTTCGTGCCTCGCGTATCCCACACACGGAGCTGAAGCAGGAGCCACCTAGAGATGCCGATGAGTTCAGACACACACGTGTGCACACACACACACAAAGCCCTCAAGAAAAGCCCGCTTCCTGTAGCCAAAGATCAAGGAAGGGGCAGCCTACCAAACAGAAAACTTGTAGACAATAGCTCTCCCCTCTCCAAACGCTGCAGTTAAAACTGGACCACACTCACCCGTATGAGAAAGGCTGAGCAGAGAGCCTCCACCTCCACTCTCCCCAAGCTGGAATGAGGCGTTCCTACTACCCCTCCCTCCTGCAGCCTCATGAGGAGCAAGGACTTTCTCTACCGCCCAGTGGTAACAAGGTCGCTCCCCCTACTGGAAACAAATGAAAACTATGGAGAGTCTTAGCCATTTGTAGGAGAAAATGGTGGCGTTAATATGGAAATGGAAGATCATCTGCTTATGAGCTTTAGGTAAAAGCCATGTTGTTAACCTGGCAGAAGAGAGAGGATGCGTGGGACTCAGGCTTAGCGCAGAGAGCTGATTTACTTATATCAGGTAGAGAGGCTCCCTAATGTGGCAAATAAAGAGCATCAATTCAAAGTAAACATGGTTAAGAGCATCCTCCCTACGGCGGGGAGAAAAATTACCAGCACTGATAAATAGTTAAGATATTGACTAGACCCAATGTTGCAGGTGTTAGTTGCTCTGATTAGACAGCCTCCCCTTATAGCAGCACTGAGCACTGAAAAAGTAATGGAAAAATTAGAGATTTTAAGGTAGATGTTGCCAGGTAGATATGCAAAGGAGGTAGGGCCCCTATAAGCAATAACAAAAGTAACATAAAAACTCCCTATATGTGGTTGGTCAATTAGTAGTGGTTGAGTGGCCCATACTATTTTCTGCTGCCTTCCACAAAGATGTCAACCCCTTATGCCTGGTTATTTGTCACTGCCCTCATTCTGTCGCACTTGCTGCTGCTGCACACAGTCCTTCCATGGCCTCTGGTTTATAAAGCCAATGCCACCTCTGCTCATGGTGTCCCCTTTCCCCGCTGGTCCTCGGAGCCTCGCCCGGCTACTTCTGGTCCAGCCGGTACTCTCCAGGAGGGCTAGGGAACGCTGGGGACTGGAGCCGCCCCATCACCATTTTCACAAATGCCTGCTGTAGAACCAGGCTTGCTGACCACAGGCGGGTCCCTCAAGACATAGGTCTGTGTCTTCTCTGTTCTTGGAGCCCTAAAACATCTCCAATCCTAGCCATAACCCCTGAGTTCTGGTTAGGTTTAATAACAATACTAACTGTTAATCAACATGATTGCCAGCAGAATGTCAGACTGTCAACTAGCGGAACTCCAGGTCAGCCCGCTTGCGCTGCTGCTGGAGTGCTGCGTGAGGCCCCTTAGCTGCGAGGCTGAGTCAGATCCCAGGACTGAGTGTAGGCGCCACAGTACTGGTGGGAACCCGAAGTTTGTAAGGGCAAGTGAGTACCTTGAGGGACTGGTGCTCAGAACATTAAAATAAGAATGAACTGCTCTGCTTCAGTGATAAATAATTTTAAGAACATTGGACACGCAATATTTGAGCTTTTAGAATAGCATGTGGGGGTGCCTGGGTGGCACAGCGGTTAAGCGTCTGCCTTCGGCTCAGGGCGTGATCCCGGCGTTATGGGATCAAGCCCCACATCAGGCTCCTCCACTAGGAGCCTGCTTCTTCCTCTCCCACTCCCCCTGCTTGTGTTCCCTCTCTCGCTGACTGTCTCTATCTCTGTCGAATAAATAAATAAAATCTTTAAAAAAAAAAAAGAATAGCATGTGATCTAGAATTGGCTTATATTGGAAAGATTAGAGTCTATGTAGAAACTGGGCCGAACTCAGACGATGTGGTACTTTAATCGTTGAGCGTATCTTGCTTTATTAGCAGTTTCACCTGAAGGTATTCTAATCTGATTTTAAGGCTATATGGTCTTATATAAACTCCAAAACAGGTTTCCTATTATTTTGGGGGGTAACTACTTCTAGTAATCATGTTTTGGTTTCACGGATGATACATGAACACTTTTCATCAAGTCACATTAATGATTTTATTCGGGACGTTTGTCATGCTTTGCGGTCATCCAAACAAGTTTCGGAAATCCAGGCCCGTACATTTGTCACATGGGCGGGTAATTTTATGATCACTAAAGCCTTGTAGTTTTGTTTTCTTTTTTTTTTTTTTAAGATTTTATTTATTTATTTGAGAGAGAGAAAGAGAGACACGAGCAGGTCCTCTACAAAGGTAGTGTAAATACTCTAAGATTTTCTTTTCTTTTCCTTTTTTAGGGTTTTATTTATTTGAGAGAGAGAGAGTGAGTGAGAGAGAGCACGAGCAGGGGCAGAGGGAGAAGGAGAAACAGACCCCTGCTGAGCGTGGAGCCCAACTCGGATCTCGATCCCGGGACCCTGAGACTGTGACCTGAACCAAAAGCAAGAGTCAGATCTCAACCGACTGAGCCACCCAGGCACCCCCACTTTTTAATGATTTTTTATTTTTAAGTGATCTCTATATCCAATGTGCGGCTTGAACTCACAACCCCGAGATCCAGAGTCTCATGTTGCACTGACTGAGCCAGCCAGGCACCCTTGTGGTTCATTTTGATTTTCTAAGTCCCAGCTTTCATTTTTCCCATGCAGAGGGCTATGTGTGAGGAAGCTGCTTGTGTCCCCAAGTCAGCCACGAGGTTGTAAGACAGTGGTTCTCACACTGGTGGACTTAGGAATCATCTGACCCTGTCGAAAGGCAGATTCTTGGACTTTTCTTCCTAGAGTACTATCCCATAGGCTGGGAGTGAGGCCCAGGAATCTGAACTTTTAAGAAAACGAATGGTCTGTGGGGCCCACTTTTGAGAAACAACATAGGCTTTACATTGGAGAAGAACTAACACGGACTGCTAAAATTTTTTATTTGCCGTAAAATACACATGATGTAAAACTTCCCATCTCAGCCATTGTTAGGTGCACAGTTCAGTGGCATTAAATATATTCACATTGCTGGACAACCATCACCAGCACACTCCCCCTCCAGGACTCTTTTCATCTTGCAAAAGGAAGACTCTGTGCTCATTAAACAATAACTCCCCACGCCCCGGGCAACTACCATTCTACGCTATTTCTATGAGTTTGACCATGCTAGGTACCTTGTACAAGTGGAATCATACAGTCTTTGTCTTTCTGTGACAGGCTTCTTTCACTTGGCTTCATGTCCTCAAGGTTCAACTGTTTTGTAGCCTGGATCAGACTTTCCTTCCTTTTTAAAGGGTGAATAATTTTCTGCAGTGTTTATGTACCACTTTTGTTCATCCATTCATTTGTCAGTGGACACTTGGGTTCCTTCTACCTTTTGCATATTGCTAATAGTGAACAGAGGTGTACAAAATTCTTTAAGTCTCTACTAAAGTTATTCGGGGTATGTGTCCAGAAGTAGGATTGCTGGACTCACATGGCATTCTTATTTTTAATTTTTTGAGGCACTGCCACACTGTTTTCCACAGATGCTCTAATGTTTTGCATTCTTACCAACAGTGTACGAGGGTTCCAATTTCTCCACATCCTTACCAACACTTGTTATTTCCTGTTTTGTTTTGTTTTTTGTTTTTGTTTTTGATATAGCCATCCTAATGGACGTAAGGTGACATCTCATTGTGGCTTCGGTTTGCATTTCCCTAATGAATAGTGATGTTGAGCACCTTTTCATGTACGTATTGGTCATTGGTATGTTTTCTTCGGAAAAATATTTGTTCAGGTCCTTTGCCCATTTTTATTTTTAAGTAATCTCTGCACCCAATGTGGGGCTTGAACTCACAACCCCAAGATGGAGAGTTGCATGCTCCACTGACTGAGCCCGCCAGGTGCCCCTCTTTGCCCATTTTTAAATTAGATTATTTGGGGGTTTTGCCATCAAGTTGTATACGATCTACTTTCAGTTAATTTCTGCGTGTAGTATAACGTAAGGGTCCAATTTCATTCTGGGTGTGGATATCTGATTGTTCCAAGACCATTTGTTGAAAAGACAGTTTGTTCCCTAGCATAAGTGTATAAATCAGTAAGACCTGGGTTCAAACACTGACTGCCATAATGTCTACTCCAGCAGTATATAGGAAATCCTCAGGAAAATCTCCTACGAATGAACTTGCCCACTGAATGGAAGTCTGGGATACACAGGCTGTGGTTTTTCTGTTTTCCTCATGCAGCTGCACCAAGGTCTGTGTGCCTTTTCCCAGACAGAGGGTACATCTGCGCGGGGGCAGGGGGCGGAGATCAAAGGACATTGGAAAAGCCCGGGCCCAAAGGAGCTATTAAGCCTTCGTTTAGAAATCACAGTTTTTACAATTTTCTGCATGTGAGGAATAGCTCTCTCTCTTCCCCTTGGTCCCCCCCAAGGAAGTGAAAGCACCGTGATCGGATGACGCCAGGGATTTGCAACTTCTGATGTGAGGAAAGCAGCAAAACGGGTCAAGACACCGCATCCCCTCAGTACCTCGGATGACTGTGTACACAAAGGCTCAGCCACAGGTCAGGTCGCCGGCCGCCTGTCAACAGCGCCTAGAGGCCACCCAGCTCTGGGGCGGAGAGGCTGCTGGGTGGTGGACAATCACCCGGGGAAGGCAGAGAGCAGTGTGGGCTTTATCTGGACACCATTTAGTAAGCATCTGACGGAAAATAAAGGAGGATCGAGACCCTGTCTCAGGACCCCGTAGTTTCATCTTATTGCAATCACAAGAGAGTTGAAGACTCAGGCTGAGAGGGGAAAGGCATCCCTTAGCTTACCAGACATAAGAGCCCTCATCTAGAAAATGCCGGAAAACATAAACATTTTGGAAAGCAGTTAGTCAATTATTATTACAACATTTGTATCTGCATAATTTTTGAACTCGCAATTCCATGTCTAGGGACTTCTATGAAATTCTTCACGTGTGCTCAAAGATACACATTCTAGGATTTTTTAAAAATATGTTTTTATTTATTTATTTGAGAGAGAGAAAGAGAGCACAAGCAGGCAGAGGGGCGGAGGAAAAGGGAGAAGCGGACTCCCCGCTGAGCAGGGAGCCCGACACGGGGCTCCATCCCAGGACCCTGGAGTCATGACCTGAGCCGAAGGCAGACGCTGAACTGACTGAGGCACCCAGGCGCCCCTTACACATTCGAGGATGTGTATTGCCTCGTGTGTAATGGCTGACATTTGGAACAGCCATGAATGGGTTAAGAAGTGATACATCCATCCAACGGTCTACAAAGCTGCTATTAAAAAGAGTAAGAATGGGCAGAGATATATTTTCAAGACGTTGAAAGTATTAAGTATAAAAAGATTGCAGAAGAGCATCTCTGCAAGTGGCCTTGTGGGCCTTTTCACTTTCTGTACTATCTACAGCCATAGTGTTCTGATTCCGCCCTCAAGTATATTGCTTTGCGTTTTAAAAATGCATTTAAATAAGAAAAGCGTATGTCATAAAACTGACATATGAGGATCCAGTTTATAAATTCACAGATTTACCTGGAGCCCCTAGCACAGATCAGCCATGGATCAACGCTTCCTAATCCTAGCTCTGCAGTATCAGGAAATATCTCGGTGCAAGGGATACTCCTTGATCTTGTTGCCGAGAACTACAACATCGCAGTGAGAAGAGCCAGTTTGTCCTGCGGTTTTTCTGCCCTTTGACTGTCCCTACACAGCAATTTCAAGTTGCCTGACTAAGGAAGATGAACTGGTTCTTTGGACCGTTGATACCATCGTTTGTCTGGCTGCTCATTTTTGCCAGACAACTGCTCAGTGACTATCAGACGCTGGTGAAATCAGAAGGATGTTCCCCAGGAGGCTCTGATCTCTATCTTATTGCTACTTTCACAGGTATCTTTGGTCTCACCGCACACTGGCCATAATGCGATTGGACTCTAATAGGGTAGGTATGCCTCTTTCTAAGAGACCCAGATATCTTCTCCAAAAATGAATCACAGAACAGATAAGTGAAGTATAGAGACTGCTTTTAGGCAACCAACTTGAACCATGGAAAGCGGAGTAAGGTAGAAGGACCCACAGCAACCCCCAACCCCCTGGCTGAATACTGACAGGTTCATCAGGCCACCCTCTTCAAGACAGCCATAAGCCCTAGCTGACCAATGGGTTACTTACACCGGACACAGGTACCAAAGAAGGAAAATTCCACACGTTTCCATACCTCCCCCCTTCCCTCTTTAATGACAGCCCCCACCATCGCCTCGTGGCAGATGGTCTTGCCCTCGCCGTCCTGTCCACAACTCCTTGCATGTATTCAATAAACTTCAATTTCCTTTGTTCTGCCTCCCGTGATTTCTCTCGCCACCCGCACGCTGCACGGCCAGCCTCCACCCGATCAGGTCACCCCACATTTGGTGGCCTCCATTCGATTGGGAGACTCCCACATGAAGGAGCAAATTTAACAATTGCAAAAAGACTCTGCTTTCCTAGGAGATCTTTAAAGGGTTCTTTTCAACAGGGACTCTTTCTGGTTCATATGAAAAAGGATTCACTTTATAAAAATTGGTTAATATAACCTTTCAGAAACATCTATTACATTCTAAGATTAACCGCAAGACCTTTATTGTTGGGTGGGACCGCTGGTAACTCTTCTGAATCCTAGGGAGACCTCAGAACCTGCTCAGCCCGGCTGTAAGGTCACGACTTTCGAACAAGCCCTGAAGAGGAGTGAGAGGCTGGCGTGAGTCCCCACATACTAGTAACTTCTCTGTAGCCTGGAGCAAGTTGCTTCATCCCTTTTCCTCATTAGCAATGATGGAGAAATATTTTCTTTTTTTTTTATATTTTATTTATTTATTTGACAGAGAGGGAGACAGCCAGCGAGAGAGGGAACACAAGCAGGGGGAGTGGGAGAGGAAGAAGCAGGCTCATAGCAGAGGAGCCTGATGTGGGGCTTGATCCCATAACGCCGGGATCACGCCCTGAGCCAAAGGCAGACGCTTAACGACTGCGCCACCCAAGCGCCCCTGGAGAAATATTTTCATGTATTATCTTCCAGATATTAAAATGTATTATGAAGCTACAATAATTAAGATAGTCCCCCCACCCCAGAGAATAAGAAAGAGCTGAATTGAACAAAATAGAGTTCAGAAATAGACACAAAACAAATAAGAAAGGCGTTTCTAATAAAGGTGGCATTTCAATGAAGTGAGAAATAAGATAGATTTTTATTTTTTTAAAGGATTTTATTTATTTGAGAAAGAGCGAGCACAAGGGGGGAGGGGCAGAGGGAGAAGCAGGCTCCCTGCTGAGCAGGGAGCCCCATGTGGGGCTCAATCCCAGGATGCTGGGATCATAACCTGAGCCAAAGGCAGTTGCTTAACCAACTCAGCCACCCAGGAGCCTCAATAAGATGGATTTTTATATAAATGGCCAGAACAATAAGCTAGCTCCTTGGGGGGAAAATAGTGCTGAATCACTACCTTATTCCTCATACAAAAAGAAATTCTAAATGGAACATTAACCCTAAAACAAACAAACAAACAAACTACAAAAGTACAAAGAGAAAATTAGATTTTTAAAATAATCTTGTAGGAGGGAAGGCTTCTCTAAACAGAATATAAAGCCCAGAAGCCACAAAACATCAGTAAATTGGTTATCATAAATGTTTAAAAGTTTTTCACAACAACAACAAAAATAACACTAAGCAGTGTCCGAAAATAAGTTGGGAAAAATTTTGTCAAAAGACAAATTTTCTCAGTTTACAAGGATATCGATAAGAATAAAGAAAATATATACTTATGAGAAAAAAAACAGGACGAGGCAGTATGAAATACACGACACAAGAAACCATAGTCAAACTGACAAAATTTTAAAATTTTGTTAGTATTTAGAGTTAGTAAGATTTCATCCAACAGACATTCCCATACCTCATTGATGGGAGTATATGGGAATCAGTATAATTTTCTAATCTTTTCAAGGAATAATTGGAAACATATTCTATTTTTGAATGTATAAACTTGATCCAGAATTTCAGTGCTAGAAATTTGTTCTACAGACATATTTCCAAATGTAAACCAAGATATATGTGTAAGAATACTCACAGCAGCACACTTTTGTATTAGCAAGAAAACTGATAACACTCCAAATGTCCATTAGAGGTGACTGGTTACATAAATCATGTTACATACATACCATAGAATAATAGTTAGCTGAAGAATCAATTAGGTGAAAACGTATGAGCTGCTAGCAGCCTGATCTTGGTTTCCAAGATTCTCCACTAAAAGGAGCCAGAACTCCTGGGATAAAGGCCGATTCCAGGGCAGCTGCATAGAAAGTATAAGATGATCCTAAAATATCTTTTCATGCCAGAATGTAAAGAGATGCTCAAAGAATGTTGGGGACATATCAAAAGGACATTGAATTTGAAGTGGCTTTCACTGGCCATCTGGAACAATTTGAGCATCAAAACAAAAAAAAATAATGGCATTGGATTGTAACTCATTGAATAATACAAGAATCTAAGGGTTCATTAGATGCCTGGGTGGCTCAGTCAGTTAAGCACCTGCCTTCTGCTCAGGTCATGATCCCAGGGTCCTGGGATCGAGCCCCGCATCAGGCTCCTTGCTCAGCGGGGAGCCTGCTTCTCCATCTACCAGCTGCTGTCCCTGCTTCTGTGTTTGTTCTCTCTTTCTCTCAAAAAAAAAAAATCTAAGAGTTCACGCTAATATAAACAAACACACAAATAAATAAATGTCAGGGAAAGGAAAGCTCTTTTTTATAGCAGAATGCCAGTTTAAAAAAACCTTTACAGTAGAATTCCAACTGTAAGAATAATAGGAGGAAAGTCATCAATGGATGCTGAATTGAATGGATAAAAGTTTGATGAGGAATTGGACATTTACACAAATCGCCTTAATTACAAAGAGAAAATAGTAACTTTACAAGGGTAGAAATCTGGCAGACCTCCCCTTAATCAAGTGATCAAGGTCAAGGGCACCAGTAGTGGGTGGGGTACGATGACATCATGTGCCCCCTGAGATGCTCCTCTGAAACAGACACAATGTCACGTCAGACAAACCTGTATTTTTTTTTTTTTAGATTTTAGTTAATTATTTGAGAGAAAAAGGGCACCAGCAGGGGGAGGGGCAGAGGGAGAAGAAGACTCCCCACTAAGCAGGGAGCCTGATGCAGGACTCGATCCCAGGACCCTGGGATCATGACCTGAGCCGAAAGCAGATGCTTAACTGACGGAGCTGCCCAGGCGCCGGACGAACCTGTATTCTACAAAATAACTGGCATGTGCTCCTTAAAAATGTTAACATCAAGGAATACAAAGAAAGCCTGGGGAATTTTTCCAGATGAGAGGAGACAATGGGATAGGAAAATTAGATACAATATGTGATCCTGGACTGGGGAAAAATAGCTAAAAAGAATATTACTGGGACAACTGACAGAATTTAAGTACCGACTGTGAATCAGGTAATAGTATCAATGTTAAGTCTCCTGATTGTAATAATTGAACTGTGGTTACATAAGAGAAGGTCCTATTCTGGAAATTAAGGGGAGGGATACAGTGTCTCTAACATACTTTAAAATGGCTCAGGAAGGGGCGCCTGGGTGGCACAGCGGTTAAGCGTCTGCCTTCGGCTCAGGGCGTGATCCTGGCGTTCTGGGATCGAGCCCCACATCAGGCTCTTCCACTATGAGCCTGCTTCTTCCTCTCCCACTCCCCCTGCTTGTGTTCCCTCTCTCGCTGGCTGTCTCTATCTCTGTCAAATAAATAAATAAAATCTTTAAAAAAAAATGGCTCAGGAAAAATAATATGTAGATGGAGAGATAGATACAGAGAAAATGATTAAGTAAAAGGGGTGAAATGTGAATACTGAATCTGGCTCATGAGTTCTATTATTCTTGTAGGTTTCCTGAAATTATATCAAAATTGATATATATGCTGGCATGGAAAGCACTCCAAGATGAATTCTGGGGTGATGAAGGGACGGTGCAGAGCCACGTGTATGTTATGTTGCTTTTAAACAATATCCCTCTCCCTCCCTGTGCAAAGGACGTACAAGCCATGTTTGACAATGTTGGCTCTTGGGGGACAGGCTAGGAGTCAAGACCGAGAGAGAGGTTTTTATTTTTCATTTTGCATCTTTCTTCTTGTTTGAATTTTTCCTTCCTTCTGGTAAAAGATTGTTCCATACATGTTAATTTACTTCCTTCTTTTCCTCTTCCAATTAAAATTCAAACGCTCTAACAAAGGGTCCCACTCATAGAAAAGGGCCTGAACCCGGAGGCCCAAGGGAGAAAGGAGAAAGGAGTTGGGTGCCACACACTCAGATAGAGCCCCCCCCAAGATCCTGAGCCAGGAAGGGGGGGTGTCCCGGGGGCCAAGACCCAGTTTACCTATTTGGCGATCTGGCAGCCCTGAGTGTGGCCGGCAGCCTCCTGCAGAAAGGAGAAGCTGGGACTGGCACGTCGGTGGGACCGAGTCCTGACAAGGGGAAGTGCCGAAGGCAGCCTGGGCTCAGGATGGACTTGGGTCTGACAGTTGAATTGCAACACAGCCAGGGCCTGCGATTAAAGTTCCTATCTCAGAGGGCTGTGTGGCCTTCCTCCAGCACCCCTCACCCCAAGCCCCAGACTGTACTAGCTTTTCCCTTTCCTCTCTGTTCCTCATTCTTGGCACAGGCTCTGCCGGCTCAGTGATCAGCAGTCCTTCCTGCCTGGGCGAGTTCAGTCCTGCATTATTCTGTAGCCCTACCCTGTTGGGTCAGTTGTTTGGTCATCTCTGGCCTCTGACTCTTCAGCATGAGAAATCCAGCCCAACCCAAATGGCTGACCACACCTTAGCAGTTCTCTAGAAATGGTTGCTAAGAAGTTAAGTGAAAATGGGCCAAACTGCACAATTATTCTGATGGCATCGGTGGTTGCCAGGGGCTGGGGGTCAGGAGCTAGGGGAGGGGGTGGATGGCAAAGGAGTATGGGAGAATCTTTTGGGGTGATAGGCATGTTCTACAGAGAGAATCTCGCGGTGGTTACTAGGCTATATACACTTGTAAAATAACTCACTAAATCATACACTTAAAATTGGTAAATTTTATTATATGTAAGTTATACCTCTATAAACCTGATTTTTTCCAAGGACCAAAATGAAGTAGAGAGATTATCTGTGTATTTAAATTATCTGACATCCTCAGATAATAAAATGAATAGGGGTCTACAGTTCTTCTTTCTCCAAGGAATTATCTGTCTGGGTCGTGCCATTTTTGCCCACTTTGCAGACCTGCTCACTGGACCAGTGTGAATGGACTCAGATTGGCATTTCTATCTTCTAAGGGGAGGCATAATTCTTACAAATCACTACAGATCCCTTTTTCGTACAGAAAGTGGTGGCTGGGCAGGGACAAAGAAAGAAATTAGACACCACACAGATGGCCCATCCATAGCTCAGAATTTGCTCATGCCAAGGGGAAGCCTTCCAGAGGTCACAGAGGGTCTGGAGTAGGTCATGTCAGCCGGAGAAGCTGCAGCTAGTGAGCTGGTGGATGTGGCATCAGCAGGGACATGGGACAGGCTTTGGGCTGCAGCCTAAGGCAGCGCGAATCAGGATGAAAGTTAGAGGCTGCGCTGGGCATCTCACAGCCCCTGGTTGCAAGCTCTTCTTCGGGACGGAGCTGAGGTTGGGGGTTGTGGCTGAGGAGAGCTGTCCGCTCTGCATGAAAACCAGGAGGGATCTGTTCTTTGTTCAAGAGCAGGAGGTCTGAGAAGCTGGGGGAAGGACTGGCGGGGGCTAAAATCCAGGTGGTAGAAATGGGAACTTCTAAGAGAAGTTGTCTGATGTTTAATTTCAAATTGCTGCCGCACCGTGATGTACATTCTTTCATCTCTCCAGACTTTTGGTGAGCTCTGTGAGATCCCAAGTCCTTCTGTGAACGATCATTTGGATGAATTTGAAGGAAAGGACATACTTCCACGCCTGGGCAAAGAGTAGGATCCACAAGCCCAGGATGGCAACACGACCCAGAAATTGATTAAATTCTTCCAATACAGAAAGAATTATAGAGAACCCACTATGCAGACCTGAATGCGTGCTGGTACTATTATCATTACGTGGAGGCCTGTGCTAGGTGATGTGCGGCACCGAGTAGGCAGGCAGGAAGCTGACGGTATCACAGGAGGCGGGCAATAAACCAGCTAATATTGTGTCAAATTAGCGAGAACCCCCTTTCTGCAGCTGCGCTAAAGTGCTAATAAGCTAATATTGTGTCAAATTAGCGAGAACCCCCTTTCTGCAGCTGCGCTAAAGTGCTCAGTCCTTCTGAGGAAGGCCAAGTTGGAGCAAGACCCTTCCTTTGTCTGGCAACTGGCACCATGCTTGGCACCTGCTAGCCTAGCACTCACCTGCACCGTGGCCTCACTCTGAGTTCACCTGCATCTACTCAGCCCCTGATGGGGACCAGAGTATGTGACCCCAAAATGTGCCACTTTGACTTTTGGATTATTTGAGCTGAAGGCAATCATGAGCCAGCAGACTCAAGAAAAACTTTAGCCTCCCCCCTTAACCCTGAAAAAGAATTTAAATAGGAAGCCTGGCTCAGAGAGAGAAAGAGACAGCTATTACCAGAGAAAACTTTTATCTGAATGACTTATCTGGATGGCAGGGTAAACCTTTTATTACCAAACATCTGATCTTCTTACATGCCACCCACCTCACCCACCGCCACACACCACCACCTCTTACACAAGATTCCTAGAAAGATGTGACAGGTGAAAGGACTAGAGGCCTTTCACCATAATGGGCAGGGGAAGGTTTGAAACCCTTTCATTGTGGATCACAGAAGACAGGGATCTCAGCTGACTTCAGGATCATTGCATTTAATAGGTAACAGCATTAATAAATACTATTCAAAGAGGGTCTAACAAGCACCAGGCTCCGTACTAGGCACCTCATGTATATAATCTCACTTATACCTTTGAACCGTGAGCAATAGGTTTTATTAGCCCCCATTTGACAGATGAGAAAACTGAGGCTCAGTGAGGTTTAGTAAACTGCCCGAGTTCTCAAAGCCAAGAAAACACAGCCGGTATTAGAACCCATGTCTCTCAGACTCCAGTCACCATGTATAATATAACCAAGTGCTAAAGAATACAGTGTCTTTGCATCGGCCGATTCATTCATTCATTCATTCATTCATTCATTCATTCATTCAGTAAATTTACATTGAGTTACATCTGTATCATGTACCAGGAATTGGGAATGTAGCAGGGAACAAAATCTCCGCTTCCATGGAGTAAAAGCTGAGAACGAAAGTGAGAGAAGACACACACCTGCCAGGTGGCATAAGCACATAGGCCCAGCCTGTGTTCAGTTTTTCCCCGCCACCATTGCCAAGGGTTGGGCAGCTGTCCTTTAGTTATTTCCTTCTCTTTAATTTGATTTACTGGAATAAAAACGTGTGTGTAAAAATGAAGGGAGCATGCGAAGTGATTTCTTCCCCCAAGCGATCTTTCCTCCAGAAAGGGTGACTCAAGTGCCCTAAACCCTTAGCTTTCAAAAGTGTTTCATGCGAGATTTGAGGCACAGTGGCCTGGCAGGCTCTGCTTCTCCAAGGTCTCACTGTTGGCCCAGATCTCATTTGCAGAGATGGAAGTGAGCTGCGTTTTCTTCCTTCCTTTGCAGCTAGCTCTGTGCTGATCCCCGCGGGGTGCTGGGTGAATTTCGTGCTCAGCCTCCGTCCCCATCAGCCCCTCCCCATCTCCCACCGGCTCCCCTAGAGGAAAAGTGGTCTCCTCATGTCTTCCAACTAACGAGTTTTCCAACTTTTCTGGCAGAAGAATTTCTGTTTATTGAAGGAGCAAGTTCTGACTGGCAGTCTTCTCTCTGCAGGGCTGGAGTAAAACAAAATTGGAAAGAGAAAAAGAGTTCCTGAAATCACTGAATCACAGCTGGCTTTCTGGGGGCTGGAGGAGCTGGGGAAATCCTTCCTATTCTGAGTGGTCTGTTTCATTGCCTTCCTATCTGTTAATCTGTCTTCTCTTACTATGTATGACTCAGTTCCCAGATTGTTCAGAAAACAATTCTTTCCTCATTCAAAAGAGCTCAGTACTGCTTTGCCTGGCTGCTAGTAGGTGAGAGAGCAGAGTTTTCTCAATGCATTACACGAAGAGACTGCGTAAGAAGATAGTTATCTTTGATTTATCCTCAGAAGAAGATTTTATTTTAAAATAAACCCTTTCAAAAATTTATCCTTATCACTAGTACGGTTCTGCCTCCACAACAGAACAAATTAACACAGACTGTTTTATTGCCTGGTCCTTATTACTCATCAGTTGATGGCTTTCCATGGATCTTATGTCCTCAGTAAGATTCTAGGTACCTCTGATGAGAGCTACATTGTTTGTATCCCCTGGGTTCGTGGTGCCCAGCACTGTGCCAGGCAGTCAGGCTGCTCAGTGCTTCTCGATTACCCTATAGTCACTGCTAAAAAGCACGCTAAGCCCCAAAGCAGGAAGGAAAAGGGGTATGTATTTTTGCTGCATCTGAAAATGTTTTTTTGTAAAAGGTCTGCTCATGTCTCTAGAGCAGGATAGAGACCAGACGTAGGCAGTGGACATGTCTTATCTTGAGGGAAAACAGGGCTTAAGATGATAAATATTGTGGGGTATGATAAAATCTGGAGGCCTTCCTGGGCCATCAACAAATTTTTAAAAATCTAAATATATTACCTTATCAGAGAGAGTTATGTTCAGTTGAAAACCAAGTTATTTTGAGCTGAGCAATCGAGAACTCTTAAATTATAATGGTGCAGAATAAATCTTTGGCAAAGCTGTGGATGTCTTGCTAAGTTTCTCAGGGACAGTGATTTGCAGAAGTGACAGGATTAAAGAGAAAAATTTTTTTGATGTCTTATAGCAAACAGACTTTACATAGGGCCCAGAATATCTAGGTGCTCGATAAATACGTTTTATTTTATTTGTTAAACAAACAGAAACGTCAGGCACTATTCTAAGTGCTTTACAACTATTCAGTCTTGCTCCTTTCTCTTCCTGCTTTGAAACTTAGTGCTAATCAGCACGGTAGGATAAATCCTGGGGGGGGGGGGGCGCCTGGGCACTGATGACCCACCTGTTTGGGTTGACAAACTGATGTGGGGAACAAAGGCAGAAGGAAATGTAGATAAAGTTAAATTTCCTTACAACCCACAGCCCACTAACAAAAACTTGAAGCAGGCAGAGTATGACATTGCTCCAGGAAACTCCCAGCTATCTTAATGGTCACGCTTTGCTAGAGGGAAAAGCAACCTTAGTTGGACAATAGCAAGGCCTCCAATATCCTTTGAGTCTTCTTTAGCATATGAAAGTCCTTTTGGAAACCTCCCTTGGTCTTTACTTCCCCCAACTCCCAAGTAAGTATATAATTGTTGCTCCTCACGATCCTGGGGCACTAGTAGCTCTTACTGCCTATGGATCCTGTCCCCGGGCTTTAATACAACCACCTGTGCACCAGAGACATCTCAAGAATTCTTTCTTGGCCGTGGGCTCCGAACCCCACCAGTTCGAGCCACAGCATTTTGGCGCACCCAACGCGGGGCTTTGAGTCTTCCAGTCTGGACTCGGGGCAAACTTAGTGAGTACTTCCTCTCCTCTCCCTTTACTTTCATTTCAGGGGCTTTTCAAGGAGTGTGGTCTTATTGGAACACTTTCATGTCGATTGCTAGGCTGCAATCTTCCAGCCTGTGGCTACTCTACGGGGAGAAGAAAGCCTGCCTTTTAGCTGGATGTTAGTACCCTGGCCAGGATGGTAATAAGACCCAGAATCTTGATGCCCTCTCTTCATTTCTGTCCTTATGCAAAGTTGCCTGTCTTGGGCACGGCACAGCCACCTAAGTCACCAGGACAGCTGCCAACTTTAAGACTCCCATGTGACGTTTCCTCCTCACGGGTCTAATGTGATTCCCTTCACGTCCCTGGTCTAGCAGCTTCTGGCCATGGGATCTCCACTTGGAACCAGCCGAAACCAGTACCTGATGGAATTAAAACCCAACAAGGGACCGTTTCCTAGAGAAGTGGGCTGCAAAGACTGCATGTGTTGGAATGTCGCTTAGCCCATGATGGATTTCTATCTTTACTGTTTTCTGTCAATGTCCCCTACTGTTAACTTACGTTACAAAATTGGGTAATTTCCCCTTGCAAAACTTTTCTGTTGTTTTCCACGGGTTATAAATGGCAGGTTCTTCTCAGCCTTCACAGGGAGGCAAGCAAAGACGCAGCATGGCTTTTATGGCAGGACCTTCAGAGCATCGCAAACTTGGTCCGTATGTTGGCACCCATCGTAGTCTAGAATGCGATGGAGAAGCAGGGAGAGGGCAGGCCTCCCTCCTACAGGCCTTTATGGCAGGGCCATGATCATAGCGATTTCATTCCAGGGAGGCCTCAGGTTGTTTTGACGCCAGAAACCTCTGACATATACTGCACGCGGGACACCACCCGGGAGTCAAGGGTAATGAAACTTCTCTCTTCAGTCCCCAAGGACTCTCTCTTGGGATGCCTTTTAACGCACTGGAAACAATTCAGATTGCAAGATTTAAGGGGAAAAAAACAAGGGTTTTCTTTTGTGACACTGCATGGCCTCAGTAGGGTCTATTGGTTAGATCTCTTTTGCAAGAAACAGGGCAAATGGCCAGAGAGACCCTATGCCCAGGCCTTGATGTCTCTACTTCAGGACCCTGACTTAAGGGCCTCTGGCAGAATGTATTTGTCAGAATATGGTTTGGCTAGCAAACTCCTTCCTGACATATTGGATCATAATTGTGTAAACAGGTGTCCTCTGAATAAAACCAGGTTGCTGGAGGAAATACAGGTCATCCCCGACAAGGGACACTCTGACTCTCATTCTTTCTCATTGTTCCTCCTAATAGATCCTGGTTACTCTAGCAATATGTGGGGGCTTTGCCCTCATTCATTTCCTGGGTTAACGGCTGTAATTGGAGCCAATAGTCTCTGATTAGTCTACCTCAGGATGGGACTTTATGAAATATTCTGAAGCAGTTGCCAAAACTCCTTCTGTTTCTGGTAAGTTCCCTGTCTTCTCTGGCCTGACATGGACTGCTTATTTCCACTTTGGTGGGAAAAAATACATGATGTCTCCTCATCTGTCTGAGCTGACAGGTTTTAGAACCAGGAACCCTTTTTCTCTGCCTTCTGGCGACACTTCGCCTCTTCTGCCTTCCCTTCCTCTCCTCCTCCTCCTATCTCTGCACCACCTCGGGGGCAGCCTGCATACACCGCCCACTCAAGATTTCCCCAGTGGCACCCCTAGTAAAAATTAACAATGGATTGACTTTTAAGTGGACACAGGTGGAACATAATTCTGTATGTATGTATGCATGTATGTATGTATTTATTTATTTTTAAAGATTAAAAAAAAAATTGACACAGAGAGAAACAGCCAGAGAGGGAGGGAACACAAGCAGGGGGAGTGGGAGAGGAAGAAGCAGGCTCCCAGCGGAGGAGCCTGATGCGGGGCTCGATCCTAGGACAGGATCACGCCCTGAGTTGAAGGCAGATGCTTAACAATTGAGCCACCCAGGCGCCCCAAAATTCTGTATTTAAACTAATTTAAGTTTGTTGATTTAATTAAGACACACATATATTTAGAATTCTTAGCATTAAATATGAAACTTTTATTCTACCAAGGTTTGCTGAAGGTCAAATAAGCTAATGTTACCTCTGTTGCAGTTTGTCAGCAAAAAGAGGACGTAAAATGATGGTTAATTTTGTTTGTCTCAAAGTTTTCATGGGTAGTTGTTAAGGCAGCTTTCAAAGTCTTTGGCAACATGAACATTTAAAGTTTTGTTTGGATAATCAATGGGATTGGATTCATTGGACATTTAGGCCTTTTCCAAATGAGAAAAAATACTGAAGCATTGATTACTGAACTTAGGTTTGTGCTTTTGGCTTCTTATTGCTGAGGATACTTGGGTCTGTCGTTAAACATGCTTTGTGCTTTATTAAAAGATTGTACTATGAAAAAAATCTATGTTTTTAAAATTGTGAAATGTATTTATAAATTTGCTATTGAAAAAATTCTGGCCGTTCACAACTGGTTACTATTATTTAGTTTTCACTGGAGACTAAGGTTTCCAAGGGTGCAAAATTCCGCTAAATGTCATCAAGACTGATGGAAATAAGGGAAGCAACTTTGAACGAAAAAGTTATAAAAGGTTTATGGAGGGGAATCTTTGAAAAGGAATTTTTTAAAAAGATTTTATTTATTTATTTCGTAGAGGGAAAGAGAGCAAGCATGAGTGGGGGGAGGGGGAGATGGAGAAGCAGACTCCCTGCTGAGCAGAAAGCCCCATGCTGGGATCATGACATGAGCTGAAGGCAGACTGACTGAGGCACCCAGGCACCCCTGGAAAGGAATTTTATATGTGGTCAGGGTTAAAGTTAAAATGAAAGGATTTTAAATGTACACTGGTATAAGATTGAAATTCTGCTTTTCTCTCTCTTCAAAAAAGTTTTCTTGAGGGGTGCCTGGGTGGCTCAGTCCTTAAGTGTCTGCCTTCAGCTCAGGGCATGATCCTGGGTCCCTGGGATCGAGCCCCACATCAGGCTCCTCCCCTAGGAGCCTGCTTCTTCCTCTCCCACTCCGCCTGCTTGTATTCCCTCTCCTGCTGGCTGTCTTTCTCTCTGTCAAATAAATAAATAAAATCTTTAATAAAAAAAAGTTTTCTTGGATGTTGGTTTGCACTTGATAAGAAAATATGAAAAAGGTTTTATTTTTGTTTTTGTTTGTCTGCCCAGAAAAACAAAACTTGTTTTCTCTTTATCAGGTCTTTGATTAAGTAAATCTCAAGGTTAAAGGAGCTGAGTTTTGCTAACAGCTATATAACCCTACATACCTGCCTTTTGAATCTCTTATTGTCACCTTGTTTAAAGGTTAAGTAAATAATTAAATTATAAGCTTTGTAATGATCTGTAATCCACTATTCAGACATGTGCTTTATAACTTTCTGAGGTTTCTTTTAACATACTTCCCAAGGTTTAAATTGTAAATGAAGTCTTTTTGACTAATTAGTCTTGTTTATTTGGTATGTTAAGTTACTCTGGAAGCGCTGTTAAACAAATAATAAAACTTAGGTTGTATTGCTTGGGTAAATGCTGTAACTATTTTAGAGATTATATGCAATTCCCAAAGTTTTAATATGTTCTGGTATAAGGCCATCACTTAATATTCTGATTACTGATGAGCTATGTGTCACAGAAATGACCAGATTTCCTTGTCAGCTATATTGTAACCTCTCATCAGATCTCTCACCATGTCCATTCTTGAGTCTTTTATCATTTATAGTTATTGTTCTTATTCTCTTGTGAAATGTGTTTCATCTTCAAGGAGATTCATAAAAAAGGCTTTTGACAAATACGGGTTTTTAGTATCTTTAAAATCCTAAAACTGAAATTAGTAAAAATTTACAGAACTAACTGAAAGCTGCATTCACACCGAACCAAGAATTAGTAACATGGGACTAAATGAACTGAAGAAGATGATTATGGTTTTTGTGACTCTTGTTTGAAATATTGCTGGTTCTCTAATGTTTGCTCTTCCACATTAAGGAAGCTTTCTCTTAAGATATCCATGATGTCTTAGGAAATAGGATAAAATATTCCTCTCTGAACAAACTGAAGCACTTAACTTTTCTCTCTAGCAGAACCCTCTGAAATTCAAAAGGTCTCAATAAGTATTCTTTCTTCCTTGGCAATCATAGTCATTTGCATAGGTTCAATAAGAATCTATTCTCCTTGCAACAGGACATCATTGGAAACATTAGTTATTTTACCAAGTCTGTGACTGGAATATCATATTTGAGAGACCTGCATAGACTCAGATGTGACCAGACAGCTTTAAGGAACTAAGGTTGACTTTGTGAAGCATGAAGCCAATAGAGCTCCACGGAAATGTTGGCCTGATACCTTGCTTACAGAATTTCCAGCAGCCTTACCGGGTGAGTAAAGAATGTCACTTCCTGGCAGGTGCAGGAACTTCAGGATACCCTGGGGACCTCTGAAAGAAGAATTCACCCAAATATACAGGTATTGCAGGGATGTCTGATGGCAAGTATTTGGCTTGATTTCTGGCCTAAAGAGGCTACTAAAAGTTCAACCTGGAGATTCCTTACAAAAAGTTCCAGGAAAGTAGATTCTAAAAAATCTGTATCATCAATCACTAGTCTTGCTGAGCTTATGTAAATAATTAGGCCAAGTTTGTTAAAACTGGACTTGTTTTTCAAATGAATCAGTCTTGATTTGGCTATCTCTGATTTAAAATGAGGGTGATTATAGACTACAGAGAAAATGTTTCAATAACGCATCTTTGTAGATAATCTATTTTAAGCATTGTGACTCAAGAAAACTGGATTAGTTTTTTAAAGGTAGGGCTTCTCAGAATGAGGATTGCCCCAAAACAACCAATAGGGTTAAGTCCCTTTGAGTTACTCTATGAAAAACTTTTTCTCACTGTAGACCTATCAATAGATGGATACTACAAAGTTCTGTTAAATTATTCCCTTGAGACCAGGCTAATTCATAAATCTCTAAATGAATACGCAAACTACATCCTCCCTAAACCTGATAGTCACTAGCAACCCACTCCATATAAACCCTGGAGACATGGTTTATTTAAAGGGTTGGAAGTCTAATACAGCAGGGGATTTTTTTTTTTTAAAGATTTTATTTATTTATTTGACATAGATAGAGACAGCCAGCGAGAGAGGGAACACAAGCAGGGGGAGTGGGAGAGGAAGAAGCAGGCTCCCAGGAGAGGAGCCTGATGTGGGGCTCGATCCCATAACGCCGGGATCACGCCCTGAGCCGAAGGCAGACGCTTAACCGCTGTGCCACCCAGGCGCCCCATCAGGGGATTTAACTCCAAAATGGAAGGGCCCCTACAGGGTCCCATTATGTGCTCCCACTGCAATACAATTAGAGGGGCACTCTTCATGGCCTTTAGATCTAGAATAAAAGCTGTACCCCCTTCTCAGGAGACCAATGAGCAAACTAATGTGCCTTCTTATTCCTGCGAACCTGTGGAAGACCTCAAATTTCTCTTTAAATGACAATAAAGGACTGGAGAAAAATTTTAGTTAACTATCAATGCCATTTTTTTTTGGGCTTCTCTTTCTCATTATAATATTAACCTCATTTTGTTGTCTTTCTGGTGTCTGCCTGCCAGGTCCCAAGACTTCTTCACTGCCATAACTTCCAATTGACAGATAACCCTTTCTACTCAAGGAGGTTCCCATATGTTGCCTACCTTGGATTGGCCACCTCTGCCTTTGGTAACTCCTATACATATAAATTCCCCAACTGACCCATGTTGACCCATAGGTGGGGACATCTCTACGCCCCTATTCAGCAGGATGAAGTTACAGAAGATAAGCCCTTCAGTCCTCAACAACCTTAAAGATTAAAGGGTCAGAATTGTTCAGGGAGAATGATGTGGGGGAACAAAGGCAGAAGGAAATGTAGATAAAATTAAATTTCCTTATAACCTACAGTCCATTGACAAAAACTTGAAGCAGGCAGAGTATAACATTCCTCTAGGAAACTCCCAGCTGTCTAAATGTTCATGCTTTGCTAGAGGGGAAAACAACCTTAGCTTGACAATGGCAAGTCCTCCAGTATCCTATGAATCCTCTTTAGTATATATGAAAGTCCTTTTGTAAACTTCCCTTTACCTCCCAACTCCCAAGTATATAACTGGTTGCTCCTCACCAGCTGGGGCAGCAGTTCTTTCTGTCCATCGGTCCTATCCCCATGCTTTAATTAAAGCACCTTTCGCACCGAAGATGTCTCAAGAATTTTTTCTTGTCATGGGCTCGGAGTCCCTCGCCCCACCATTTCAAATCACTTCGGCCTCAGGCTGTGTGCAGGCAGGACTGATCCTTGCGTCAGGCATGGTTATTACCATTAACTCATCCGTCTACGACAACCCTGCTGGTTCCCTTCTCTGACTTATGTGCCCTCCTGTCCTCCTGCTGCTCTTAGGCTGAACCATATGAAACCACTAATGTTTGTTGCGGGTGTTTCCACTGTTTCTGTTTTAAAAAATGGCAATTTCATACGATTCAACCTAATGTTGCCCACGTTTGAAAGAAGAGAAATGGATGCTTGGAGTGGTTAAGTAATTGGCCCTAAAATCTTGTGCTCCATAGCAGTATTAGGATTCAAAATCCAGTTTGCCTCCTGAAATTCTTAGTATGATACTTTTAACCAAATATTAAGAGCTCAGACCTAAAAACCAGCCACTGGGTTTGGAGTATCAGTTCATCCACTTACTGGCCTGTGCCTTTGACATATTTTCCTCTCTGCACATCAGTCTTCTCATCTGCAAAATGGGGATAACAATAATGCAATTATTGTCCCATGTGTAGGGTTGCCCTGAGGATCTGAATGAGGAATTCTAAGTACAGAGTGTATGTAGACAGTGTCTGGCACTTGATAAGCATTTTATAAAGGTGAGGTATTATCTTCAGGTTTCCTCTAATGCTTTTTTTCTCCCGCTTGAGTAAATCTACCAACACACACCACCTTTGTGTGATAGCATAATGCCACGGAACCGAGAAACTTCATAGCAAAAGACCTTATTATAATGTCAGTAGGTATGGGTTGAGCGGTGAACTCCAGGGCTGTGAGCTTCTCTCAATTTCCCTAAATCACTGAAACTGCAGTTTCGCGTTAACACTACGAGATTCCCCCCCTTTTCTTTATTTTTTTAAGGGGGTAGTGGGGGCTGACACTTCTAGGGAGTACAGCTGTGATTTATCATTCTTCATACCGAGCCAAAAATCCTCCAGATAAAGGGGACGCAGCCTGAGAGGAGGCCCGGGCAATTCTTGTAAACAGTCCCTAAATAAATCCTGGCGGGGGCGCGGGAAATTCCACCTAGTTAAAAGTCTAGGAAACGGTGTCAAGTTCACCCCAGGAGGGCTCTGGTGAGGAAATCCCCATCTCCCCTGTCCCAGAAACCGCCTCAGGTTAAAGTCACTGTCTAAAGAGAGTTTGGCGCATTCGGGTTCATTTTGGGGCCACTCCTTAATCTCAGGGAGCACAGCCTGTCCCAGGCTGCCCGGAGCCATCTAGAAGCCACACGCAGCACTCCCAGAGTCACCGGGGCGAGGACGACGGGGTGCCCCAGTGCTCCCGCGGGCGACGGGTACAGGGCGTGGTCTGGGCTGGCGCCCCCCGCGGCTCCTTTAAGGGCGGGCCGCCGCGGCCCACGTGTTCCGTGACGTCAGAGCAGGAAGTGTTTGAGGAAGTCGCGCTGGGCTGGCAGGTTTAAGATTCCCGCATTTTAATGTCTTCGGGGAGGTGCCAGAGCCCCCGGTTTTGCCGCCCCAGCCCCCGCCTCCCCCGCCCCGGGGAGCGGCTCCCCTGCCCCGCGTCCCTGCCAACAGGTGAGTCCCTCGGGCGGCCGCGAGGGGGGCCCCTGGTGCCACCTGCAGACCCCGTGTCTCCTCTGCACCGGCGAGCTCGCACCTCCCTCCTCGCTTGAGGCTCCCGAAGAGACTTCTGTCGAGTTTAAAAGTCGGGGTTTCCGGCTGTACAAGCCTTTCTCTTGCGCGGGTTGAAGTTGGGAGGCCCGGAACAGCCCTGGCCCGGGTGGTTCCAGGTGGCCGCTTGGAGGTGGTGGCTTTGGGAGAGAGCCATGATTCACGTGTGAAGACACACGTGACCGTGGGGAAACTCAACGTTAGACTCTGCCCCTGCTACCTTGAGCAGAATGCGCGCGGGGCAGGGCGCCCCTTGCTGGAGTCCAGGCTGGGGTACCCTTTCGAGTTTAGGGGGCGTGGAGTAACATCTTCTTTGAGTGACTTTCCTCCCTGCCTCCTTCCACAACAGCTGAGGTGGGGGTGGGGGAAGGTGAGAAAAACAAAAGTTTGCTACCAAACCCCCAAAACAAACCAGGTTTATATACAAAATGAAAACCAGCTGAGTTTTTTGTTCTCTCTCATCGAAGGGCACTGGTATCTCTTACCTTCTCCATCACGAGTTTCTTTTTTTCTTAATCTTAATCTTTTGTCCCCCACACCAAATTGCTTACAGAGTTAGCACGGCATCAGTATGAGCTGGTCACCTTCTCTGCCAACCCAGACATGTGGCGCCTGGGAGATGAAAGAACGACTTGGGACAGGGGGATTTGGAAACGTCATCCGATGGCACAATCAGGTAGGGCCTCTGTGGAGCTGGGAAGAGCTAAAGGCGAGCAGGGGTGGGAGGTGGGGAAGACAGGCTCCCCTCCAATCGCCTCTGCCCCACACTGTGCTGGGTGGGGGGAATGGGGCTCACCTTTGGCCATGGGCTTCTTGGGAGAGAGTGAGAACCGGGAACAGGAAGGGCGTCAGAGCTGCCCAGCTAACTATAAGTTAGTGGTCTCCAAGCTGTATTGACTATGCTCCCCAAATAAATAGTAAGAATATTTTAAGTTTTCAGCTTCAGTTTTATGTATCTTAAATTAGTATTTGTGCTGCCATCACACTATCATGTACTAATATATTACATGTTACAAAACATACAAAAATAGAAAAAAGTTGAGGGATGACCATAGTAAGATATATTTAAGTGTTTAAAAAATTAGTTTAAAAATATTTTAAACATGTACTAATTATGATGCCTTCCCAGTATTGTTTGCATTACTGTACAGTGCAGAATATACCCATCCATATGAAAGTGAGAATTTTTGTTAAGGATAGTGAAAAATCTATGTTTCAAAGAATTTTTATAATTTGGAATTATTTGGGTTGATTTCTTTTTAGATCTGATTAGATCCTCATTGTTTTTACTCCTATGTCTGAAGTGAGTTTCTCATGATACAAGTGTTAGTTCTTCCATACTCCTGTTTGCTTGTGCTGGTGTTAGATGTACTGAGGTTCTCTGCAGGAATTTCTTTAGGCACTTGTCCATTTTATGAGAGTCATTGTATTGAAATTGGATAATATAGTCCACAGTCTACCTAAGCTGGGGCCCCTGTCCACCAGGGCCTGTGGAATGCCCATTTTCCCCTGTTTTACCTCGAGTCCGCAAGTGATGTGTGATCTTCTGAAAAATAATCTGAGGAGGGTGTCATAAAGTTAATATCAGAAAAGCTTAATTTCTTTTTAATTTTTTTGAATTCCAGTTTTGGGTAACCCTGGTGCACATATACCCAATTTGGAGACTGCTGCTCTAGGGAACCTTCAGTCACCAAATAACTAAAGTTAGCTTTCTGACTCCAAAGTTAGACCAGTGAAGTCCTTGAAGGAAAGCCCCTGTTTTTTTTTTTTTTTAAAGATTTTATTTATTTATTCGACAGAGATAGAGATAGCCAGCGAGAGAGGGAACACAAGCAGGGGGAGTGGGAGAGGAAGAAGCAGGCTCACAGCGGAAGAGCGATGTGGGGCTCGATCCCATAACTCTGGGATCACGCCCTGAGCCGAAGGCAGATGCTTAACCGCTGTGCCACCCAGGCGCCCCAGCACCTGCTTTTTGATCAGGGGCTGCTGAGCACTTCGTTGGGCTGAAGGGATGGCAAATTGTGCACCATTTCCCAGGAGCCAGCTGCAGCAGCCAGCGGGAGAGTCATCAAGGCTGCCGGCCAGCCACATGAGAGCGTCATTCCAGACAGCCACCCTCCTTTATCAGTAAATTGGAAAGCATTCTAGGCCCTGCCCTGAGTCCTGTCAGCTCTGAGTAGATGGAACGACTCCTGGGGGAATGTGGGAGCCAGAGCTGAACGGTAATAGAGTACAGTTCTGGAGGTGGTAATTCCCACATTCAACCAGGAAACCACAATTCCAGCAAAGCCTATGGCCGAGCGGGCCATAGAAACACAGCTGGCTCAAATGTGTTCTGGTCTGAGTATAACCATGGGCCTAGCATTACAACAAGAGCCAGATCATTCTATGACCCCACATATACCTGGGCTGGCCTGGGCTCGGCTGCTTCTAGACAGGCTACAGCTTTGAAGATTCTTGACTACAGCAGCTCTCTCGCAGCAGCTGAACTAGAGATGTTTGGTTTCCCTCAGAAGGAGACAGAACTCCTGTGCCATGTGTCTGTCATCTGTAGCTCAAAATGGCCTCCATCTCCTCTGTGAGTTTGGAAAGCTATTATCAAGACAGTATTTGTTCCTGGCTTTATAGATATGGGCCTGAAAAGATGTGTGTGTATGTGTGTGTGTGTGTGTGTATTAGTCTTCTAGAATTACTACTTTCAAGTTCTTTCCCCTGTTCAAAAAACTTAATTTGTTTTTCATTTTTATTTTATTTTTTAATTGAGGTATAGTTGGCATATATTATTATATTAGTTTTAGGGGTACAACATAGTGATTTGACGATTCTGTACGTTATACCGTGCTCACCGTGATAAATACAGTCAGCATCTGTCCCTATACAGTGTTCTTACAGTATTATTGACTGTGTTTCCAGTGCTGTACTTTTCACCCCCCGTGACAAATGGTACGGAAAGTTTGTATCTCTTAATTCCTTCACCTATTTCACCTATCCCCCAACTCTGTCCTTTCTGGTAACTACCAGTTTTCTGGATTTATGAGTCTGTTTTTACTTTTTTGTTGCTGTTGTTTGTTCCTTCATCTGTTTTGTTTAGATTCCACATGAAGTGAAATCATGTGACATTTTTTCCTCTCTTATTTCACTTAGCGTAATACCCTTTATGTCCATCCGTGTTGTCACGAATGGCAAGATTTCATTCTTTCTTATGTCTGAGTATATATTCCATATATATATATATACAATGGAATATTACTATTCCATTACTATGTATTACCATATTTCATATATATATATATATATCTCCCACATCTTCTTTATCCATTCATCTGTTGATGGACACTTAGGTTGCTTCCCTGTCTTGGTTGCTGTAAATAATGCTGCAGTAAACATAGGGATGCATATGTTAGTGTTTTCAAATTAGTGGTTTTGTTTTCTGTGATTAAATACGTAGCAGTGGAATTACTGGATCATGTGATAGTTCTGTTTTTAAGTTTTTGAGGAACCTCCACTCTGTTTTCCACAGTGGCTGCATCAGTTTACATTCCTACTAGCAGTGCACAAGGTTTCCCCTTTCTTCACATCCTCGCCAACACCTGTTATGTCTTGTCTTTTTTTTTTTTTTTTAAAGATTTTATTTATTTATTTACTCGACAGAGATAGAGACAGCCAGAGAGAGAGGGAACACAAGCAGGGGGAGTGGGAGAGGAAGAAGCAGGCTCATAGCTGAAGAGCCTGATGTGGGGCTCGATCCCATAACACCGGGATCACGCCCTGAGCCGAAGGCAGACGCTTAACTGCTGTGCCACCCAGGTGCCCCTATGTCTTGTCTTTTTGATTCTAGCCATTCTGACAGTTATAAGGTGATATCTTATTGTGGTTTTTTGATTTGCATTTCCCTGATGATGAGTGATGTTGAGCGTCTTTTCATCTGTCTGTTTTCCATTTGTATGTCTTTGGAAAAATGTCTGTTTAGGTCTTCTGCCAATTTTTTTAACTGGATTATTAGTTTTTTGGTGTAGAGCTATGTAAGTTCTTTTTGTATTTTGCATATTAACCCCTTATTGGATATATCATTTGCAAATATCTGCTGCCTAGGTTGCCTTTTCATTTTCTTGATGGTTGTTCATTCATTCATTCTTTCTTTCTTTCATTCTTTCTTTCTTTTTTTTTAATCTTTATTTTTTAAAAGCCAAAGCCAAACTCCTCATTCTACCGTTTGAGGCCTCTTCACAGTCTGGCCTCACCCTGTCCTTCTAGCATTACCTCCTCTTATTGGCTCCCAACAAGTTGGTTGGCTGAGCCTTCTCTGGGACAAGCCTCTGTCTCCTGGACGGCTTTACCTAATTCTGCCCATTCCTCCAGGATCAGCTCCAGACCACCTCCTCAATAAACCTGCCATGGACTCTTTCATTCTATGGAAATTAGTCCTTCCATTGAATTCCCTCAGCTCCGCTCATTTGGCATGCTTCATATACTGCGTTTTTGTCTGTGTATAAGAATGTGTCGTCAAGGCTCTAAGTTCCTGGTCAGCAGGGTCCTTTCTGGCTTTGGCTGTCTTTCAGTTCCCCCATAGCAATTGTCTTTATGTTATACACTTGTTAGGTACATAAAGTCATTCACTTGCTCTAAAGATCTTTTTGGAAAAGGGAAAGAGCCATTAATCTATCATTACAAATGTAAGCTCCCAACTGTCATAAGTGTGACAGAGAGAGGGGCCCACAGCAGTGATACCTTATACCAGAAGGTGGGATCAGTCAGGCGGTGAAGGGGAGAAGGCTGCTTCGAGGAAGTGGCGCTTAAGCAGAGACCTGAGTTATTGGTAGAAGTTAGCCAAGCTTAGCCAGGCTAAGAAAGTGGGAGGAGAGTTCCAGGAAGAGGAAGCAGCCTATTCAGAACCCCTGTGGTGGGGCAGGTCTTGGCAAGCAGGTGGGGTGGAAAAGGTCAGCAGGACCAGAAGGGAGGAAGAGGGGAGCCAGGTACAAGGGCGGCTGGAATGTAGAAAGTGACAGTGAGGTCCTGCCAAGAGCTTTTGTTTTGTGTCTGAAGAGCAACAGGAAGCTATTGGAAGGGGGTCTGCTGTGACTGCAGGAAGAGTTTGGAAGGGGCCCAGGCAGTGATGTGCTGGGAAATTGGCTCTTCAGAATAACGTCCTGAGTCGTAGTGTTTACCAGTTTCCACAGGTTAACTACCCCCACCATGGCTTGTTTCAAGCCACTGACAGTTTAATTAGCGGGTCTCACTGAATTCCCGAATGTTTAACAATCTGCTCTCGGAAGAGCTGGTACCAGGATGCCACTGGCACTGCCCTGTCACGTGGGGAGAGCAGTCATGAGGCGTTTGGAGATTGGACAGGTGAGAGATTGGACTGGGCTGGTGGTGGTTGGAGATGGAGAGAAGTGGGCAGATCTAAGAGCTATTTTAGGACTTAGTCGGGAATAGAAGGTGAGGGCGGAGGGAACAGGAGGAGTCAACTTTCACAAATACTTTGTGAAACCTTGCTGATGAGCCTGGCTCAGTCCGGGAAGCTCTCCATCCCCCCCCGCCCCCGCCAGATTGTTCCTTGCGTGGGGAAGTCCTTAGGTCTGCTGTGGGTGCTTCGGAGGTTCTCTAGTTGATGTCCAAGCTCAGAAGAGGAGTAGTGTATTCTTTGGTGGGTGCCCCAGTGTTCAGAGCCTCTTGAAGAAAGCAGATGGGGTAGGGTGGTTTTGGCAACTTAACTCCAGTCAGTATGATGACTATACTTTGCAACCATGTGCATTTCCTAATATTCCATATACTTTATCCTGTCTACAAAAGAGAGACTTTTTAATTCATCACAAGAGTAATTGCATAAAAGAGTCTAAGCATTGGTATCCTCAGTCATATGTGATACCTCGTAATCAGACCCATTGTTTATCGAGTACCTACTGTGTGCCATCATTGGGCTAGGTATTTTGCGTGTTTTATCTCTGGTCTGCACAATAACCCTAAAAGGAAGAACTGGGTTTTTTTTTTTTTTTTTAAGTTTATTTATTTAAGTAATCTCTACACTCAAAATGGGGCTCGAACTCACGATCCCAAGATCAAGAGTCACACACTCCTCCAACTGAGTCAGCCAGGCACCCCAAGAACTATTGTCTTTATTTCTGTTTATCGCTGAGGAAATTGAAGCACAGAGAGGTTAACAAGCCATTTGCCTAAAGAGTCTGAGCTAGTAAGTGAAGAAGCTGGGATCTGAACCTACATTATTCAAATCCCAACTTCCTGCTTTCTCCTCCGTGGCTTGTGGCTTTTCCATGGTGGGTAATCCAAGGTTCCGGACACCCCTAGAACATTCTCATTTCTCTTCAATCAGTCTAAACCATTTTGAAGCACTAAGGGAAAAACTCTCCTTTGAAGGACAACATGCATAAATCTTTCTAAAACATATATTTCTTAGGAAGGGCAGTGTACCAAATGCCCCTACCCCTGTTTCCCTGAGTGTTTGGACTCTGTTACCAACCATGGGCCTTGGCAGTCCTTGCCGTGTCTGTACTCCCTTAAATCCTCAGCTCGAGGGTCAGCACAAGCCATTTATCAGTACAGACTAGATAGGCTGTTTTTTTTTTCCAATAAGACCTTTGTTAAATACAGAGAAAGAAGAAAAAGAGATGACCTGAGTGACCTCAGCCTACAGCACCTTTTGGGAATAAGGGGGGAAAACCGCTTGACTCCCATTCACCCATACCTGGGTTCCAGTCCTGGCTCTGTTTCTTGCCAGCTTCATAGTTTTGGGCCCAAACTTTCCCTATGGATTTTTGAGGATGCTAAGATACTGATATCCTTGGCTCTCAGCATGTCTGGGCATGAAATAGGGCAGCTGCTTTCTGAAAGGATCTGGAAATGTCCCAGGGTGCCTTGCAAATATATTCTGTGTGCACTTTGCTGTGAAAGAGGCTGGGAATTGCTGCCTGGTTTCCCAGGGATGTCTGTGAAGATGACATGAGGTAATGTATGTACTGGCTATTATAAAGCTATCAAAGGTAAGGTGTCATTAATTATCTCTTCTACGAAGCGGTACCAACGTTGACTTGTTTCCTCACTGGACAAGATTAAGCTTACTTCAGCTTATGTGTGTGTTTTGGAAGTCTTAAAGACTTCAGCCAATTCACTAAGGATTTATTGTGCACTGACCCAAGCTCCATCAAGGGAAGAAAAGAAATGACCTTGTCCTCAGTGTGCTTATGCTCTAATTGAGGAGGTAAAAGGAATACTTAGTGGTATATTAAATAGGTCTAAATATGGGCACCAGATTGTGTAGGAATATGAATGGCTGGTGTTTATGGAGTGTGTCCTGTGCCGGCTGTGCTAGATGCTTATCCATATTATCTCTTGAGTGCTCGGGGAAGAGGGAAGGCTTTTTGAGAAAGTGGAACTGGAGCAGAATCTTGGAAGGAGCCAGACTGTAGAGAGTCTGAAGAGAAGACAAATCAGATGGATAGAGTAACAGGTGCACAAGGCCAGAGAAGGGAAATGATGCTACTGTAACGTGCTCAAGGCTCACTCCATATCAGACTCTCCATCTCGTTTTGACTGAGGGTTGGAGTCATCTCCCTCTAATGGGTAAAGACCCAGAAGCTAAAGTAATACGCCAGGTGAAGGAGGAGGGAGTTAACACCCTGACTTCTTTCACCCCACAAGCCCCTGTGGGTGAGTTTGGAAGCCACTATGGCTGTTGGGCGTTTACACCAAAGGTTGAACTCAGCCTTCTTAGCATACTGGTCAGCGCAGTTGAGTCAGGGGTGAAGTCAGGGGTCTGCCCTGTACCTTTTGACTCTCAGGCCTGAGTTCTGTCCCTAGGATCTCTCTAGGCCTAGCTTTGCACTTCCTCTCTGAAGTGTTCATCTAGGAGGGCAGGGCCTGAGAAGGAATGAGCTGGTTATTACTAATTGCCCCCTTTTACCACAATGGCCTGTTGGATGGTTGCCGTGGTAACAAGAGGCAGGTTTCTGAGCTAAGGGTTTGAATGTACCTCTTCACTTCCAGCGAGTTTCCCCTCCTCATGTGAAGAAGGCTAACTTTGGGAAGCTGGGCCAGCTCCTGAGTAGACTGGCCTTCAGCTCACTTGTGCTGTCACACCTTTCGGTAGCTCTCAGCCTCTGAGGAGGTGTCCCCCCACATACACTTCATACCACACCCCATTTCTACACAAGTTTTACGTTTTCATGTGCAAAACGAATCGCAGACGTGAGGGACCTTCATGGTAAACTGCATTCGGTATTGGTAACGCTGTTAGTGCCTGTCTCCGTTTTCTCAGAATGCAAACCAATTTTAAATTTTGTCCCACATGAGGAGTCCACTTACCAGAAGTTGGAGCCTGAGATGGTTTGGGCCAAGTCTAGGTTTCCCCAGAACTGAACTAAGACTCTAGGAAGTTCCAGCCCAAATAAAGAAAGCCCTCTGCTGCTCTTGGAGTTTCATTGCTAGTGAAGAACAACAACCCCCGCTCCCCCCCCCCCCACCGGGCTTCAAAACCGGTATTTTTAGTCTGTTTCTGAGCCGTTGAACTGGATTTTGCTTTCTAGAGCAGGTATGTTTTTAGCAACAGAAAATCGTTCTGTTTGGGTTTCTGTTTCAAATGAAGTATTACTCATGGAAAACTGGACTGTTTGAGGGTACAGCCTCAAGGGCCAGTGTGTAAGAAGAGTTTAAGTGTCTGTATCTGTATGAGGCATTCCCAAGCCTAGGGAGTTAGGATTTCCCCTGCAACCGTAGGACTGAGCTGAGCTGTCCACAAATAGAAAGTGGGTTTTGGTGTCTGTGCCCAGTTAGTCCACAATGGGTTTAGTATTCATACTGCAAAGTTCACTTTTTAGTTTGAATTAGGATACTGAGGCGAATATCAAAAATTCAGTCTTTATTATCAGTCTTTAGTATCAAAATCTATTTCTGGACTCTGGGTTGGGCTGGGTAACAGCTGTGTGTTAGATCCAATGTTTGTGATGAACAGAAGATCTCAATTATCTACAATTACCCAATGTATAGATTACCTAAAATATTTTCTAAATCACTTAATAAATCTGCCTTTGGGGTTATATATTTGTCATTTTTATGAAGCAAGCATACTGTCTGTGGTAGGCAGAATAACGGCCCCTCCCAAAGATGTCTGCATCCTAACCCCTGAACCTGAATATTTTAGGTCACCATGGCAAAGGGGAATGAAGGTTGCTAATCGGCTGACCTTAGATGGGAGGATTATCCTGGACCATCTGGGTCAGCCCAATGTGATCACGAGGGGCTTAAAAGTGGAAGAGGGAGGGGTGCCTGGGTGGCTCAGTCAGTTGGGCGTCTGCCTTCATCTCAGGTCATGATCCCAGGGTCCTGGGATTGAGCCCTGTATCAGGCTCCCTGCTCAGCAGTGAGCCTGCTTCTCCCTCTCCTCCCCCGCTCATGTTCTCTCTAGCTATCTCTATTGCTATCTCTCTCTCTCTCTCTCAAATAAACAAAGCCTTTTTAAAAAAAAAAAGTGGAAGAGGGAGGCAGGAGAGTCAGTGTCAAAGTGATACAATGTGGCAAGAGTCAGCTGGTCCTTGCTGGCTTTGAGGATAGAGGGAGGGAGCCTGAGCCAACGAATGCGGGGCAGCTTCTAGAATCCGGAAAGGTCGAGGAAATTTATTCTCCCCTAAAGCTTCTAGAAAAGAACACGGCTGCTGACATCTTCATTTTAGCCCCCTGAGACCTGTACCAGACTTCTGACCCCCAGAACCGTAAGGAAATAAATTTGTGTTGTTTTAAGCCACTAAGTTTGTGGCGATTTGTTAATAGCAGCAGTAGAAGGAAAAATTAAAATAGGTGCAGATCTCCAAGTATCTTGATTTAAGCTCTGCGTCATTCTGAGGTAACAAACCCTGAGTTGCGGTATCTTGTACTAAACTGTTACTTTTCAGACTATCCATCAAAACATTACCTGTTGAATGGACTCCTTCGGCACTGTTACCTCGTTTTCCACTTGGCCCATCGTTGTAGAACTGTGCATTCCAGTCTCAGTTTCCCTGGAGATCCCACCTGAGCAGAAAGAAGCATCTCTAATGGCATGTTGTCAGAGCCATTGATGAAGTTACCATAGGACTGGGCTAAAATGTTTGAGTCTGAACACTCAGGGGAAGTGAAACTTGAAAGCAAATTTAAATCAGTTTGAGAACAGACAGGAATTGGGAAGTGCATGATGTAGAGGGCGTGACATTTTGTGAGATCTAATGGTCTGTATATTGATTGCAGAAACGGTATTTTCACACGTTCCCTAACATGAAAAGTGATTGGATGGATTTCTACCCGAGTTCACTTGTACAGCTGCGCTGATTGGTTCAATAGCAACAGGATTTATGATTTTTGAAAGTGGTCAGCTCTTCTCCAGAGAGTGCCTCGGGATCTGGGCAAAGATCGGGGTTCTAATAGCAGTGTGTGAATGACCCGGCAGGACCTGGGTATCGGTGCCTGCTACCACAGGCTGCAGCAAGGAGAGCGTGTGTCCTTCCGAAAGTAGGCATGTGGCTACGCATGGGGGGGCCTTGGGAACGTCATGCTAAGTGAAAGAAGCCATCGCAAAAGACCACATACTGTGTGATTGCATTTATGTGAAATGTTGAGAACAGGCGCATCTGTAAAGGTAGGTGGTTGCCCTTGCACAAGGGGCTGGGGGAAGAGTAGCTGCTGGTGGATATCGCGTTTCCTTGGGGGATGATGAACGTGTTCTAAAATTGATGTGTGGTTTTTGGTTGTACTACGCTGACCGTACCCCACGTTATACTACACACTTTAAATGGATGAATTGTGTGGTATGTGAATTATATTTCAGTAGAGCTGTTACAAAAAAAAAAAAGTCGGCCTGTGAGGGAACTCCATGACACACAGCTTAACCATAGCAATATGGGGATTTGCTGGAGACAACTTCTGGGAGTGTCGTAGAGGTGTTGTATCTGTTTTCTGGCGTTGGAACTGCAAGAGGCAGAAGATGCTCCCACCTTGTTGCTGAACCTCATCTTTCTCGCATGTCAGTTTTAGGAATTGGTCTAACGATCAGTGATTTGGTGGTTTTATCAGACAATATCCGCTCATTTTTGGAGACTTCCATTTTTCCTTTTCTTACTGGGTGGGTCTGTGTTCCTGTGGGGATGATGGCCCGTTTGGTAAATGCGTGCCTGCGATGCAGTTCTGCTGCCGCAAGACAGCCGCGTGCACACGGGTCGGTCCTGCCACAGTTCTCCAGGTGTCTTTCAAGATTTTATTTATTTATTTATTTATTTGGGAGGGAGAGGGAGAGAGATGTGTGAGCAGGGGGAGTGGCAGAGGGGGAAGGAGAGGGAGAGGGAGGGAAAGTCTCTTGAGCAGACTCCCCGCTGAGCCTGGAGCCCTGAGATCATAAGCTGACCTGCAACCCAGAGTCTGCCCCTCAACTGACGGAGCCCACCCAAGTGCCCCTCAACGTGTCTTGTTCAAGTCCCATTCAGCACCATATGAATTGCTACACTGACAAGAATAAGGATTCTTTTCAGGGTGCATTTTCCTCAAATGACAAAACTAAGAGAACCGTCTGTCAGGGCCTCTAGAATATCCTTCTTCAGTTGGGCAAGTCGTGGAATTTAGGTACCATTCTGCCATCTTTTCGTGTTGGAGGATTTGCTGTAACCATCCTGCAGGTGTGGCTCTTCCCTAGTACATAGGGCTGTTGGGGAGGTCGTTGCTGCATGGACACAGAACATACAGGATGCTGGTATAAGTCAGCTTGCTCGCTGACTGCGGACCCAGCTTTCAGGCCCCTGCCACTAGAGGCATGGCCAGGGGCACCCACTGTCCCTCAGCCATCCTGGAGGCCCCCGTGGGCCTGAGGAGTTGGCAGCAGTATAGTGGTCACCCCCTGTGGTGGGCAGAGCGCCCGAGGCCAGAGCCACTGTCCCTGGGCCTCCAGCGTTGGACCTGTAGCCATGGGCCTCACCCCTTTTAGTCTGTCCCCGGGGCACCTTGGTGCTGTCTAGGGTACGAAGGAAAAGGGCTGAGTTAATCCTCAGGACCCAGGCAGTCAGTTAATTATTCAGTTTTATTGATTGCCTTCGTTTCCATTCACAAAATGTCGGCTGAAGGCATTGTGCCAGTTACTAGAGAAGAGGTTAAAGTGCATGACGATGGATACGCCTGTAATTTAACCAAGAAAAGAGAAGATAACCCTATGACTCTACAAAAATAAGTCTTTGGTAGGTGTGTGTAATGAAGGAGTGCTCTGGAGAGCAGAGTAAAAGGCCTTCGATGGGCTCCGGTGGTGCCTGTGCGCCCACAAGAGCCAGAGCGAAGACCCCAGAAGCACAGGACTGGCCAGGTGTCTAATCCAGCTGCAGTGTCGGATGCCCAGGGGGGCTTCTCACGAGAGGGGTTGCAAAGGCAGGGTAGAGCCAAGCTGCAGAGGATTTTATTTTATTTATTATTTTTTATTTTTTTAATTTTTTAAAAAGATTTTATTTATTTATTCGACAGAGATAGAGACAGCCAGCGAGAGAGGGAACACAAGCAGGGGGAGTGGGAGAGGAAGAAGCAGGCTCATAGCGGAGGAGCCTGATGTGGGGCTCGATCCCATAACGCCGGGATCACGCCCTGAGCCGAAGGCAGACGCTTAACCGCTGTGCCACCCAGGCGCCCTGCTGCAGAGGATTTTAAACGCAAGGAGTACTTGCAGGACACGGGTCCGCTCCTAGCAGTGTTACTGAACACCTGCTAAGGGCTGGACACTGCTAGGTGCTAAGCTTCAGGATAGCCCTGAAAGGTGGGTGTAGGCATTCTTATTTTATAGATGAAGAAACTGAGGCAGACCAAGTGCTCTGCCCCAGGTCACAGAGCTAGTAAATGCTAAATTGTGTTCCAGCTAACTATGCTAGGCTTGTCTTCTCTCTGGAGAGATGGAACTCTTGCATAAAATATGAAGGCAGTGTGGCATTCACTGTTAGATTGAGTCATAAGCAACTGCCATTTGCGTGGGTCAAAATGGTCAATACCAGCAACGTCCTGTGGTTCTATCCAGCAGTTGGGGCTCAGAGAAATGAGAAATCTCTTCCGCAGGAATAGTGAGCAGAGGTTTCATGGAGGAGGTGGGAACTGAACAAGGCCTTGGTGTAGACTCTGGATGGCTGGAAGTGAGAAAGTCAGGGAAGAGGGGTGGTGTGGAGGTCAGCCTGAGAGGCTGGCAGGTGACTTGGGGACGTCTGTCAGTGGATATGTAGATGGGCCTTGGGATCCCAGAGGTCCTGTGATCCATGCTTTGGGCCCTAAGGAGACTATTTTGTATTTGACGCATGGCTTTCTCGGTGGCTTTGGTTGTGAGTTCTGCTCATCTTGTCCCTGTGTGTGCTCTCTCTGCAGGAGACAGGGGAGCAGATTGCTATCAAGCAGTGCCGGCAGGAGCTCAGCCCCCGGAACCGAGAGCGCTGGTGCCTGGAGATCCAGATCATGAGGAGGTGAGGGCCCAGCTCACTAAGCCAAGACAGAGCTGCCATTGCTGGGGGACGAGAGGAGCCCGTGGGAGCTGCGGGGCCTTGGGGCATTGCAGTGAAATGGGGGGGGCGCGGGGAGGGGGGCGGGGAGAGCCCTCTGAGCTTCGGGATCTGGAGCGACAGCCCCACCTGCTGCATCTGGAAGAGAGTCCTAAATCCCAGTCACTCAAGCAGGATAACAGCTGACTTCTAGAGGAGTGGCCCTTAGTGTCCAACTCTGGGCCTTGTCAAGGGCTCTTGGTCAGTTTTATTTCTTACATTAAATAATTTAAAATAGCCACCACACTGACTTTTTCTTTGTCAGCAGAGATGCTTTTGTTCCCCCCTCCCATATTTCCAATTCCAAGCGGTAGGTGACACTCCATGGCTGTGAACCAGTGGCAGATACTTATTCCTCCAGTGTGGAGACAGGGACTGACAGTCCCTGGATGGATGCTGTCCTCCCAGGTAGTGAGGGGTTTAGGTAAGCATTTAGGTAAACTAGCAACCTAGTCGTTTTGCAAGACCTCAAACAGGTGCTCCCTCCATGAACCTCTTAAAAGGGAGGCATCACTTTGCGCACACACACACACACACACACACACACACACACCCACACACCCCCACCCCATCCCAGCTTGAATGGCCTGGGATTGGAAGTCGTCTACTTGCTGTACTTTTAGAAGCAGTTTCGAAGTACAGCGAGGACTTGATATGGGGCACTGTAAAGAAATTAAGTTGCATGTGAGGCACTCACGTCCTTGAGCTCATGGTGCTGAAAGTAGAGCTGGTTGGATGCTAACTGACCCGGCACCGAGGTAAGTAGCCCGTGCCTGACCTCTGTCCTTCTGCTTATTCTGGAGGGCCCTCGGTTAGTCCGGGCCTTTGTTGTAAAGCTTTGCTGAGACACGGACAGAGCAGGGAATGGGCTTGAGCCAGAGCCGGGGTTTTTCCCTCATTGCTGTCTCCTTCCTAGGCTGAACCACCCCAATGTGGTGGCTGCCCGGGACGTCCCCGAGGGGATGCAGAACTTGGCTCCCAATGACTTGCCCCTGTTGGCCATGGAGTACTGCCAGGGAGGAGATCTTCGAAAGGTGAGGCTTAAGGGTGGTGGACGCAGCCTGTCTGGGCAGACAGCAGTGGGGATGCCTCTCGCCCCTTTCCTCATCAGGAAGCTCAGGCAGCCGTGGTGACTTCAGTGGGCTTGCTTTTCCTTCTCAGATCCCCCTCGTCCATTCTCAGGGTGGGGCGACATACGTGATATGAATCAAGAGACTGAATCAGAAGCTCTTACGGGAAAGTCAGGGAAGGTCTCACTGTATGTATGTCCTGCGCTGTGATTACGAAAATGACAAGAAAAAGTCACCAGGTTTTAAGGACGGGGAAAGACTGGACCAGTTCCAAAACAAACTTTTCTTCCCTGGGCATGTTAGGGCCACCGCCGTCCTCCAGCGTCCGCGTCACCACTGCCTTTATTAGGAGGGGTTTTGTCCCCCAGATGTGGCAGTGCTGCAGACAGGGTCACAGAGCGGAGCAGGAAGGGAGCTGGCTTAGTAATCAGAGGACTGGGCTGATGTTCCAGAGCCACCTCTGACTCACCATCTGGGCGTTCGTCCCTCTAGTGCAGTCACTTCTCCTTGCCAGAGCGTATACTTCAGGGACAGTGTTGTCCGAAACAGGGTCATACAACCTGCTTTTATACTCGGCCTTGTTTGATTATCAGCATCCCCGTGACGCTGGTACAACAGGATTCCCGCGTGAAGGATGTAGCTCGTGGCCCAGGACGGTGAGGTGGATGACCAGGCCTCACGCAGCTGCAGTGGCAGAGCTGGGGTCACAGCCCATGGGAAGCCAACTGCGGGCCACCTCTCCACCTAGGACACTGAAGAGTGCCACGTAGTCGGAGGCAAAATAAAAGTTGTCTCTGGACAACTAAGTTGTTCTGTATTGAAAAAGAGGTGGTTCTGTTAGTGCACATCTCCCTGAACTCTTCACTCTAGAAGAAGGGCCACAGTATTATGGGGGGAGGGAGGTAAGATACCCAGGCATTTTTTTGTCTTGATATGGCAGTTTCCTGGACCCAGCATCATGTGCTGTTTCCATTACTTTTCTGACCCCTTCCGCCTTCTTTTTGTAAAGGAAACGTTCCACAAGGGTTGATCTGGTTGAGAGGCTTTCTCCTGCCATGGGAGATAGGCAGGTCATGGGAGTGCCATGGCAGGATGTGGACAGTCATTGGCATGACCTACACGCCGGGGACTGATAACGGATGAGAAATGGGGAACTTGATAATGCTTCAGTTTTCCTCTTTATTTTCCTAACCTTTGACAATCATCCGATTACTAAATGCAGTTGTTTAAAATGGGAGATAGAGTAATGTTGCTGCTAGAGTGGGTGGTTCTTAGAGGGCAGCGTGGGAGTTGGTGGGATATGACCAGATTATGGAGGGCTCGGAAGCCCGGCAGAGAACTTGAGACTTGATCTTGCAGGCAGCAGAGAGCCAGTCAGCCAGGGAGGAAGATGACACAAACTGCAACATGATTGACCTGGCATGGGGCGCAGGATGATCTGGGGGAGGCAGGAAGCCCTGCGCTCTAAGGGGCCTTTGTCCGTAGGGCCCCCCATCAGGGGTGGGCAGTGCAGGGAGGGTGCCGCTGCCCAGAGCGCCTGGGACCTCTGTTCTCTCTGTTCTCCAAATGAGGTAGCCTGTCTTTCCCTCCTCTCAAGAGTTCAAAGCCTGCTCCCCTGGGCACTGAGAGACAAGCTTGGCCAGCACATGAACAAATGTAGAAGCCAAAGCTGATTGAAAGAGTGAAGTCTGTATGCCCAGCTCAGGAAACAGGCTCTTCGATGTTCTTGGATATAAATATTAGTTAATGACTATAACCCTCTACTGGGAAGTTATTTTCTCCATTGTTTTCATTTGAGGCCAGCTGCCAGTAGCCTATTGAGCCAGGGCCAGGAGGGCAGAGAGGCCAAGTGTTTGAGCTCAGGCCTCAAATAGACATGGCTTCATATTCCAGGGCTGCCCTGGAGTGGCTGTGTGAGCAGACCTCATGGAACCCCTCCATTCTCAGGCTAGTCACCTGTGAGGTGTAAATCCTGACAGGACTTGCCTTGGTGGCAGTGGGAGGATGGATTAAATGAGACAACGTAGGTAGAGCTTTACTGAGCTCATCTGTGCCAAGATTTGCTGGGTTCCAGGCACGTAGTAAGTGCTCATTAAATATTCCCCACCGCCATCATCCCACTGGCCATGTTGGGGAGGTGGTCAGGGCACGGTGTTCAGTGAGTGCCTTCCACCCTGCCCTCTGCGGGACTCTCAAGAGCAGTGGTCCCGTTGTGGCACAGTGTGGCCTCTGGCCTGTCTCCTTTAGAACTGCAGCTCAGGAGAGCCTGAAAATCCCTCCTCTTAGAATGAACTCAGACACCTCCCCTGTGAGTACCTGAGCACTTCTGGCAGTTCTCCCTACTGCTTCCTCCCTCTCCCCCTTGGGCCAATTCCTGCCAGTCCTGCCCAGGCTGCCTGTTAGCCCGGGTCCCCAAAGCCCGGGGCTGGGGTGAGGCCTCAGATGACTTCAGCTGGGAGAACGCACTGTGGGCTTGGTGGTGATCGGGGACCGCTCGCTCTGATGCTTCTTTTCAACTTCTTGACAGTACCTGAACCAGTTTGAGAACTGCTGTGGCCTGCGGGAAGGAGCCGTCCTCACCCTGCTGAGTGACATTGGTAAACCCCAACCCTGGGAGTCAGGCCGTGCCCTCCAGGGAGTGTGTGGTGCCCCTGTGAGTCCTGGCGGAGCACAGAGGGGAGCTATTTTCGTCCACTGTTCCCTCCAGAGGGTGGGGTTGAGGGGGCACAGACAGAGTGGGGAGGTCAACAGGGGACTAGTCAGGCAGGTGCTGAACTCAAATAGATTTCCCTTCCTTCCGGACTAAGTCATGAAATGAATTATGGTGTATATAGAATAACAGATTTCCTTCCCATTAAAAAGCTCCACTCCCTACTTTCCTGGAATGGTCAGCAATGGAATAGGTTGTCATTTGAATGAATTTCATCCCTTGGCAACTAATTTTTCCACTTCCACATTGGCAGTTCTTTTGCCAGTTATAGGCATAGGAAAAACTGCTCCCGTTTAATCCTTTGGTGCTGTCAGTGTCCTCAGACGAGGGTGTCTGCCACTCTCTCTGAGAAGATCAGGGAAAAAAGTGACCTCAGATCACAGAGCTCAGATGCAATCTTCTGGACCCTGGTGCCTGCTCTGGGAGGGAGCATGGAGGGGGATCTCCGCAGGTCAGCACATGGCTCCAGCCTAGAGACAGACATTCAGAAGTGAGAGAGGGCCTGACCTAAGCCCCCCCCCCCCTTTGTTTAAATCTCCAAGGTTGTTGGTACAAGTTGCTAGTTTAAGATTTAAAGTCATCCAGAGCTTACCACTGAGTGTTTGCCCCCAGATGTGGGCACTGATACAGTTTTCATCCCTCTCCATTGCAAGCTCTTTGAAGCTACATGCTTTCTTCTTCTCATTTGCTCAAACTTTTTTCTTTTTTTTTTTTTTAGAAAAATGTCAAGTGTATAGAAAAGTTAGAAGAGTAGTGTAGTGAAACCCACATACACTGTTCAACTGGATTCACCAGTTGTTACCATTTTGCCGCATTTGTAAACCTGTGTTTTCTAACTCTTGTCCTGGAAGGACTGGTGGGCCTCCAGTCTCTAAAACACTTTGCCTCTTTAATGTGGGCCCACCTCTCCCTTACCCTGCACCACTTTTCACAGAGGGTGGGCAAGAAGGAAATGAAGGCAGGGAGAGTCCAGTAATGACATCAAGCTAGGATCCAAACAATCTGGCATAGAAAATTCCATCTCCGTCTCTTTCCCATGTCTTTGTCCTTTGGATGGAGCTCTCTGTGAGGACAAGTTGACACTGCACTAATTTTATCTGACTTGAATGGGCGTCCACCCCCAGCCAGGCTGATTCCTTCATGAGTTGGCCTGTGTGGGTCTATTGGAAAGGCCCTCTCTGTCTGCCTAGAGGGTTTAGTCCATAGGTTAAGAATCCCACCTGTTTCCCCTCACACTTTGCCACATGGGTCACCAAGCCAAATTTTCCTTAGACGATATTTGTCTTGTTACTCCAGTGGCCAGATTACTCATTTATTCTCTATTGAGCTGGGTTAAAGGCAGGTTAGTAGGTTGGGGAATATTCTTTTGTTCTTCATGGGAAACTTACTTTATTTCTCTCTGGTTAGAGCTTTAAGTCATTTTTTAAATGTTGTTCTCTCAGATATTTTTCTTTCACTGATGAGATTATTTGTGCATTCAGCGAATAGTTAAAGTCTTTATTGGCTGGAGTACACAGAACTTTCTACTTCCTCTTATAACTTTTACTTCCTCAAGTGATTCTCTAGTGATATTAATAGAGCTTCTACTGGTTGCGTCTTCTTTGGTCTGAGCACATTTTGTATCCAGTTACCAGGACTGGTGTGACAGCTTTCATATTACGTATTGAAGTCGTAGGCGTGTGTTGAAGTTATACGTAAGTCAGAATGATGAATGCTGCTCAACTCCCAAGTGCGTATGTAGTTCAGCTCTCCGATAGGTGGATGAACATTCAAATTCTTTAGGTCACTGCTTCCCTGTCTTCCCTCTTCGTGACCCTAAATTGGAAATAATGAGGCTTTGAAGTACTGCTACACTAGAATGAAATTCTTGAAGGCAGAGACTTGAGTCATTGCTGTATTTCCAGCATCTGGATAGTGGTATCTTATGTAGAAGCTTCTCTGTAAATATCTGTCCAGGGAATGACATAAATCCCAAAGGAAATTAAAATAAGTAAGGACCTATTAAAAAAAAATGCCCACAATATAATTAACACTCCCAGGTCACATACCCACTCCTCCATTTATTGGCATTGTGACTTTAGGCACGTTATCTAGTTTTTAAGAACATCTGTTTTGTTAGCTGTAGAATGAGACTATCACGCCCCTCATTGGAATCGTTACGAGGATCAAATGAGGTGATGTACGAAAAGCCGCCAGCACAGTGTTTCTGCTCCTAGCGTAATGTGTGGTCAGCACATGTTTGTTCCATTCTCGTTTCCTTCCCCCTCTGGATTTGGATTAATAGCATACCTTTTGAAAAACCTCAGTCACCCTGATTGGGGATCTGGTAAGCCAGGTGGCTGGCTGCGTTGTCGAAACTTCCCTTCCTGGAAACAGTTACCTTTCCGACCTGTTCCTGTGTCAGTCACTTTTTGGAGGCAGTCACATCCCCTGGTATTGTGGTCGTGGTGGAGGTTGTTGATAAGCTTCTATTTTACTTTCATTCCCGTTTCTGATTTGTGTACAAGGTTTATCAAATTTATTTCTTTTGCAAGGATCTCACCACTGAGCCAGAGTTCAAAAGCTTTTCTTGGAGCTCATCTAACATAACTCTTTTGTATTCTGAAACATTTCCTGAGCATATTTTGTTCCAGTTTGTTCTGAGTGCTGGCCTTGTGTTTCCTTTGTTGGCGTTGCCACTGCTGTTGTCTGCTGGGTCGACTTCAGATAAGCGGCAGAGCCACACCCTTGACCACTGGGTCCAGAATTCATTGCCTTCTCTTCTGGATTAAACCTGTTTTAGCATAACCTCTTCTGTGCCACTAATCTTGCAGAGTTGCCCACTCAGAGCAGCATCAAGGTAATAGGATTTTTCCAGAAGATATTACGAGTACATATGAGAAAATGAGCAGTTGCCTGGTGAGCATGTGTTGGGACAGACCTATTAGACAAATTCTTTTTTTTTTTAATTTAAGATTTTATTTATTTATTTGAGAGTGAGAGAGAGTGACACGAGTGGGGGATGGGGGGAAGGGCAGAGGGAGAGGGGCATGCCCAGGTACCCCTAGACGAATCTCTTATGCTGGTAAGAGATTCAGAGACAGGTGCGGAGGCAGCCGGAAATGATCTGGATTTCCACATAACCTAAAATAGCTCAAGGAAGTTACATTTAAGTGGACTCTATTTAAACAGTCTTGCTCATTATTCTTTGGAAAATATTGGAGTGTATTTCCTTCTGCCAGCAGAGGCGCAAACTCCTGAGCACTCAAGGTTGAGGGACAGACGGACACACTCTGGAGGCCCATGTCTCCACTGTCAGATGGGGACCTGCCTGTGCCCTGGCCAGGTGGGTGGTCCAGTTGTGTGATCTCATGGCCTTATCAGGTCTTAAGACTGAGTCGATCCTCCTTGATTGTCCTGATGGCCAGTTCACTGTGGGGACTGACCATCTTGTCCTCTGAACGTCCAGGAACCCCGCTCCCCATCTCATTTGTGCTCCATTCCGAGTCCCCATCTCTCTCTGTGTTGGAGCTGCCCCTTGCAGGCAGCAGTACGTCAACGTTAAAAAGCAGAGGCGGCGGGAGGGGCTCCTGGGTGGCGCAGTTGGTTAAGGGTCTGCATTCTGCTCAGGTCATGATCCCAGGATGATGGGATCGAGTCCCACGTGGGGCTCCTTGCTCAGCGGGGAGCCTGCGTCTCCTTCTGCCTGCCTCTCTCTCTCTCACAAATAAATAAATAAAATCTTAAAAGAAAAAAAAGCAGAGAGGGTTTCAAAGAGAATACAGGGCTTTCTGGAAGAGAACTTCATTCTATGAATCAGAAAATTGACCTATTTACTGTTTCTCTATAATTGTGGATTCATAACACAAGAGGGTTACCTGATCTCAGAAATTCAAATCACTGGTATATAAAGTATGTTGGACAGCATAAATGAGTATTATAACAATAAAAGAGAACACAACTGGCCTTTGTCCTGGCTTCTCCATGTTCCCAGCTCTGTCACTATGGGCAAGGGCCTTTTGGTCTCTTTATCTTTTCATTTCTTCTCTGTGGAAAACTGGTAACTTTCTGGGCCTACATGTCCTCAATTTTAAAATGAAGAGTTTGAGCTCGGTGATCACTAAGTTCCCTTCTAACTAAATACTCCATTTTTATTATTCAGGGAGCTGGTTTTCAGAATGGGCACCCAGACTGTTGTTGAAGCCCTCTCCACTGTCCCAGCCTGACCTCATGCCCGGTGTCTCTCGCCTCTCCCCTAATGCATCGTCTTCCCCCAGAGTTTTGTCTAGATGTTTTCTGTTCATTCCTGCTCCATCCCCTTTGTCCCTGTCTGTACCTGGACTGACTGCGCACTGTTTTCCGGTATTCTGTTTGCCAGGCTGTTCTCACATCTTTATCATATTCTCTCCAAAGTCTGGTAATTCAACCCTGAGCTCTATCCTCAACTCCATACCCACGTCTGTATACTTCTCCCAAAGTCATTACCAAATGGAAGTCCCAGATTTCTTCCTTAAGCCACATCTCTTCCCAGCATCCCTTTCTTCTGTCACCGTCTTCCCATCAGCAACCCAGACATGAATGTCGTCTCTTAGAACCTGCCCTCTTCCTGCTCCATACCCTCCCGTTTAAGTGCTCCGGATCCTTTCAGCCCTCCTTCATGTCCCACATCCCGCTTTTTCCTCTCTGTTCCCACTGCCTGCACTACTTCCGCGTCAGAGCAAATCGCTCTCATGACCCCTCACCTGGGCTCCTTAGCCCTGTCTTACTCACCCATCTTTCATGCTTTTGAAGAGGACACTTATCATAATCCTTCAAGGCCAGACCTCTTCACCTCACATTTCTCTCAATCCACTGTCACCAACTTCGCATCTATATGGCTCCCAAAACCCGCTTTTCAACCCTCCTGCTTCCCTTTGCTGACGGCCGCTCCCTTTAGAATGCTGCTCCGGCACCTCCGCAATGACCCTAAGCCTTTCCGTCTGCCAGGACCCGGCTTTAGACCTGCCCTGACCCATCACTCGCAGCGCTTCTCCTTCTCGCGGCTGTCCTTCCCCCGCTGCCTCCTGCACTCGCCTGGTGCCTGGTGTCTCTGCTACCGCTGTGGGATCTGTGCCCATGCTTGACAGTGGAGACTGACTTCTGGCGCGGGGGCCGCTGGCCGGACGCTGCACTAAGTGGAACAAATGCCTTGCTTCGGTGGCACATTTTCCATGATACCTAGGAGGTACAAGACACCTTATCAGTATTTGTTGAACGAGCGAGAGTGGTTGTGCACGCCTCTCTCAGCACTCAATGTGACGGCCTTGTTACCTTGCTGATTCGTCATAGGGGCTGTTTTAGCCGAGAAACCCTCAGCTGGATAAGATCTTTCTCCACATGTTCACACTTGGCCTTTCTAATATGTTTTGTTTGGAAAGTCTAGTGACAGCAGAGTGACTGGCACATAGTAGTGTTAAATGTGAAAAAACAAAATTCAGCTGAGTCGATTTTAAAGATCTTACTGGCTTTATTCAGTGATTCATGAATTGGGCAGCGTCCAATCTAGCAAATAGAAAGGAGCTCTGAAGAGCTGTACTAAATGAGAGACTTTGATAGGCAGAAGGGAGAAGGACAAGGAAGTCACTAGCAAAGAGTGGATTGTTTCAGGGAAGGTCACCTTTCTTTGGAGGATACCAGCGGTCCCATCAGGCAGATTACCACATTAGTGCAGACCAGGTAATTCCAGATTGACTGAGATTACATTTTTGGGAGAGGCTGAATCTACGGCTAGGTTAGGTAGTAAAGCTCAGTTTGGTGACGTGGGCTTAGCACAAGTGACTCCATTTTGAGCCTGCTGTCTCTTTTTTAACTGTTCCTCACTTTTGATCAGACTTCCAGCTTAACTAAGATGTGATCAAAATTTAAGGCATCAGTGCCATTCCCAGCTACTGCTCTGAAGTTCTGGTAGTTTTTGCCGAATCTCTGTCACGACTTAAGGTTCTCATTTTTTCAGTCAGTAACCTTCTTCATTCCTTTTTCAATATTCTAGTCTTAGGGAGATCATTTGGTGGTTAGTGGCTATGAACATGCACTTAAAATGCTTTGAGGAAATACGGTACACCAGGGAGATTACTGTGATTATTATACACAGGGTAATTCCTGATGTCTAGAGTGCACTTCAAAGCCATGGTCTCCAAGACCCAAACCAATCAAAATCAAATAAAGAAAGACCGTGTTGAGTCCCTTTGTTAAGCCAGGTGGCTTAGTTCAGCGATTTTATGTAGCTGGGTTTCCACTTCCCCGAAGTGTTAATCCAGGGGTAGCAAGCAGTGTTGGCCATAGCACAGACACCTTGCTCAGCTGCCGGATAATCAAGGACTATCCTTTTATCAAGCACAACCTTGGTCAGAGTCTAAGGACTTTTGTTGGGCAACAATTGCTTTAAGAGTTAAGGAGAGCTTCTTTTTTTTTTTTTCAAGTTTTTTTTTTTTTAAGGTTTTATTTATTTATTTGTCAGAGAGAAAGAGAGAGAGCGCAGCAGGCAGAGGGAGAAGCAGGCACTCAGTTGAGCAAGGAGCCCGATGTGGGACTTGATCCCAGGCCTCCAGGATCATGACCTGAGCTGAAGGCAGACAGTTAACCGACTGAGCCACCCAGGCGTCCCTAAGGAGAGCTTTTTGATCATTTGTAGTCCTAACTGGGAAAGCAAGGATCTGCTGAAGAGAGCTCATTTTGAATGCCTCCTGCAAATTCCCATTTGAGTCTGTGGCACAAGACTGGCATGGAGGCTGGTAAAATTTAGGGGTCTGTGGACCACACAGGCAGTTTTTATTCTCGTTACCCTTGCCTTGTGTCCCTTTCTTTGTGTAGAGCCTGGATGCACGGTTCCCTGGGTTTGGGATTGTTAACCAGAGACCAGGAAATGGACCCCAGGGCTGGGGGGTCTGATGCAATAGAAAGGGGGCAGTTTGTTCCAGAGAGACCGACACATTGGAAATAGAAAGTTTGTGAGAGGCAGAACTACACAGTCACCAGCATTGTGGCATACCCAACAGTTGTTTTTGTTTGGAGGCTGGATTACCCCCCTTAGCAGTGGCCTGCAAGATACAGATTGGCGGTGTTGTCTTCCCAGGCCAGTGCCAGAGTAAAGGACAGAAAAGGAGGAAGAAAGGGTTTCACGTTTCAAGTATGAATTCTTGATCTGATGGCCAATATCTATAGAAATGCAAACAGTTTTTCTCTACAGTTATCCCCATTTTGTAGTTAAAGATAATTGCAGTAAAACCGATTTGTTTGCATTAAACTTGGGCTGATTACTTACATAAATGCAGCAAGGATATTGATTAACCATATAAGTTCCTTTTAAGACTGCTTTGTGGAGCTTTTCATAAGGAATCAAATTGAACTCTTAAAAGCCTGTGAGGCCAGGAAGCCACTCCAAGGACTTACCATCAGATATTACCTGCAGTACCAATAATTTGGGTGAATTTCTGTCTTCTCAGGGTTCCCCTGAGTATCCTAGGGTTTCTGGGCCTGCCAGGAAGTGATCTTTCTTACTCATCTGGTAAGGCTGCTAGGAACCTTCTATAAGCAAGGTACCAAGTGATTTTTCCAAGCAGTTCCTTTAACTGTCTGGTCATATCTGAGTCTATACACATCTCTCTTAAATATGACATTTCAGTCAAGACCTCTGTAATGTAGCCCATGTTTCTAACTGTGTCCTGTTACAAGAAGAACAGAGTCTTAATGAACTTACGTAAATACCCAACTATATTACCAGGAAAAGAATACTCGAGTGTCTGGATTCTGGAGGGATCAGGTAGGGAGAAAAAGGAAATGTTTCATTCACACCTTTGTCACAAAGGTATGCTTTATCAAATTGCTTTAAGTCATAGATAGCTTAAAAAGTTTCCTTTAATCTGGAAAGGAAAAACAAAACACTGAGAAACCAGCAGTGTTTCAAGTGAAAAGTCATAATCCTCCTTCTCCGATCATTCAGTCATTTACTTAATATCTGTTCTGCTTGAATCCATTTCTTCCATTAGTTCTGGAAATTCCTACTGAGGACAGTTTTATGATCTTTTTTTTTTTTTTTTTTAAGATTGCACTTATTTATTTATTTGACAGAGAGCACAAGATGGCAGAGTGGCAGGCAAAAGGAGAGGAGGAGAAGCAGGCTCCCCACTGAGCAGGGAATCTGATGCAGGGCTTGATCCCTGGACTCTGAGATCATGACCTGAACTGAAAGCAGATGCTTAACCAACTGAGCCACCCAGGCACCCCCAGTTTTATGATCTTAAAGTATCAGAAACCTGTTCTCGCCAAAGTTCTTTCCAGAGTACAAACCTATTCTCTTTGAAGACGGAGCACGTGGGCAGAAACACTTTCGTAAGAGCATCAGAGTAGAACAGTCACTCTCTGCAAGTGACAAAGACTGAAAAATGACCATTTGTTAAGGATCTGATGAGAGTTCATTCGATAAGGAAATTTAGTAATTTCTGTGATATACAACATTTTAGGATAATAACTGGAATTATTACTGATAATATTCTAGAACATGTAGATTGCCAGGAATTTCATACAGTTTCTGGAACACTTACATACCTACCCAAGTACAGTGTAAAGAAAGCTTTGTATCACTCCCCATTTGACAATGTTTCCCATGTAATTTAACATAGCAAATAAGCCTAGTTAGTTTTCCACATCCCTTTGTATGGAGAAAATAAATCTTTTTTGAGATGTTCCAGGAGCCCTCTACAAAATACCAAGGTAGTTCAAGGTCAGAAAGTCTTCATTTAGACCAATAGCCCAAGCAAACTTTGTCCTTCTAACAGAGAGAAAACCAAATTCTAATTTTGTACCAGCTTATTTTGATCTTAAAATTCCTTTTTTATTCAAATAAATTCATTTTAATCTTAGCCAGCTTGACCACATATAAAATTCCTTTCCTAAGATTTCCTTATTTACAAACCTTCTACGTCTTTTTTTACATTCATATTTTGTCCTGTGTTTTTCCTCTTTTTCATTCTGAAATAAGTCTTTATAGGACAAAATGTCTTTTCCTTCAACAAAAATGCCGCTCCGTTCCTCATACCTTCTCTTACCAAAAACACACACCCTGCTTTTCTTGCATACAGAGATGTTTCTCTTATTATTTCCAGTAGCTTTGATTATATATTATTTTGATACTTTAGTTTCTAGTGAAAACTATGACGTAACCAGTTATGAACTGCCTGTTTCACCAAAATTCATTATGTTGGCAAATGTATGAATATATTTAATAATTTTTAGAAGCGTATGCTTTTGTTTAGACTACCCAGGGAAACTTCATGAGACATTAGACAACGTCAGCCATCACCCTGTTATTTTTCCTGTTGACAATATAATATAGATATCATATGTTCATATCATATTATATAGATAATATCAGGTTATTTGACTTGTAAACCTATGTAGAATAAATGTTGCATGTCTGCATTATATTTAATGCTGACAACACTGAAGACATTTCTATTTTAATTAAACCAACAAACCTAAATTAACTTCAATACCAAATATTTTCCTAGAACATGTGAACCTGAAAGGCATTTGGGTTAGTTTCTATTATATTTTTGAGAATTTTAGGAATATTTCATATAAATGTTTGTAAGCCAATTAAATAGAGCCCTTTTGCATATGAATTTTGGCAGTGCCATTCAGAGGAAGAATATACCACACATCTGCAATACGCATATGTATAGACATCTGTAAACATACAGACCTGCCGACAGAGCCCTGATAGCTTTCACTTTAAAATTTTAGCAATAAGATGGGTATGACAATGCAAAACTCACTAGTTTTGGTTTTTTTTTTTTTAAAGATTTTATTTATTCATTTGACAGACAGACAGCCAGAGAGAGAGGGAACATAAGCAGGGGGAGTGGGGAGGAAGAAGCAGGCTCCCAGCCAAGCAGGGAGCCTGACGCAGGGCTCGATCCCAGAACCCTGGGATCACGCCCTGAGCCGAAGGCAGACGCTTAACAACTGAGCCACCCAGGTGCCCCCAAAACTCACTAGTTTTTAAAAGAGCATTTGGATCCAAATCAGGTTTCTGGCAGATGAAATGATGTCATCTACTTAGATATCTAAAGCTTTTTCTACCAGTATTTGTGGGGAAGACACTTAAGATTTGTAGTTAAATGTATGGAAGCTGTGGACCAGATTTGGGACAAGGGAGCTTCTATAGCAATTTGTATTTGTAAAAAGCCTCCACCACTTTTTTCTTCAGTCCTAGGAATTGAGTAGAACATTGACCTCTCAAAGGCTCAGGGAAAGAGTGCAAGTTCCTCTAAGAAGTACTTTTGGGGGCACCTGGGTGGCTTAGTTGGTTAAGTGTCTGCCTTCGGCTTGTGTCATGATTTTGGGATCCTGGGATTGAGCCCTGCATCAGGCGCTCTGCTCAGCAGGGAGCCTGCTTCTCCCTCTCCCTCTGCCACTCCCCCTGCTTGTGTGCTCTCACTCTCTCTGTCAAATAAATAAAATCTTTAAAAAATAAAAAAAAATTTTTTTAAGTACTTTTGTTCCCTAAAGTCAGAATTTTCAGTCCTTATGAGACTTTTGAGAAAACTAGGGGAGGTTTTGGGATTGGTAAAGAGGATACGTGGGGTTTGGATTGTTTCTAGAGCTGCATTTCTGGTTTTGTAAATATTTGTAAAGTAAGGACAGTAGCTTTTAATTTCTCAAGGAATTGGGCTGTAACTTAAATGATAGCATAGGCTGATCTACCCATTTAAACCACATTATCTTTATTTATTTTTTTTTGTATCAGGGAGATTTCTAATTAAAATCAAAAGATTGCTGTATTCTGGATTTAGAGCTGTTTGTCTTTGGGATGTTTTAGCAAATCCTTCCACAAAGGCTTCAGAAGTTTTTTCTTTCCCTCTGGATACATTGTTTTATTTTAGCTTAGGGGAGAAGACCTAAAAAAAAAAAAAAAAAAAAAAAACCCCCTATCAGTGTCTGAGTATCAGCTTCCAGTATGGCCAACTTCTGACCACAGTGTTATTTTAAAAAAGTCTTTTCAGGGGCGCCTGGCTGGCTCAGTTGGTAGAGTGTGTGACCTTTGATCTCAGGGTTGTAAATTCAAGTCCCATGTTGGGTGTAGAGATTACTTAAAAAAAAAAAAAAAAAAAAAAGCCTTTCAAATACTTTGTCAAGTTGGAGCTGGGACAAACAGTAAATATTTCTGGCAGTATTGAACAATCCTTTGGACTCAAGAGGCCTCCATAGGGAGGATGCAAAAGATATTTTCTTTTTCTCTCTCTACTGGGTACTAGAGACAGATATCAGGAAGAGCTGACTCTAGTAAGAATTCTCAGCTTAGCTGGCTTCTGCCAGTCTTCCAGGATCCTATCTGTAGACTCTGAGTGGGGTTTAAAGTAAAGTGTAGGGGTGCCTGGGTGGCACAGCGGTTAAGCGTCTGCCTTCGGCTCAGGGCGTGATCCCGGCGTTATGGGATCGAGCCCCACATCAGGCTCCTCTGCTATGAGCCTGCTTCTTCCTCTCCCACTCCCCCTGCTTGTGTTCCCTCTCTCGCTGGCTGTCTCTATCTCTGTCAAATAAATAAATAAAAATCTTAAAAAAAAAAAAAAGAGTGTAGCTCCGGTATCTACCAGAACTTGGTAAGGATTTTCATTAGTTTTAATTTCAGTTTCCCCTTAGCTGTTTAAGGGAGTAACGTAGCACTTTACCAGAAAACCCCTCAGAGTCTCATCATTGGGGGCCCTCCTTCGGAGGCAGGTATGTGAAGGACGTGCACAAAACCTTCGAGAAAATGTTATTTCCGGTGTCCCAGTTGATTGCCAATGAAACACTGATTTCTAGGCCAGTGTTTTGATGATGCACCCCTGGGAGGGTGCAATGCAGAAGACCTAGGTGTTTTATTTATTTTTTATTTTTTGAGAGAGAGAAAAAGAGAGGGAGAGGGGAGCATGTGCACGAGCAGGGGGAGGGACAGAGGGAGAGAGAATCCCAAAGCAGGCTCCACATTCAGTGCGGAGCCTGGCACGGAGCTCAACCCCACGACCCTGTGATCATGAGTCAAGCCAAAATCAAGAGTCAGACACTCAGGTACCCCTGAGGCACCCAGGTACCCCTAGGTGTTGTTTTAGATAACCTTCTGTGTGTGATTTTTCATTAGCCTTTTTGCAATGAAACTTTAAATGAAGCTGTTTTGGAATCTTGAAACCTTTTGGAAGCTTCTCTACATCTATTAAAATAGGTATCCGTTCTATTTGTTTGATTTGGGAACCCTTGCTTTTAAGTGTACTTCTTAAATAAAGGATCTTGTTTAATTGGAATGTTCCCCATATTGGCCATTGTAATTCTAGGTTGTCTTTAGTAAGATCTCGCCGTTTTTGTAGATATTTATAGCTTCCCAAACCGTAGTTCTTAGTCATTAAATGAGGAGGTTGCTAGAAGGTAGTACACTCAACTCTTCGGAATTTAAGGATTTTTTTTTTAAGCTAAGCCTTTGAGTCCCTTGGAGCCAACCTAAAACCTAAGGGGAATGTGCTGCTGGTTTGGTGATTATAAGATGTTTTATGGGATACCTCCTCGCGTGGTAATTTTATTGAGGTTGCAGGTGCCGTAGTGTGACTCTAACTCAACCTGTAACCAATTTATTCTTAAGTTAGGTGACCAACTTAAGACACAGGAGTCTCAAGAGTTTGATAGTATTCATTCTTACAGCTTTTAAATGCTCAATTATGCCCACTAGTTTCGTGGATTTTGGTTTCTGTGATTAACAGTAGCCTTCATCTACACGAATCACATTGGACCCGATCTGACCCTGGTCGGTAACCACCAGTAATTCCTAACATGGAACTGGGGACTGGGGAAAGGACTAAAGCAGCAGACTCCAAAGAATGGGGACTGCGGGCTGGGATTCTAAACAGATGGGGAACTGTGAACTGAACAGCCAGCAGTTGCCAAGGTAGAATCTGGGGGCTGAACCAAGGGCTGGGGTTTCCAATCAAATGGGGAACTGTGGAAAGCCAGTTAGGTGGGGAGCCATCTTATTGCCAATTAGTGCCAAGAGTAGAGCTCAGAACCAAGAGGATCTTACCAATGGCCCTTGGACAGCAAGAAGGAGAACTTTAAGGGTTCAAGGGTACCATGCCTGTGTTTCTTGTTCCTGAAGTTATCAGAAGTTTCCTTCGGATCCCACAGTTGTCACCAAATATGTTGAAAAACAGAAGCTGACTGAGTAAATTCTAAAAATTTTGTTGGCTTTGTTTAACTATTAATGAATTGGGCAGCATCCCATCTAGCAAATAGAACGGAGCTCCAAAGAGCCGTACAAAATGAAAGACTTCTATAGACAGAAGGGGAAGGGACATGGAAGTCACTAGCAGAGTGGCTTGTTTCAGGCAAAGTCGCCTTCTTCTGGGGGATAGCAGAGGTCTGTCATGCAGATCACCTCACTAGTGCTGACCAGGTAGTTCCAGACTGACTAGTTACGATTACATTACTAGGACAGGCTGAAAATGCAGTTAGGGTGTCTTTTTTTTTTTTTTTTAAGATTTTATTTTATTTTTATTTTTGAGAGAGAGTAAGCATGAGCAGGGGGAGGGGCAGAGGGATAAGCAAACTCCCTCCTGAGCCGGGAGCCCAATGCAGGGCTTGATCCCAGGACCCTGGGATCATGACCTGAGCCGAAGGCAGACACTTAACTGACTGAGCCACCCAGGTGCCCCAAACAAGAATGTTCTTAAGGGAGTTTAGTAATCCCTTTAAATCTGGGGTGTGGTAAGTAGGAATTCATCTGGATACAACTCTTACAAAACTGCTTTTCTGCATGGAAATCTAGCTGGTCCTGGCTGGTCCCTGATTTGTGGTTTGTAATCTGAAAAAAATATGTAGGAGCTGTGATTTGAAATTCTTGTTCGTCAGTACTCCAGAGCGTTGCATTCTTCAGTTAGATATTTGTGTCTCCTCACGATCTAAGGGAAGGCTGGGGTAGCTACCTAGATGCCGTTCCTGACAGGGATAACAGAGGAGGCTGTTTTTCTCCTCTGGCAAGTCCTTAAGCTGGATCCTCTCTGCAGTCTATCCTAGGAAATGTCACTGTGTAGCTTAAAAGTTCACATAGAGTTGGTGTTTCTTACAACTCTTTTCTAGAATTAGAATGTGAGAAATTAACTTTTAGGCTTTATGCTCTGTAGTGTGGTTTTCTTTTCTTTTCTTTTTTTTTTTTTAAAGATTTTATTTATTTATTTATTTGACAGAGATAGAGACAGCCAGCGAGAGAGGGAACATAAGCAGGGGGAGTGGGAGAGGAAGAAGCAGGCTCATAGCAGAGGAGCCTGATGTGGGGCTCGATCCGGATCACGCCCTGAGCCGAAGGCAGATGCTTAACCGCTGTGCCACCCAGGCGCCCCTGTAGTGTGGTTTTCAATTTTTATATACATGTATTATCAGTATCACTAGAGGTTTAGTTTTTTTTAAAGATTTTATTTATTTATCTGATGAGAGAGAGCGAGCACAGGCAGGGGGAGCAGCAGAGGGAGAGGGAGAAGCTGACTCCCTGCTGAGCAGAGAGCCCATCGTGGGGCTCAGTCCCAGGACCCTGGGATCACGACCTCAGCTGAAAGCAGACGCCCAACTGACTGAGCCACCCAGGCCTCACAAGGGTTTAGATTTTTAATAAACTTGCAGGTGCAGAAGTATTTTTCATAATCTCAAATTCTCATTTTCCATTCAATTAAATTAGGTTCTCTCATCTCAAGACAAGTTTGACTCATTTTGTGACACTGTTCCTCAGGTTCTGTTTTGTAAAATGTAACACAGTCAGGCTGTGCCTTTTACAGACTGATTCTGTAAGGGGAGCTATTTCAGAGTTGGTACCTATCGAAATTTCGACTATCTTATTCAGTCCAACAAACTATGTATCAAAATACCTGAAGAGTTCTTTATTGCCAGACTTAATATTAATTTGACAAAAGTATTTGAGAACAAATGTCCTGAGATGAGGATTAACGTTTGTTACGCACAGTTGCTTAAACGTAAATAGACAGCTATTAATAGTAGCCAGTGGATTAGTTACCAGCTTGCCTCCCTCCTCACTAAAGATCAGATGACAATTCCTGATCAGCCCAGTGTAGAGAATAGTGCTTTCAGGCTGATGTGAATGCTCTTCTCCATCATTGGGGGGCTTCTTGGGATGTCTCCCCAGCTTGTGGCCCGTGGTATATGCAATGAGATGTGCATATCTGACTTCAGAGGCGTTATGTTAGCCTGGGTGCAGGTACTTGCTCAAAACACACTGAGTCTTAACTTTCATATATTCTGCTTTGGAGCAGGCCGGCCCACCCTTTTAGAGATTTTGCCCTGACACTCTTGTTAGATACCAAAATGGGCCTGTTGTGTCAGTCAGTGTGCACACATGTTAGTTACTGCACACAGGGCTCGCAGTCAGCCACAAGACCTGGTCCAGCGGCACCATCCCCACATGCAAGGTTGTGTTTGTGCAGTTATCTGAATGTTTTGCTGTACTTTGCCTTGATTCTTTAATAAAGATTAGGAAAACACGGGTGCCTGGGTGGCTCAGTCAGTTAAGCGTCCAGCTCTTGATTTTGGCTTAAGTCAAGATCTCAGGGTTGTGAGATCGAGCCCAGCGTCCGGCTCCAGGCCCAGCGCAGTCTGCTTAAGATTCTCCCTCTCCCTCTTCCTCTGCCCCTCCCCCCCACCCACTCTCTCTTTCCCTAAGGAAAAAAAAAAAGTAAAATAAATGAACGTGCTGGTCAGAAGCATCAGGTTTTTTTTTTTTTTAAGATTTTATTTATTTATTCTAGAGAGAGAACAAGTGGGGAGGGGAGAGAGAAGCAGACTCCCCGCTGAGCAGGGAGCCCGATGCAGGGGCTCCATCACCGGACCCTGAGCTGAAGTCAGATGTTTAACTGACTGAGCCACCCAAGCGCCCCCAGAAGCATCAGTCGTCAAAAGTTAATACAATTGGAAACAAGGTAGAGTGGAATGTTTTGCAGGGTGTCTTTCACTTCATTTGGACACTCATTGGCCCTAAGCCAGTCCTCTATTCAGTTATGAAAGAAAAGAAAAATAAGGAACAAGTATGAATTACTGGAACTATATGGTTAAAGGCTGGGTTAAAAGGGCAGATGTAATTAGGCGTTTTGTGATTAACTTAATATTCTGAGATGGAACTCCCCTAGTAAGATGGAAGTCACTTGTTTATCTGGGTTTGACTTTCAGATGTGTTTTTAGGAAACCTTCAGCAGAAAGTCTTTATGCAGCATATTTGACAACTTGGTTTCTGTGGAAGGCCTTCTCCTGCTCTGCAGAGAAGACAGGAAATGCCCAAGTCCCTGGTTTGCCTGTGTTCTGTCTGGTGTGATGAGTCAGTGAATGAGTGAGTGAGAGAGGGAGAGAGAGAGAGAGATAGTGACAGAGAGAGAGAGAGAGAAGAGTGTGTGTGTGTGTGTGTGTGTGTGGTGGGGGTGTGGCAGCACAGGGAAGCCTCATTACCTTTTTTAATTTTATTTTTTTTAAGAGAGAGAGTGCAGGCAGGGAGGGGCAAAGGGAGAAGAAGAGGGAGAATCCCAAGCAGGCTCCACTCTCAGCACAGAGCCCAACACAGGGCTCGATCTCATGACCCTGAGATCATGACCTGAGCCGAAACCAAGAGTTGGACGCTTAACTGACTGAGCTACCCAGGCGCCCCATTGCTTATTACCTTTTTAAAACAACAAAAAAAACCCCATCTTTGACATCCTTCTGACTCGAATTTATCTATATCTGAGTTATATTCTCTATAAACTTAAATGATTTTGAGACCAGTGCCTGCTATAAGGTGGCTTTGTCATCGTTTGTCCAGCCATTCCTAATTGATGATTTCCAGTTCATTTCTTTTTTTTTTTCTTTTTTTAAGATTTTATTTATTTATTCGACAGAGATACAGACAGCGATAGAGGGAACACAAGCAGGGGGAGTGGGAGAGGAAGAAGCAGGCTCATAGCAGAAGAGCCTGATGTGGGGCTCGATCCCATAACGTTGGGATCACGCCCTGAGCCGAAGGCAGACGCTTAATCGCTGTGCCACCCAGGCGCCCCTCCAGTTCATTTCTATGTATTTTACTCCAAACTATGCAATAAGCACCCTAATCTGTATGTTACGGAGCTTTTGACTTTATAAGCTAGATTATTAGAGGTGGAAATAATGGGTCGAACAATATGTACATTTTAAGACTTAATAGATATTGCCATATTTCCTTCCCAAAAACACACAGCAGTTTTTACTCCCTTCAAGCTATGTAGGGAAGTGCCTTTTATTTCTCATCTAAAATTCTTGCTGGTTGAAGAGGTGGAAACAGACATTTCATTTTGCTTTATTTTTTTTAGTTTTTAAAATATTTTTTAAAAAGATTTTATTTACTCATTTGAGACAGAGAAAGAGCGCAAACACACAAGCAGGGGAAGGAGCAGAGGGAGAAGGAGAAGTAGACTCCCTGCTGAGCTGGGAGCCCGATGTGGGGCTCTATCCTGGGACCCTGGAATCATGACCTGAGCCAAAGGCAGATGCTTTACCAACTGAGCTACCCAGGCGCCCCTAGTCTGTTGAGTTTCTAAGCATAGAGTCATATCATCTCCAAATAAGGATAATTTTGCCACCTTCCAGTATTTACCCCATTTTTTTCTTTTGTAGTACAATGAGCTAGGACTTCTGTTAAAGTTATTAAGCCTCTTTTATGGGTACAGATCACACCAGGCTTGGAGCCTGGCTGCCCCAGGAGTGCTGGTGCTCTCTGCTGTGGCCCTCGTGCTCACATCTCCTCTGCACAGCCAGGGTCATGCAGGCTCCTTCCTTCCTCCCCAGCTGGATTCGGAGCTCTTGGGCATCATGTCTTATTTTATGTTCCTCCCAGAGCCTAGCAGAGAACTGAGCAAATATTAAACACGTGTTGAACTGTCAGATGCATGGCAGGTACTCCTAGTCTCTTCTGCCAGGGCTCTCCACTTCTTCCTGGAAGCTGGCTCGGACATCGGTGGACTTTAGATCAGATGACTAGAGTGCTCTGTGCTCACGGGCCCTTCTCCTTTACCCGCCCTGTGGGATTTAGACTTGTGAGCCGCTACACCAGAGACGTTCCCCTTCTCAAACTTTATCAGCGTCACCTGGAGATCTTGTTAAAACACAGATCGTGGGGTCACCCCCAACATTTCTGATTTAGTAGGTCTGGGGTGGGATCCCAGAATTTTGCGTTTCTTGCAAGCTTAGTTGCTGCTGGTCCGGGCAGTGCAATTTGGGAACCACTGGTCTAGACTAATTGGTGGCTTCGCAGATGGAAGGCTAAGAGTTCTTTGTGTGAAAAAGCCAGATTCTTGTGATGCTCCAAATTCTGCTCAAGTAACCAGGCCCCCCTCACTTCCCGCCAGGGGCTTCTGCCCCAGGCCCTGTCCTTCCATATGAGTCTGCGCTGAAAGTCAGAGTGCGTGTCAGGGCCACACAATATTCGTCTTTCACAGGATAGGGGATTTTGAAGGGAAACACATTTTGTAGGTTTAATAAAAATTGACTCCCCTTTCCACCCTCTCAGCCTCTGCACTTAGATACCTTCATGAAAACAGAATCATCCATCGGGATCTAAAGCCAGAAAACATCGTCCTGCAGCAAGGAGAGCAAAGAGTGAGTGACCTTCCTGGAAAGTCCTGGGGACTGCCTCAGGGGAGCTGCTCTAGTAGAGAAAGAACACCCTTTGTATCTTTGTTTGTATTTGCGTTTCCTTGACTTTGTATTTGCTTTGATTCTCTGGGAACACTTTTTGATTTGAAACAGAATTCAGCAAGATGGAGGCAAGTTTGAATGGATCACATTGTTAGTTGCCCAAGTTGCAGGAATCTGATAAGGAAAATGTTTCTCCTCCCACCTCCGCCCCAGCCTTTGGGACCAGCACCTCTGAGAAATAGACTTTTTGTTTTCTGTGTGTTCGAGAGCACAGCTTTTGATGCTAACCTGGAAACCAGCTCTCAGCTGGTTCTGGATGCGCCGCAGAGGAGGCACTGGGGCCGCACCTGCTCATAGGGCCTGGCCCCACCTGCCGTCTCCGCAGAGCTCTTCGGGACCCTCTGCAGGGGCCCTCCTGCTTGGGTGTGATGGTTACCTCCTCATGGGCCTTGGCGCTGTGCACTTTCACGGCCTTGTTCGTTTAGCTGGGGGTCACAAGCAAGGGCTCAGCCGAGTGGAATATAGAAATCCAACATGTGGGCCACTCACTCTTTTCTGGTGGAGCTTCCGTCAGCATTCTGGGCCTGACCCATGACTGTCCTAGCGCTCCCCTTGGTTCCAGTTCACACTCATTCTTGCCAGTGGTTCTAAGATTTGAGAACTGCGGGTAGTCACTGAGCAGGTCTTTCACATCATCAAGTCCAGATTTAGCAATCTTGAGGGCTGGTGGGGAGTCCGTTCATTTTGACCTTCCTCTGGTGAGTAGTTACAAAGGGGAACATGTGCCTTTTCTCAGGATTTTTACTGTGTGTGTTTTCTCTTGCCCTCTGTCTGCCATGTTGAAGGCAGTCTCCTGTGTATTAGGTGGTTCTTAGGAACTCAGGATCTAATACCACCTGGGTATTCTGAATATCTTCTGCTCTGGTCAGCCATCTGTTCTTATAGGAGGACAGTGTATTCTCATAATCCTCCGATTTTTCCTTTTTTTTCAGTTAATACACAAAATTATTGACCTAGGATATGCCAAGGAACTGGATCAGGGCAGTCTTTGTACTTCCTTTGTGGGGACCCTGCAATACCTGGTAAGACATGGGGTTTACGTGTTTGCTTATCAGCTGCTCTCTGATGGCTGTACGTTTGTGGCTTCTCTCTGTCCTTGCCTTCTAGCATCTAAACCTTACCAGCTCTTTAGAGGTTTCCCAGATGTGTAGGAATCGTTGTATGACAGAGACGTACAAGTCAGCACGTTTTGCCAGTGGAGGCCTGATGGAAGGATATGGTCATCTTCTCTGACGTCAGAAGGGCTTTGCTAGTGGCCCTCGCACACCATCTTGTAACATCTTGGGCTTCAGTATTTTAGCTGAAAATAAAGAGTTTGAACTAGATTCACGCTGGTCTGTAGAGGCCACAGTTGCCACGACGTGTCTCGGGCCACCAAGAAGGAGCTGAGCTCTGAGCCCCCACCCCTTCTTTACATTATTTGGTCTGAATATTGGGGTTCTCTTTGAGTCACTCACTCATTCAGGAAATACTGAGGATAGTGTATGTCTGCTTGCCAGGCATTGTGCTGGGAGCTGGCGATGCCATGGGAAAGAAGACAAGCATTTCCCTGGTCTTTAGGGGCTTGGAGTTTAGTGAGAAAGCAGGCATTAACCCCACACTTACACAGATAACTAAGAAATTAAAATTGTGACAAGTGCTACAAAGGGAAAGTGCTAAATGAGCTTAAATATTTTACCTAGTTCTTAAATAAAAAAGAAAAAAAATCCTTCGCAGTCTCTCTGAGTGCATTTCTACTTCCTGCTTATCCCACCAGCAAGGTAATGGGCTCCATTGCTTTATGACCTGCTTTGTGGAATAGAGATTTCAGAGTGGTGACCCATGGGGGGCTGTGATTCGGGCCCACGTAATTACATAGGTCCTGCTGAGCATCCTCTGAGATCCTCATGGGCTCAGCAGCAGTTAAGCAGGGGGACCCCCTGCTCTGACCAGGATGCTCAGTCAAATCCTTCACCTTAAAGAACTTAAACTTCTGTCCATAACCAGAGACAGAGATTGATCCCCCAATTTTTCCTTGTGGTTTTCCCTCTTTGGCTCTTCTGTGTCACACTTCTAACCAGACCGTGCACAGTCCTGTCTCCCTGCCTTTGCTTGTGATGGTCCTTTCTAGGATATCTCCTTGCAGACGCTCATGTGAGGAGCCGCCTTCTGAGCCACATTCCATTCCCACCTGTGCTTCAAAGCTTTGCTTGGTCACTCCAGCTGTCTCTGCTTGGGGAGCAGTCATGCATCCGGCTTTTTTCCTGCCTGATTATAAATACCCCATCCCGTGTAAGACCACACGTCCTGAGTCACATCGGTTTCGGAGACGTGGTCAGCATTAAATGTGTGTATTATGCATTTGGTGTGTCTAGCGTGGTGTCATTTTCCTCTGTGGTATGTAACCTATCTTCCCACCTGGACACGGCATCCAAGGAAAGGGTATATGGTGTGCTCTGACGTACCTAAAAACACCCCTGGGGGGGCCCTTGTATCAGCGTCAGGAGTGCATGAGGTTCAGAAAAATTCTAGGTACCACGTGTGGTCACCTCCCCCCTTGAGTGGACACGCCAGTCGGGGGCTGAGGGAGACACGATGAGAAGGGCCATCTGCCCCCTCCTCTGGAGGCTCTTTGGCAGAAGGAGCAGTTCAGGTGCTTCCCCGCACACGTTCTCCTACAGGCCCCAGAACTCCTGGAGCAGCAGAAGTACACGGTGACCGTGGACTACTGGAGCTTCGGCACCTTGGCTTTCGAGTGCGTCACGGGCTTCCGACCTTTTCTCCCTAACTGGCAGCCCGTGCAGTGGTGAGTGAGGGACTGGGGCCTGCGGGTGGGGCCAGGAGCGTCCCCTGAAGGGAGGAGGGTGTCCCTCCGTCTTTGTCATGTCCTTCACCTCTTCCTATCTCCCTGGGTGCTCCCAGCCTGAGCCTGAGACATCTGTCATCTGTCTCCCATAGAGGATGTCCCGTTAGAGTCCAGCATGTGGCCAGTCCAGGCTCTGAAGTCCTGGGAAAGTAGAGCAGTTGTGCAGTGTTAACATCTTTAAGTGTAACACTGTGCAAATGTTTGCCGTGTGTGCAGTTGCAGCATGGCCGTGCCTTTGCAGACCGCTGTGTACATTGGTGCACTTACACTGAAGATGCTGTGTATTAGTGAACTATAAAGGACATGTGCATGTGACAGATGAGAAGTATTTACGTGGAAATGTATTATTGACACACTTTACTATACCTCAATAGAAATTCTCGTTTCAAAAGCATAAGGAAGGGGCTGCTTAAAATGTGAACCAATACGTACACAAATAAGTCACCAAAACAAAGATTTATTGATAAGAAAACTGAAGGACACAATTAAGTTTTTAAAAAATTATCTTTACCTTTTTTTATTACAAAAATAAATGTTCTTTGTATATGTGAATGTTAACCATTACCAAAATGCATAGTTCAAAAACTCACATTCCCCTAAATTAGGTTTCATTCAGAGTGTTCCTTGAGAGGTCACACGCTAATTTTAAATGACGCTACTGTTATTCCAAATTTTGTTTTTATTTCCAGTTTTTGTCTTTTTGGAGCAGTAATAAGTTTACATGGTTCAAGCTTCCAAAAGTAATAAAAGCACTGAAAAGTCCTCTCTGACCGGCCTCCCAGCCACCTGGCTTCCTTCCCCACAGGCACCTGATACCACTAGTTTTGGGCGTGTCTCCAAGGATTTTTCATACAGGTACAAGCAAATTGGCTTGTATTTGTTGGTTCATTTACGTGTTTCACCCCTTTCTTACATCAATGATAGCATAATATGAACTGCCCTGCATGTGCTCTCAAAGCATTTCTACACCATGAGAATTTCCTTCACACAATCCAGAAATAACCACTACAAACGTATTTGTGTGTCTCTTCAGTATATGTGTTATACTTAAAAAAAAAAAAAAACCCACAAATAAATTACTACGAACACCCTCATATAACCTGCTTTCCAGTCTTGCTATTGAAAATGCTTTATGTTTTTCCATTATTTGTAATGTCTGATATTCAGCTGAGTGGCTGTACTGGAATTTTTTTTAAACTTCTCCCCCGTTATTGGAAGCATGGGTGGTTTATAATTTTTACTTATTAAAAGAACACCAAGAATAATGTCCTTGTAGGGAAATCCTTGTATATCCATAATTATTTCCCTAGGATAATTCCTAGAAGTGGAATTAACTGATCAAAGATTATGCATATTTTTAAGGTTTTTGTTGTGTATTAAAATGCTCAACAGAAAGGTTATATAAATAATGCTTCCACCAGAAACATACAAAACACAAAACTGCCTCTTTCACCACACCATTGCCAGCCCTGGCTATTATCATTTTTCTAAATGAAAATACTAACTTTTTCAAAGGACAGGTATTTGTGTCATGAATTATTTATTTATAAGATGTAGCCTTGGAAATCCATTCTAGAAGAGTGTTTTTTGTGGTGGCGGTCCAGTTTAGTCAACATGTATAAGCCAAACTCTGGAAATATGAAGATGATTGCCACCAGGTCCCTGCTCTTCAGGAGTCTGGTGAAAGGGCAAAGTATGCCCTCCTGTGGTGATTTATTTTAAAACAATCAATCCTTGACCTACATAGGTTCTGGAAGATTGAGGAATTAGCTCATTAATTTATAGTCACACCTGATACTGTAACGATCATAAAAATAACTTTTAAATATCTGTACATCAGTAGTGTTTTTAACTAACCCAAGAATTACTGCATTTCTGCAGTTCAAATGTTGAGCTTTTCCATTATTTTTAACAAGATGAGTTAAAATCCTTTCGAACTGGAAAAACAAGTGCTATTTGAAAATAAATCCCTGATGTCTCAGCATCTGTATAGTAAGTCTGTTGTCTACAGAATCAGCTTCTCAGAACTCCCCTCACCGATGCTGGGAGACCAGATGACACTTTCAGGTAGACTTCTTGGACCCCCAGTCAGGAGCTGTTCAGTGGACTAGTTTGTGAGAAGTGTCTGTCTCATCTGCCTTGTAATGCCTCAGACAACTTTTTAAAAACTTCACTCTCTCCTCTCAGATGGCAGGTGGATAGGAATTTCAGGATAGATGCAATGCGAGCTTCATGATTCTATTGTAATGCTACTTTGAAATACATTTCAGGACCTAAGCAAAAGCATTTTATTTACTATGTCCTTTTATGTTTATAATTTCCCATTGACCAACTAAGTTTTCCACTAGAGGATTGCCTGCCTCACTTACACGTCTTGACGCTCTTGGTGCCCCTGCCTTACAGTCAGTACCAGCCGGACCTGCAAACGGCTGCTGCGGCCTCACGCCGGCGCCTCTAGGTCTCCTGTGTGCCCCGCACAGACCGGCTCATCCCTGCCGATGAGAAACGTTCAGGACTAAAATATTTTTGTTTTGAATTTCCCAGTGTTTTTGGAAAGGAAAGACTTGGACTTTCAGACAGAGTAGAAAAAGAACAGCAGACTTGGGGTTTGAGCCCCCGATTCTGCCACTCTGTAGTTGTGTGACCTTGGGCGAGCCAGTGGCTCTTCATTTCCTCACCACTGAACGGGAGACTAAACACGGGGCTACCACGTGGGGCCATCGTGGCAAAGAAGTCTGTGTTCAGTGTTGAGGTACTTGGTTATCTGTGAAGCATTATTCACACTGAAGTTCTTTTCCTCATCACTGAAAAGCTTTGAAACCAGTGGGTTTAAAATGTGCTCCCCTCAAATGCTGTTTCCGACGCACCAGTGAGTTCTCTGACCTGGGAAATGCAGAAGTCCCTTCAGCAGTAGAGGCACTCAGCCGTCTACACTCAGAGGGAAGTGCGTTGTGTGCGCGTGTGTTGTGCCATCAACGTGATACACGTGCGGTGATCCTGGTTTGGAAGTTCTCATTTTATCCTCTGTCTGAGATGAAGTGAGAAGTACAGGAAATGACGAAGGCACGCTAAGCGTGTCGGTGGTGCCGGCTGCGCAAGTCCGGGCACGGGGCGGTTGGTGCCTCCACTCCTGCGGGCGGTGCAGACGGGTCTCCGGCTGTGAAAGAAGCCATCCTAGCAGGATGCCGAGGCACTGAGTGTTACCCAGAGATAAAATCGCGCCCTGGGGTATCCCGTACAGTTGTAAAGTGATCTGTTGCAGAGGTGGAGCGCATCTTGCCCGCTAAGTGACTTGAGGCTGTAATTAAGGAGATGACCCGTTCGCAGGCATTCCAAAGTCCGGCAGAAGAGTGAGATGGACATTGTCGTCAGTGAGGACTTGAATGGAGCGGTGAAGTTTTCAAGCTCCTTACCCTACCCCAATAATCTGAACAGGTAAGGCCCAGTGGCACTTCTCTACATAGTTCTCTTCTGCTTTTACAAATAAACGTCTGTGGTGACATCAGATAGCTTTTAAAGAGGTTATCAGGATAGCATCCCGTGACGAAGGACTTGACATAACCATCTCCATCTTAAACTTGGAATGGATTCCTACCCCTCACCCCATCTAGAAATCATCTCTTTCCTAAATTCACATAACAATTTAGCTGTACCTCTTACCACCGCTAGTAGCCTCTACCTTGGATTACATTTAGTTTTGCTTAGGGTTTATCTCCTAGTCAACTGTAAGCCTTTTCAAGGTAGGGAATTATATTTTACTTCTCTCTGCATTCTTGTGTAGCCTCATAATGTGTAATAGTCAACAAATAAATCTTTGTAGTTTGAACAGCATTACAATCTAGTCTTAGAGCCCGAATGTGAACACTTAAATAGTAATGTCAGCATTGGGTAGTAGTACGAAAGAAAGCAGCAAGGCAGTCACACACAACTGAGTAGCGTGGATAATAATTACCATGAGTATTTAGAGAATGGGGAGGGAGGTATCATGTGGACTAGAGCTTTGTGGAATGACTCTGGATGAGCTGGAACTTTCTGGAAGGATCTGGAAAGATGTGCAGGGCATGGATAGATGAAGAGGAAGGAAGTTTGAGGGGGAAGGAGTGAGGGGAGCAAAGGCATGTTCGAGGGCGCAGTGAGTAGGGAGTTGGCCTCTGTGGAGGCTGAGAACACCTGCACAAGGCAGACCTGTGCCCGGGAAGGAGTGTGAACTTTGTTGTGGGACCACAAGTGTTTTTTTGGGAGGGTTTGGATTAACAAATCTGGCAGGATGGCGTCTAGCTTGTGTGTGGGGCTCACCTGGATGTAGGACATGCCTGCGACATTTAAAGAGCTTCACAGATCATTCTCATCCAGCCAGGTGGAGATCAGTCTGTTGACCCATCTGTTGAGAAATCTTGGCTTTCGGGGGTGTCATAGCAGATTAGGAGAAGGGATAAGCACCCGAATCATGGGTTTGGCTGGAAATGTTTGCTTGCCCTCAGATTAATTCATTTTCAGTAATCACATATCGGCTGCCACGGATGTGTTGTGGTGAACGTATGTGAGGTCGCACGGGAGGCTGCCTGAGAACGGCACTGGAGCTGTCCCCTCCCACACGTGCTCTTGTTCTCCGCAGCATCCTGGCACAGCGGCTGGAGAAGTGGCTGCAGCTGATGCTGATGTGGCACCCACGGCAAAGGGGCACCGATCCTGTGTACGGGCCCAACGGCTGCTTCAAGGCCCTGGATGACATCTTAAACCTGAAGGTGAGTGCAGAGCCAGGTCAGCCTCGAGGCAGCACTCCCCGATGGGCTGTGGCAGGGCTCGGGAGGAAGGGGCGCCTTAATAAGCGGGTCATGGGCCACCTGAGCAGTGGAAAGGGAGGCCCCACGCGAGTGCGTGCCCCTGGGCCAGCTGACGTCACTTGTGAGGTGGTAGCTGTGGACAAACAGGTGTATCGAAGACCAGAATTATGAACCTTGGCACTGGGGCTCCCTTCCCCCCTCTAGCCTGGCCCCTCTGTTTGTGTGGCTGGGCAGTGTTTGTTAGCAGCAAACAATCCAGGCAAATAGGTGGGTCTCTCTGTAAAGATGCAGGGTTTTTTCCAATAACACCTGGGTTGTGTTGCAGCTGGTTCATATCTTGAACATGGTCACAGGCATCATTCACACCTATCCAGTGACAGAGGACGAGAGTCTGCAGAGCTTGCAGGCCAGAATCCAGCAAGACACAGGAATCCCTGAGAAGGACCAGGAGCTGCTGCAGGAAGCTGGGCTGGCGCTGATCCCTGACAAGCCTGCCACTCAGTGTATTTCAGATGGCAAGGTGAGCCCCTGCTCCTTACTGAAGGTCCCGTTTTCCTCAGACTTTGCCTCCCAGGTGTTCGGATTTCAGCTTTACTTTGTCACACGGTGCAGATACCTGCCTGTGTTTTCAGTTGGAATGCAGGGTCCCCTGCATGGCCTAATGGGAGACACAAATCCCTCCACACTTGACTCGTTACTTCCAGACCACTCAGGATGCCTTTCCATTGCCTTTGTTGTCAAGCAGTGCTTCATTCCTCTGAGTCAGCCAAAGCTATTTCCAGTGTACCTCTCATGTATGGAACCTTGCGGACAGCCACAGCTATGCATGCCACGGTCCCTGCCCCGGAAACTGATAAAGTCAACTTAGGAGAAGCAAGAACTGGATAGAAAGGGAGATGGTGAACATCTGCATTGCACAGTAAAGCCAATAGAGAATAGATAGAAAGTAATAAGTTGTAAATAAGGCATACATTTGGATAATAAGTGTAAAAGGAACAGGAAAGGGAAGTCTAGGCTGGAGTCATTGAGAAAGTCTGCATGGGCGCTCAGTACTTGCTGGCTGAAGATGATGCCATTGGTGAACAGCGGGAAACGCTCTGAAGTCCCTGTGTTATTACTTGGAAAAAGCAGGGGTAGGATCACAAGATCTCATCTTGTTCTTGTCCCTTTGTAGCTGAATGAGGGCCGCACGCTGGACATGGATCTCGTCTTTCTCTTTAACAACAGTAAAATTGCCTATGAGACTCAGATCTCTCCCCGGCCCCAACCTGAAAGTGTCAGCTGTATCCGTAAGAACATCATTGTTTTGTTTTTTTTTAAGTAATCACTTATAATGCTTGGGACAGGGTAGGAGGAGGGAGAGACATGGACCAAGGGAGGGGTCCACACCAAGGAGATGAGCTTACCTAGTCCTCAGGGCAGCCTTCTTTACTTGGGGCTCATGAGTAGCCTAGCCAAAAAGAGGAAAGGAAGTTTTCAATTTCAGTGTCATAGGTAGAAATTTAAATACAGGACAGAGAATACTGCCTGCAAGTCTCTGAACTTGATCAAATCAGATGGCCATTTTATTTATTTTTGAAGTTTTATTTATATTTTAATAATTAGTAACATGTACATGATACAAAAAAAATCAAAAGGTACAAAAAGAATAAACCGCGAAAAATAAGCCATCCTCTCTTCCCAATTTCCCAGTCTCTTCCAGGGAAACTGCTCCTGTCAGATTCTTGGGTTACCTTCCAGGAGTATTCTACACATTTATAAAGTTTATATGTATATTCCCCTCCCCCCCCCAACAAATGGTAGCATACAACATGTACTGTTCTGCACCTGGCTTTTTCACTTAATAATCTATTTTAGAGATTTTTCCCATGTTGGTGCATATAGAGCTCCCTAATTTCTTCTTTTTTGATAAAATTTTTTCTAAAGATTTATTCATTCATTTGAGAGAGAGAGAGTGCGTGGGAACAGGGGGAGGGGCAGAGGAAGAGAATCCCCAAGCAGACTCCCCACTGAGCTCGGAACCCGAAGCAGGGCCGATCCCAGGACCCTGAGATCATGACCTGAGCCAAAATCCATTCGGCTGCTCAACCAGTGAACCCAGTAGGTGCCCTGAGCTCCCTAATTTCTAATGCTTGTGTAATATTCCGCTGTATGAGTATTAGATGGACGTATTAATGCATCCCCCATTCCTGCTACCACACACACACACTCACACTCACACACACACATTTAGAATAAACAGATCAAAAGTCCAAAGTCTTAGTTCCAGACTTACTGCTTATTTAAATGTGTTCTAGTACTATTGGTTGAAACTGAATTTTTAGAAAACTTTGTATGACCTTAGATGTTGTAAACTGAAGGTTTCTGCTGAAAGCATATGAGCCTGTATACATGTGATTGCCTGTACATGGTTCACGGAATGTTTCTTCACATTGATAGTATTTACTGACTGTGGTACAGGCTGGTGCTATTAATGGGTACAAAAAATATATGTGACAGTAACTAGGCTTATCACCCAAAAAAGTTACGTAATAGTGTAGTAGTTCCTTTTTTTTTTTTTTTAAGATTTTATTTATTTATTTGAGAAACAGAGAAAGAACACAAAGGGAGAATGAGAGGGAGAAGCAGACTCCCCGTGGAGCAGGGAGCCCGATGTGGGGCTCAATCAGATCCCGGGATCATGACCTGAGCTGAAGGCAGACACTTAACCGACTGAGGCACCCAGGCGCCCTGCATAGTAGTTCTATAACTAAAAAATGTAAAAGTCCCAGTGAAGTCTCAAGGCAGGACTTGGTTAGTCTCAGGGCATTCTCTGACAGTTGCATATGTCTCTGTTCCAGTTCAAGAGCCCAAGAGGAACCTGTCTTTCTTCCAGCTGAGGAAGGTGTGGGGCCAGGTCTGGCACAGCATCCAAACCCTGAAGGAGGACTGTAACCGGCTGCAACAGGGACAGCGAGCTGCCATGTACTGTGCCGGGCGGTTTGGGGCTTAGCTTATTTTAAATTGCTTGGTGGCTTTTGCCACAGGGAGGTGGTGGAGGCAGGGGGCCCAGAAGCCACTGGTAGGAGAGACAAGAGGGAGACACTGGTTTGGACGGGCAGGAAGTGGTTGGCTGGGCAGGATTGAGGGAGACCCTTTTAGACTTTATGAGGTGAGTGAGGTCAGCACATGGAGCAGGAGTGTAAAGTAAGGGCCAGGCTGGCTGAACTAGGGGCAGAATTTGGACGTGGAAAAGCTCATTGCAATTTGGGTCAGCAAAACTCCCCTGACAGTCATGCCAGAGACTGCCTGACTCCCTCTCCGGGTGGCTAGCCCTTGGCGTGGTGCCGTGCCTAACTCTGGTTTTGGTGCAGAGCCACATGCTCACTGAGGGCTAGGAAATTGTCTTTATGATTAGAGGTGGCTGCTTTTGTTGTAACAATAATAATTATAGCAGAGACCTGCCTTGGCGATTGAGGTGGTTTTGTTATTGTACGGGATATGGTATTTGGATCCCCAAGATGCCCGAAGGTTCTGTTTCTTGTGGTCCCTGCAGGATGAATCTCCTTCGGAATAATAGCTGCCTCTCCAAGATGAAGAATTCTATGGCTTCCATGTCTCAGCAGCTCAAAGCCAAATTGGATTTCTTTAAAACCAGCATCCAGATTGACCTGGAGAAGTACAGTGAGCAAACTGAGTTTGGAATCAGTGAGTGTACTCTCTGCAGTCCGTTGGGAGAGACCATTCCTGTCTTTTTTTTTCTTTTCCTGAGTTTTCTTTTGCCTCTTATAATTGAGTTGTTTGTTTCTGTTTTGGTTTTGTGGTGTTTTCATTTTGTTTTCTTTTTTTCCTCTACATTTTTTCCCCCAGCATCAGATAAGCTGCTGCTGGCCTGGAGGGAGATGGAGCACGCTGTGGAGCTCTGTGGGCGGGTAGGAGACTCGTTTTAGATTCCTGTCCTTACGGGGTGGGGGGTGTTGGGGGGCTTCTGATTCCCATTTCTCACTCTCTCCTCAAACACTGGATCTATTTGTATGTCCGAAATCAGGTTGTCCTCGTCATGCTAGGAAGAGGCCAGGCTGGTAGCTAGTAAAGGGGGCCCCACGGTGGCAGCTGGAGGAGCCACCCACACCTGGTGCAGACTTGAGTAAGGAGCAAAATGTGAAGTGTCCCTGCGGGCAGCCCAGACCTCTTCCTCTTAGAAAGGGCCTCTGATGAATGATCGACACTCCTTCCTGCCAGGGGTTTGCCTAGCTTTGTTGAGACCCTAAATCCACAGGAAAGAAAAAGTGGAAGCATAAAGTCGTAGGACAGCATAAATCAAAATACCACTGAAAAATGTTCATTGTGAGGGAAGGGGAAGTAAATACAGCTTTATTGAACCCCACACAAATTGAAGATTGAAGGCTCCAATGCCTTTCCTGGACTTTTCGCCATTTTCTGCAGTAAACTTGGGTAGGAACCTTCACCTCTGTGTCTTAACATCAGTTTCTATGAGTCAATACTGACGTGTGCTTAACGGTGGGTATTATGTAGATAATACCTCCCCTCGCCACAGAGGCAGTGAATGCTCCACCCCACCTTGGCATTCACACAGTAAGCTCTGAAGCACGGGAGCCCAGGCCTCCCCACGTGGGATGGACAAAGTAAGGGAAGGGAAAGGAGTGCGCTTTGGGCATCTTCTCTATGCCAGGCACCCTGCCGGGTACTTCACATGCTGTATCTTATCTAACCCCTAAAGTGGCCCCTTTAGAAGCCTGTTTTCATGGCTCAGGGACAGGATGATTTGCCCACGGGTCACACAACTAGAAAGTGATAGACCTGAGCTCCAGACCCAGGCCATCTGACTGCAAAGTCTGTATCCCTTCTAGCCCGTCAGTCGAGAGTCTTCAGTGCATTTGGAGGGTGTCCCCCCCAAATCTCGCACCTCGGAAGGCTCTTATTACATCAGTTGACATTAGCACAGCTTTTTCATTAGGAGAATGAAGTGAAGCACCTGGTGGAGCGGATGATGGCGCTGCAGACCGACATCGTGGACCTGCAGAGGAGCCCGATGGGGCGGAAGCAGGGCGGCACGCTGGACGACCTGTGAGTAGCAGCTGGGCGGCGGGCCAACCCGCAGACGCCCACACGAGCTTCTGCACGGGTGTTGCGATCATCCAGGGTTCAAGTGTGGCTAGTATGGCTGCTCTGTGAGACCATTCTGTACAGCATGACCCTCTGGTGGAGCGTGCTGGCATGTTCCACAAGAGTTCCAGAGATGAGCAGGTGCAAATCACCGTCGCTGTCAGCCTTCATCTCCGTATCTGTCGAGTGGCGAGCAGAGCTGTCTGACCTCACAGGGTTGTGCAGGCCAGTTCAGATGATTCGGATAGAGCAGGGGTTCATCAGCTATAAAGGCCATGAAGGAAGCAGCCTTCGCTACGGTATCAGACGTCACTGTCCGTGCAGCCCGCCCTGATCCAGGCATGGTTCGAAGAGCAGAATGTAGAACAGAGAAGGAGCCAGGCAGGTCTTAAGAGTTTGAACCTGGAAACTGTTCATTTAAGTCTTTATCAGGAATTTGGCCTTGTCTCTAGGTGGTGATAAGGTGTCCCAGCAAAGCCGTCTTACCTGAAGGGAATCACGTGGAGCTCCCAGGGCACAGGTGGGAGGGAAGCAGGCAAGCTGTGTCAGACTCACAGGAGCTCTGGCTTGGGCTCAGCGGGGTCCTCTGATGCCTTTACTAGGATTCTCAGGACCAGAAGCTAAAATACCAGAAGTGTGATTATCCGGAGTGTCTATTTTCTCAAATTGTTTAACCCTTTATTCTCCTTTAATTTTCAAATGAAAGTCACCTCTGAAAATATCAGCCAGTTTCACTGTGTTGAGGCTGTAAAGGGATAGAAAATTGTGTTGCCTTTGGGCTTGAGTTTTCAAAGGGGGGGCCCATGTTCTCTGGGCTTAGGCCCAGTGATTGCATTGGGGTCACTATTGCAGAAGCCATGTGGAGAGGAAATTCTGAGGGACAGAGTAGGAACTCACTTCCTTGAGACTCTCATTAAACCTTAGAGATGGTTCAGGTTTGATGACGAGGGCCATCACTTCCTTGTTGTAGGTATCACCTATGCTATCTCCAGGGGTAATAATTTTCTCCAATCAAGACATACTGCCAGTCTTGTTTCTAAAAGTCAGCAATTGTACTGGCAGAAATTAGCTAACCAGTGTTTCAAATGTGTCTGTTTGACCTCACATCTTGACAGAGCTTCTCCTTCATATGTTTCAGAGAAGAGCAGGCAAGGGAGCTTTACAGGAGACTTCGGGAAAAACCCAGAGGTGCGTGGGGCATTCTGTGTGCAGTGGGGGCCTTGTTTTGTCAGTATGCGGCATTGGCGCTCTCTGCCAGCCACCTTGAGGAACTGTGTGGCTCCTTCCCTCTTTCCAGACCAGCGAACGGATGGCGACAGTCAGGAGATGGTCCGGCTGCTCCTTCAGGCCATCCAGGGCTTTGAGAAGAAAGTACGAGTGATTTATACACAGCTCAGGTATACGCCCTGACTTCCCTTCCTGAGGGTGGAATTCGGAGAAGCAGCGAGGCCACACGTGAGCTCATTTTCTCACTCCCCTCCGACTTGCTTAACCTGGAGAAAATTTATCCGCAGCTGCTGTTGGATTCGTAATTCCCAGGGATTATGTTCTCCTGCTTTCTCCAACCCCAGTGCCACTGGAGCTTGTCACGTTTATTCTTTACAGTAAAACTGTGGTTTGCAAGCAGAAGGCTCTGGAATTATTGCCCAAGGTGGAAGAGGTGGTGAGTTTAATGAACGAAGATGAGAAGACTGTTGTCCGGCTTCAGGAGAAGCGGCAGAAGGAGCTCTGGAATCTGCTGAAGATCGCTTGCGTGAGTGAGCCCCACGGCCACGCCTTCAGCCCACCAGCCTCTTGGGGCCTTTCCACCTCTGTGCTACTGTCAACACCCTCCAAAGGAGACCACAAAGCCACTGACCAACGGCTCAGCTGCCACCGCCCCGATCGCATTGCCCTCCTCCAGGCTGGGGTGTGGGCGGGCAGGGGCAGGCTGGCACCGGGTGTTCTTTCTTCTGCATGCATGCGTTTCCTGTGGCTGCGTAGGGAGGTACTGTCACAGAGTTACTCCTTCACGGTTCTGGAGGCCGGATGTCTGAAATGAAGGTGTTGGCAGGGCTGGGCCCCCTCTGCAAACTCTAGGGGAGAAACCTTCCTTGCTTCTCCCAGCTTCTGGTGGCCCCAGGCGTTCCTTGGCTTGTGGCCACAGCACTCCAGTGTCTGCCTGTGTCCTCACAAGGCCTTCTTCTCTGTGCCTGTCTCTTGGGTGTCTCGTATGAGTACCCATACCGTTGGGTTTGGGTCCCTTCTCAGTAGCCCAGGGTGATCTCCTCTCAGGATCCTTAACTGCATCTGCAAAGGCCCTTTTTCCACTAAGGTCACATTCCCAGGTTCCCAGAGTTAGGACACGGGTGGATCTTTTGGGGGGACCTTCACGCAGCCCACTACGGTGCATGTCTGCATGACCTGGTTGATCCTTATCCGAGCCTGTGCTGCTTAGTATTGTCACCCGCGTTTCCTATGCCCACTGTCTTACTGTAGAATAAATAATTATTCATTTGAGAGGGAGAGAGACAGCATGAGTGGGGGGAGCAGCAGGCAGAGGGAGAAGCAGACACCCTGCTGAGCTGGGAGCCTGACATGGGGCTCAATCCCAGTACTTGGAAATCATGACCTGAGCCAAAGACAGATGCCTAACCATCGGAGCCACTCAGGTGCTGCCCCCCCCCCCACCACTGCCTTACTGAAGCTGAGATTCCGCTGCATGTTGCTCAGAGAGAAAACAGGACACAAAAAAGAGCCTAAGACAGAGAGGGAGAAGAGCCATGTAAAGACCATGGGAACCAGAGTTGATGGGAGAGAGGACCGCACCGTGCAGGCCACAGAGAGGTTGCCTGGGATGAGGAGCGATTTAGTCACTGGAAGTATTAAAGAGCAAAGAGGAGAATGCGAAGATAGTTGCTTAAGGTGCAAGCAGGATGCAAGGGTGGTGTTTTTAAGATCATGGACTGGAGCAGATTTGTAGGCCAAGCAGAAGGAGACAGTGCACTGGGAGAGTCACAGTATCAAAGGGGCAAGAGATAGTTGAGTCTCCCAGTCCTGAGAACAATGGGTATCAGCATAATGAGCATGCATGGAAGGATTGGCCTTGGGACGGGGTGGGTGACATTTCCTCCTATAAGGAAGGAGAGAAAAACAGATGACAAGGAGAAAAGATTTAGGAAGGAGAGAGAAGTTGAGGGATTCCTAGTGATGGCCTGATCTGCCACCTGCATTCATATGCCCAGGAGCCTAGGAATGGGATGAAAACTGGAGGTAAAGGAGGAAAGAAGCATGGTGCCCAACCCAGGAGCTCATAATCTGGTGAGGGGCACACACAGGGAAGTGGATTTGAATTTGGGGGCAGGCAGTGTTGATCAGCAGCTAGAGTGCCGGAAGCTGAGCTGTAGCCTAAGTGCAGAGAGTCACGCCAGCCTCGGTCTTGGAGCTGAAGGAAGCACAGGGAACATTCACAAGGAGGTGTTGCTTCAGCTGAAGAATTGGTAGGAGTTAGGTGGGTGGGTGGAGATGACCTTCCAGAGCGAAGACTGCGCTATCAGAGGCACAGGACATCGGCCTGAAAGAGTGGGTGTGCTCTGGGGCTACACGTGCAGTGTTGTGGTGTGGGGGAGAGGGTATCGTGTGGAATGAATTGGGGAGGCAGTCAAGGGCCAAGCTTATGCAGGCCACGCTTTGTTTTGAAGGCATAGAAAACACCGCAGAATTTGTTTTTATCTTTCATGTTGCAGGAAGTTAAGTATGGGAATGGTATGATCACATTTGGGTTTTGGAGAAATCCCTCGTGGCATCTGGAGAACGGATTTGAGACTTGGACAGACCTCACCCCCGAGAGGGGCTGGAGTCTTGGAGCCCCTGTGCTGCACAGGACAGGACAGTGGAAGGGTTGCCGTCCTGCCACACTCACAGGCCCAGGCAGAGTGGAGGAGGCAGATGGCTGGGTCTCTCCATGGGTGACGAGCAGCAGGGTGAAATTGGGTGCTTGACCGATTGGTTGAAGCTGAAGCTGGACCTTGACGTTCAGCTGGAAGGAAGGATGTGGAACCAAGGTAGGTCCCCCAGCTTGCGAAGCTGGGCGGGATTGAAGTCCCACAGGCTGCGGCAAGGGCAGGAGCCAGGCCACGAGAAGATGGCGAGGCCGACAGATGAGCGTTTGGCTGGAGACTTGGAGACGGGAGGGGCATGAGGTGCTGAGAAGGTGGATAGTAGGTCTTATCTGCGGCCTGCAGGCCACTGGAGCCCAAGCCACTGGTTTAACCTCTTGACTGAGGCAGAGTGGCTGCGGCAGTCATTGACCGCTGGGGGCCGTCAGAACATCTTGGTTTTCTTCTCAGCCATCCCACAGATGATGCGATTCACAGAAGGCCACTTACAAGCTTTTTGTGTGTCTCAGTCTTCTACTTGGAAAAATGAAACTGTCTCTGTCTTAATTTCCTTGTTAGAGTTTGTTAAGCAAACTCATGAATAAACCTGCGAATACGGGTATTCAAATCTCCCTATATTTAGAATCTTTTATCAGAAAGTATACCTATAGCGTCTGCCTTCGGCTCAGGCCATGATCTCAGGGTTCTGGGATCAAGCCCCACGGCTGGCTCTCTGCCCAGCGGGGAGCCTACGTCTGCCTCTGTCTGCCACTCCCCCTGCTTGTGTGTGAGTGAGTGCTCTCTCTCTCTCTCTGTCAAAAAAAATGAAATCTCAAAAAAAAAAAAGTACACCTATAGACACAGAAATTTTCTAAGCCGAAATGCAAACCGTGGTCATGAGTAGGGATATTGACTAATAGTTTATAGGAATAGCTAATGTCTTGTGACCAGTTGTTCCATAAGAAAATACCATGGTGTGAATGCACAATTGGGATCATCCCTTTGCTCCAAAATTCTGCTGACTTTCTTTTGGTTTTGTCCTTTAGAGCAAAGTCCGTGGCCCTGTCAGCGGAAGCCCAGACAGCATGAATGCTTCTCGCCTCAGTCACTCGGGTCAGCTGCTGTCTCAGCCTTCTGCTGCCCCCAACAGCCTACCCGAGGCCGTCAAGAAAAGGTGGGTCACTGTTCAGTGCCAGGCGTGATGGCCACGGGCACATCAGGAGGTCATGGGAATGGAAATGCATGTGTATCATCTAGAGATCATTTCATCTGTCTAGTGACTTCGTGCATGTTTTTCTTTGTGTTGGTTCATATGCGAGGCAGATGTGGTATTTTACTCTACTGGTCCCTTGTAATTTGCTAAGTGCTTTTCTTGTCTGAGGATTGGATTACAAATTGCTTGATGAGGATATCGGAAGTGCTAGTCCCGTCAGCCGTCATCTGTGTTCAAAACCAGATTCCCTGCAGGGTGTGCCCTGTGGGCCACTCCTTGGTCGTCTTGCCTCCTCCCTCTCACCTCCCACCACTCTGAGTTACCAAGCTATGGTTTTCCTCCTGCTGCGTGTCCTCACCCCCCATTCCTCCCTTGCTTTCCCCTCCTGTCACCTGGGCCACTGCCACCGAGGTGGTAAGCAGAGTGCTTCAGCCCTTTCTGCGTGGTGTTTCACCTCCCTGCTTCCTGTCTGGTACCACCTCCAAGCCCTTTCTGGTCAGATGAGTCTTCACAGAATACCATTGGATCAAGTTATTTTTTTGGCCAGTAACTAGTAGTGGCTTCCCACTCCCCTAGAGGATCCGAGCGGAGGATTTTCGGACACATGCGGCCACCTAGAGCGGGTGGAGGGGAGGATGGGAAAGCGCTGATAATGGGTACAAGGTTTCTTTTTAGACTATGAAAATGTTTTAAAACTAGATTGTAAAGATTGTGTAATTCTGTAAATATACTAAAACTATCAAATTATACAGTTTAAATGGGTGAACTGTATGGTATATAAATTATATCTCAATAAAGCTGTTTTAAAAATCCTGTTCCTATGCTTGGGGAATTCCTAGCCTGTGCTGTTGTGGTGCTTAATCGTACATGGCCTTAGATTCTTGACTCTCTCCCCAAGCTGCGGTGAGCTTGAGGATGCTGACCGCTCCTGTGCCTCTTCCGTTGCCTCTGGAGCTGGCACTGAGCCTTCAACCTAGGTAGTAGCCACACGGGCTGAGCGAAAATGTGGCCTGTGTTCCTCCCTTCAGAGTGTCATGCTTTGCAAAGTGAGTGGAGTTCCAGGGCACTGTCTTGGATTGGGCATAGTCCTCCAGTGATATTCTGGAAGCTCTGGAAAAGTCGTCCCGGGAGAGATTGTCTGTCCATGTCATGGAGCTGAGGTTGGAATAAGACAGCAGCTTATTGTACTCTCCCCTCTCTCCCCACCACAGTCCTTGAAAGGACAGGTGCATTTCTTATCCTAGAAAAGAGAGAATGGATTAAATCAAATCAGCTCCCAGAACTTGCTTTTTCACAGATCTCAAGGAACTATGGAAATGGTAAAATTACTTGGTCTATATAATTTTTTTTCTATTTCAAAAATTGGAAAACAGGTGATTTGTGAGATACCTTCAGATTTGGGCAATTTGGAGAGAATTCAACTATTTAGTTAAGTCAGAAAGCAACTAATTTACTTCTAACTTTTCTATGAAAAAGAGATCTTCTTTTTCACACGGTGAAAGGTAACGCCTATCTGTGGCTGGGTGTGGGATTCTGAAAAGTGCTTAAGGAGATGAATGAGATTACTAGTCAGGACGTGGTACTTTGAGACACTCAGCAGCAAAGTAATTGTAAATTAATTTTTAAAATCTTGTCAGAAGCTCTGTAGCATATCTTCTAAGCAGTAGTATTATCTCTCAAAAATCACGTCAAACATTTTCTAATACTGCGATCCTTTCCTTTAGTGAAGAACTGGTGGCTGAAGCACATACTCTCTGCGCCCAGCTAGAAAACGCAATGCAAGACACCATCAAAGAACAGGACCAGAGTTGGAGGGTAATGGGCTGTGTGAATCCCAGCTGTTCCATGTCTGTCCTTTCCACGGCAAACCCGAAAAGGAAAACGGAAGGCAGTCCAGAGTGTCCTCCGTCTCAGTATATGCTTATGCTTTTCTAGTACATACTCAGTATTGTTCATAGTGATGCTAACAATTACTGAATGGGTGCACGTACTTTGTGGGCAGTATCCCGTTTAATCCTCATAACAATTTTCGTAAGGAAGGTAACGTCATTCTGAGAAGGTCTTTCTCTCCCTGCGGTTTCCATAGCACTGCTGAGCGTCCATGTGCGTGGAGTGCTGTGCCGGACTCGGGGGATAGAACCAGAGCCTGTCACAGCCCCACCTCGCAGGGGCTGAGCTGAGCCGTAGGTAGTACTAGTTACAGGGAAGTTAACGTGACAAAAAGTGAGTCAAGACACGGGTACACTTTAAGGCAAAGCTTACGTTGCTGAGTGGACCCTAAGTCATGCCTCAGATTTTAAAAGGCCCTTTCCCGCCAAGACAGCGACCTGCTAGCCTCCCCCCGACTTCTCAGTTGCCGGAGGAATCAGACGGGATACCACTGCTAATTGTCCTCGCTGCTTCATTCGAGCGCCTGTCTCTGGTGTGGGGCTGTCTCTGCTCTTCGGCTGTTCATCCTCCTCCTGACAGGCTGCGTGTCGAGCATTCACTGCTCAGTTGCACTTCTGCCAGAGGAACAGGAAGTCGTACCAGGCCGTGGCATCTGGTAGGGTTGGAAATGGGGAGCTGAGGTGAGCTCCTGGTACCAGCTACCCACAGCGAGCATAAGTGGGTGCTGCGAGCCGCAGGTAATACTAGAACTTCCCGCCTGGTTTCCATAGTCGCAGCATCTGAGGCACTTCACACTAGGCCAAAGGAAAGTTCCTGTACGGTTTTGAAAATAGAGCTTTAGCCCAAGAGTAGCCTGCAATAACAAGACTGCTGTTAACGGGAGGATTTAAATTTCCTTCTAAATTGTGCTGGTCGCCTCCTGAGGAAGACAAACAACCTGAGGTGTATTGGTGCCGCTGTATTTTTAACGTGCCTGTTGACTTTCAGTCTCTAGACTGGAGCTGGTTACAGATGGAAGAAGAGCAGAATAGCCTGGAACAGGCCTCTTGACTGTGTGGGTGGCCTTGACCACCTGATGGAGCTGCCTGGCCTGAGGTCCTCCGTGCTATAATGATGTCCCAGAAGTCTTCGGCGCGCAGACAGAGATCTTCTCACTTCCCCGGGCGTTTTGACACTCACCACGGGCCAGGGGTGTGGCCCTCCGTGAGCGCTACCAGCAACTTGTCTGCACACTGGAAGTCCTCCCTCACAGAGGCTCAGCAAACACTGGTGCTGGGCCTGAGCTGCTTCCTCGGCTCTGAAACAGTGCTCAAGGTACTTGCCCCACAGACCACTGGACGAATGTCTAACAGGACTCTTTCAGGACAAAGTATGAAGGACACTCGATGTCAGCCTGGCCTCTCCTGACCCCTCCTGATCTCCACAGGCCCTGATCCACCTGTCTTCCCAGCTAGTGTTTCATCTGGTTTCAGAACCAAACAGACTTTAAGTCAAAGACTCGCCTGGCCCCATCCTTTCTCTTCCTCTTTTCATTTCACTGCTGCTAAAATTTCCCTTTTACCAACGACTTTGGTGGTTGTGCTGCCTCGGCAAGGTTGTAGGTGAAAGCTAGCTCTCCCCGGCCGCAGTCCTTCAGCCCCAGAGTGACTCGCTAGAGCCGGCACAGACGAGCAGCGTCCTTCCTCCGGGTGCCACAGACCACCTGGGAGTGAGTCATCGTGGGGAAGAAGGAAAGAGGAAAAGGGTACCTGTCAACCGCACGTCTGCCGACCGCTGTGCCCACACCTGTCCTTGCTCGCACACATCCCTGTGATGCGGTCATGGGACAGGGGAGCTCCTGCTTTTCATATCATCTAGCAGTATTATTAAATTGATTTATTTAAAAAATAGTTTCTATATTTTGTAACATAACTCAAACATTTCTACTGGGTTCCACAATCTATTTTTACAATATTTATGGTTAGGACTTAGGAACTCAGAAACCAGCGTACTGGAAAATGTCATAAGATCGAAGACTGCATGCATCGAATGGTACCGGGTGGCACTAGCCCCGCTGCTCTGACAGCTCACAGAAGTCCTGTATATTAAAGCAGGAAAGCAGAACGAGTGCAGATGGTCACGACAGGCGAGTTTGGTCAGACGAGGAAGTTGGAACAGAAGAGTTTCACACACTGGCTTCCATGGAAACAGTACAAAGGGTTTCATGGCCAAGTAAGTTTAGGAAATGCTTCATGCTTTAATCGCCTCTTGGAGAGTCAAATTGTACACTGGCATATTAAAGTTTCTGAGAGTCCTGTGATAATAAACTGCCTTAACTATGTAAATCTGTTTACCAAACACGTTTGACAATAGAGCCTTTTTTCCCCATGGAAGTGTAACATTTATTAACATCCTGAAGAGCTGGAGTTGGATGCAGCATGCTTTTGGAAACACTGATGCGCATAGTGGGAAATGAGACCACAAACATAGGCTGGGATGGGACCAGATTGGGGCGGGAATGAATGTTGGGCAAAGGGTTATGGGTTTATTTTATAGGCACTTGGAAGTCACTGAAGAACTTTGAACAAGAAAATGACAAAGCAATGGTTTAAAAAGACTAATGTAACTGGAATATGCTAATTAAAAAAAGTGAAAACCTGAGGTAGGACTTCCGCTTCCAAGAATATGAGGTGTATGTACTTTCCCCAATCCTCCCTTAAGTATAACTAACATCCTTCAGTGTTATCTGTAAACAAATACAAGGAGTCGCTGAAAGGTAGAAGGCCAAAGACCAGCTGGAGACCAGGGACCTGAGCAGTGACTTGGTCCTGAGTTCCCTGGGTTTTGCTTTTGCCTCGTCGGTCCCCAGCAGGGTGCCAGAGAAGCCAACCGACGGAAGAGAGGCTCCCTCTAGTGGTACTAGATTCCCAGGGCTGCTTAACAATCACCCCCCACTGCATGGCCTAACACAGCCGAAGTCTGTTCCTGCACAATTCTGGAGGCCGGAGTCTGTAATCGGGGTGCTGGCGGGACAGCGGCTCCTCCGAAGGCCGTAGGGGAGATTCTTTTTTTTTTTTTTTTTAATAATATTTTTCTATTACGTTAGTCACCATACAGTATGTCCCTAGTTTTTGATGTAAAGTTCCATGATTCATTACTTGCGTATAACACCCAGTGCACCATGCGGTACGTGTCCTCCTTAATACCCATCACCAGCTTCTTTTCCTTGCTTCGTGTAGCTTCTGGGGAGTCCGGGTGATCCTCCCTTTGTGGCTGCATCTCTGCCTTTACTCTCAAACTGCCATTTCTTCTGCCTGTCACATCTCCCCTGTGTGCCTATTATTAGAACCCTTGTGACTGAATTTAGGGCTGATCTGGATATTCCAGGATAAGCTTCTCTTCTCGGGACCCTTAATTTAATCACATGTTTTGCCACATAAGGCAATAGTCACAGATTCTGGGGTTTAAGATGTGGACGTTTCTTCCAGCGGGGGCCACGATTTAACCTACTATCGCCCGCCCTCTAGCCCCTCAAAATTCATGCTCATCCCACACACAAAATACATTCACCCCATCTCAACATCCCCCGAAGTCTCAACCCATTACAGAACCAGCTCCACAGACCAAAAGTTAAATGTTCGCTCAGCAGTCCTGAATTTCATCATCTATGTCACCGGGAAGACGGCATGATCCATGCTGGGTCAAAAGTCTTCCATCTGTGGACCTGTGGAACTAGCAAACAAGTTACCTGCTTGCAAGATACAATGGTGAGTTAGGCATGTAATAGCTATTCCCATTCCAAAAGGAAGAGATTGAAAGGAATAAAGGAGTCACCCGTCCCAAGCAAACTTGAAATCCAGCTAGGCAAATTCCATTAGGTTTCAAGTCTTGAGAGTAGTTCTCTGTCACTTGAGGCTCTGCCCGCTGGGCACAGGCCAGCTCCATAGGCCTCTTGAGTTTCTGTCCACAGTGACTCAAGGCCTCTGCTTCTGTGCCTGCTCCGCCAGCCCCTGCCTTTGTACCCAAATGTACGCCCTCAGAATCATTCTCACTTTTTCTTGAAGGCTAACATATATTTACAGCCGAGTGACTAGCGGCCATTCCCAGCCTGCAAAGTTTTGGAAGTCCAACAGACATCTCTTTTCATCCTCTCTCTGCCCCTTTCAGTCCAAGCTGGTTTTTGTGATATTCTCAAAAATTGTGTGGGTCTCCTGTGTATGTTCTGAGAATCCATACCATTAGACAAAAGGTCCACAGATCTTCTTAGGCAACCCCATCTCTATTCCTGGCTTCTGCCGAGATGATTGAGTGGGTCTATGAGCCACACACATAATCTCTTCGGCAACAGGTTGTCCAGCTGCACGCTTGACCTACTCTGCAGAGGAAGCTTTCCCAACAGTGCATTTCTTCATTTTAGTGTCTTGCAATCTGGATAGGCTGAAAACCTTGAAAATCATCAAGCTCTGGTTCTTTTTTTTCTTTTCTTTTTTTTTTTTTTTTACAGTCCTTTCTTCATTTCCTTCCTTTTTGCATTTTACTATGAACAGCAAGGAGAAATCAGGCCGTACCTTCAACACTTTGCTTGGAAATCTGAGCAGCTGAACAGCCAGGTTCATTGCCTACAAGTTTTACTTTCCATAATGGCAGAACACAGCTCAGCCAAGGGACATATTTCTACCAACGTTCTGTTGATGATGATACATGTATTCTCGGAGATGATAGAAGCTTTATCTACCGTGATCCTCACTCTCTGATCCCTCATCAATGTGTTTAATGTCTTTTTTTTTTTTTTAAAGAGAGAGCACCCATGCGCGTGAGTGGGGGCTGAGGATAGAGAGAATCTTTTTTTTTTTTTAAGTTACACCAAAATAAGCAGCTGCTATAGATTTTATTTTTTATTTTTTGCAATCATCTGAAAAAGTTTATTCTTTTTCATTTTACAGTGAAAAAATTCTTCCAGATCTTATGAGCAACCATCTCAATATACAGTAAATGTAACGGGCCATTTATTTAATTTTTTTTATGTTCAGTTAGTCACTGTATAGTACATCATTAGTTTTTGATATAGTGCTCAATGATTCATTAGTTGCGTGTAACATCCAGTGCTCATCACGTCACACGCCCTCCTTAATACCCATCACCCTCTTAGGGGGCGCCTGGGTGGCACAGTCTTAAGCGTCTGCCTTCGGCTCAGGGCGTGATCCCAGCATTCTGGGATCGAGCCCCGCATCAGGCTCCTCCACTGGAAGCCTGCTTCTTCCTCTCCCACTCCCCCTGCTTGTGTTGCCTCTCTTGCTGGCTGTCTCTGTCAAATAAATAAAATCTTTTTAAAAAAAATACCCATCACCCTCTTACCCCATTGCCCTACCCCCCTCCCCTCTGAAACCCTCAGTTTGTTTCCAAGGGTCCATAGTCTCCGTGGTTCGTCTCCCACTCTGATTTCTCCCCCTTCAGTTTTCCTTCCCTTCCTCTACGGTCCTCCGTGCTATTGCTTATGTTCCACATATGAGTGAAACCACGTGATAATTATCTTTCTCTGCTTGACTTATTTCACTTAGCATAATCCCCTCCAGTTCCATCCATGTCATGCAGATGTTGGATATTCATCCTTTCTGATGGCTGAGTAATATTCCATTGTATATATGAAGCACATCTTCTTTTTCCATTCTGTTGAAGGGCATCTCGGCTCCTTCCACAGCTTGGCTATTGTAGACACTGCTGCTATGAAATTGGGTGCATGTGCCCCTTCTTTTCACTACGTCTGTATCTTTGGGGTAAATACCTAGTAGTGCAATCTCTGGGTCGTAGGGTAGTTCTGTTTTTATGGGGCTCCATGCTCAACGCAGAGTCTGTTTGAGATTCCCTTCCTCTGCCTCTGCCGCTCCCCCTGCTCAGGCTCTGTCTCTCTAAAAAAATAAACAAGCAAAATCTTTAAAACAAACAAAACTAGATACCATATGAGTCAGCAATCACTCCTGACATTTATCCTAGAGAAATAAAATCATATATTCATACAAAAAACTGTTGCAGCTTTATTTTTAATAATCTAAACATGGAAGCAAAATTTCCTCCAGTGGGTGAATGGTTAAACAAACTGTGGTAGATCCACGGCGTGGGGTAGCATTGGCATGAAAAGGCGTGCAACAACTCGGACTCAAGGCTGTTCTACTGAGTGGAAAAAGCTATTTTTCCAGTGTCATACACAATCTGGTTCCATTTATCTGACATTCTCAAAATGATTATTATAGAGATGGAGAATAAAGAGAAATTAGTAATTTCCAGGGATTAGGAATCTTGGTGGGGAGAACGGTGGGTGTTTAAAGGGATAACATGAGGGAGACCCGTATGGTGATAAGACAGTTCTGTATCTCGATTCCGGTGGAGTTACACAAATCACACGTGATAAAATGGCATCGAACTATATGCACACGCTGAACCAGTGTCACTTACCTGCTTTTAATATTGTAGCATTGTTACATAAGATGTAACCACTGAGAAAAACCAGGTGAAGGGGATATGGGACCTCTCTATAGAATATTTGCAACTTCCTATACATCTGTAATTATTTGTAACTTCCCGTGAATCTATTATTTTTTTTAAAAAAACTTAAGAAAGAAACAAGAATAAAGAAATCTCTAGAGGTAGAAACCCAGTGTTTTGGATGGGTATTGGGCCGGGGGGTGAGAGAGGGGAAGAGAGGAAGTGTGGACAATAGAGGGTATGAGCGGAAATGGAAAGAATGTGGCAAATGTGAGTGACATGAACATCTAGTAATATATTCTATGTATATAATAAGTGCTTAGTGCAAATCGACAATAATCTATTTGCTAGTCAGCAGTGCTAATTTTATCTTTACCCTTTTCTTCTGGACCCGTCCCGATGAATAAATTAGGTAGCAACTCCTTTTCCCTCTATGTCATCTCGACTCCGATTTCAGGAAGATTCAAATATTTAAATAAAGATATTATGGCATATAATTTGATGTCCTCATTGATAGAATTTCCTAGAAAACTTTTGTTCAGCAGAACTTTGTGTGATGAGAATGTTCTAATCTGCATTGTCCTGTAGGTAGCTACAAATCACATATGATGTTGAGCATTTAAAATGTGGCTATGGCAACTAAGGAACTAAATTTTTATTTTATTTAATTTCATTTTAAATGTTAATAGCCACATGTGGCAAGTAGCTACTATATTGGACAGAGCGGTTTGGGAAGAAAACACTGTCTTTACAGATGTGTTTGGAACAGGACCAGCATTTACGAATTGGTTAATATATACCAGGCAGTGAACTAACTTGACTTGAAATGCGTGTTTCATCAACTCACATTTTCTCTCAGTGGGATATGCCTTTAATCAATGGCAGGTCACAGTATAGGGGGGGTCAGGTGGCAGTTGTATCAGTTGTAATTACAGATGTGAACTTAGTCATAGCCGTCACTCAGTGGAGCTGTATTCATTTGGTACCACCCATGCTGAGCTTAATTGCCTTCAAAATCTCTCCAGAAATATTATCCTTTCGGTGTGATTTGAGACAGAAATTGATTGTGTACCCAGAAAGGCAAAAACAGAGCAGTGAGCATAAATCTGATATTGGTCATATACTCTCGAGATATGACCATAATTCCATATTTTCTTTCAAAGTAACGGCCAGATTCTTATGGGTCCTAAGAAAGGAATATACCTAGAAGTGGGTGAGGCTGTCCGTTTGTCTCTGAAATACAAGCAGAAGAATTATCTCATGTCAAGCAATGCAACTGAAGGCAAGAGAAATTGCCAGGGCCTTCAGAACAGCTAGAAAAATTCAAAGCAACATGAGGCTGGTGTGACTAATCCATTTGTCAACCAGGATCATCGTTAAGACATTGTGCCATAGATGGGACGCCCGGTGGTTCAGTCGATTAAGCGTCTGCCTTCAGCTCAGGTCATGACCCCAGGGTCCTGGGATCAAGTCCTGTATCAGTGAGCAGCCTGCTTCTCCCTCTGCCTGCCGCTCCCCCTGCTTGTGCTCTCTCTCTGACAAATAAATAAATAAAATCTTAAAAAAATAAAAAGACATTATGCTATAGTTTAATTGATAGCCTTTTTTTTCTTAGTGGTACATAAAATGATGGTGTTTCTTACAATTCAATGGATTTAAGGCTGTTAAAAATACAGTCTCTGATAGTCCTCACAATTCTAATGAGGTAAGTACTATCATTATCTTCATTTCGTCCACAAGGAAACTGAGGCATGGAGAGGTTTAATAAGGTTAAATTAATTCTGACCTTCTTGAGAAGGCTAAGACATGTCTCAAAAGTCACTCTTTTTCCTTGAGGTGTAGGAGTGGGCAGAAGTCCGATTTTTCTCGACACAAACTGACTCGCAGTTTGTTGGAATGATGTTCAGTTACTGCGCACTAACGTCAGGAGGTCAGAGTTTTTTAAAAAACTTGTTCTATGACAATTTGACAAATATGCAAATACAGACAAAGTAGTGTAATAAACTTCTTTATTCTATTCACCCAGATTCAAATTTATCGATACGTGGGCAATCATATTATTTCCTCACCAGCTGCTCTATTAATGAAGAAAATCTCAGACATCATGACATTTCACCCATATGTATTTTAGCATGTACCTCCAGAAGTTTAGCCCCTTTCTTGTTTTCAACATAATTACAATACTATTATCATAATTCTTTCAGGGTCCAATCAAGGGAATGAAACCACACAGCAGATTTAACAAGGAAAGTTTAATATAACAGGGAATTGGCTTCTTAACCGGCTGAACCACCCAGATGCCCCCCCTCCCTTTTTTAAAAGATTTTATTGAATCTTAAAGATTTTATTGAAGCCCATTATAGAGTTGGCTTCTGACGGGTGAAGAAAACTAAGAATGCAGGAATAGCAGAAAAAGAGAGTAGCCACAGCCCCAGTGGCTGAAAAAGCCCCACTCCACCCCCCACCTCCCAGGCCCAGATCCAGACATCATCAGAGAGGCTGTGGCTGTGGCTTACCACTGCAAGAAGGGAAAGCTTGGTGCTGAGTTGGCCAACCTCACTGGGCAGCTGCTCCCCGGGCGCTGGGGAAAGCTGTCCACTGGGAGGTGCTGCACCACACAACTCGCTGAGAAACTGCCAACAGGGGTGCTTTGGCCCCTTTGGGGTGCCAGAGGAATCTTCCTGCTCATTGCCACATACGGTAGGAGCTGCCAGGAGGAGCCCACGAAAACCAGGAAGAAGAGCCCTTTCCTCTTCCAGCGTTCTAATGTTCCTTACGACAGAGTTTAAAACTGTGCCCGTCGGCTCGGGAGAGACGTCCCAGTAGCAAAAACAAGACAATGAAGAATGGATTTGGAATTAAGAGGCAATAGGTTAGTAATCAGCACAGTCCACTCCCCGACTAATCCACTTCCATATGCATCTTTCTCCATACTTTAAACCTCCAGGCAAAAACTAAACGACTCTATGTTTACACCTAAGATACAGCTACACTTGAGAAAAATGAAAATCTCTCACCTTTTCCCCCAAATCAAAAGATACACAGACCCAATAATCACTGTATCTATCACTAGCCATATAAATTGCTTCCCAGATTCCACCACACTAAGTTGTATACTTTATCTTCAACAACTTGTATGTAAAATAATTTTGGGAAGGAGAGAGAAGAAGAAAATGGGTAGCGTTTGCAAATAAGCACACGCATATAATGAGATAAGCAGAGAGAAAATACACAGAGCTCCTGCAGTCCTTGTTTCTACAAGTAGTATCTGTCTCTTCCATGAACCCGGAACTGATAGCTACAGGTTTATTTTCCCACTCCTCATCCCATATTTCCCCTGCCCTCAGCCACAGCCTCAGCTAGTCAGGATTCTTTGTGGTACGTTACATCATTACATCAGATGTAATGATCCTAAAGGACCCAAGTCCAAAATTGTACAGACTTTTTTTTCCTGTAATTTTGCATTAATTTTAACTATTGCATATGAAATGTGTCCAAAGAAGCCCCAGAAAATCCCCTGGCTCCAGACATAGTCCTCACTACACTGATTGCGTAGCAGCAACTCAATTTCTCCTTGGCGATCAAGATCAATCATTCTAATCAGGAGTAACCTTTTCTTGCCTTTTGGCTCAGTGGCATAGGAATCCAAAATGGCCAGGTAGCAACCTCATGTCCCAATTCAGTGGAATCATTGTGGTGCTGCTGGTTGAAGTATTTCCCCTCTTTGGGCACTAAGAGCTCCAGACAAGCGGAGATCAAGATTGCCAGTGTGGGAAGCCAAAATTTTGCAAGGGGGTTTTTGTATATGCAGTGAAAGAAGTCCCTCCTACTTTTCACCCTTCGAATCCCACACCTATTCATTCTCCCTATAAGGAGATAGCATCATATAATGTTTTCTGATTCAATGTACAGACTGCATCCTGCAAGACAGAACTCCATCTTTCCAGGATGTTGTGGCCCAACTGGTATTGAAACCATGTGTTTATCAAGCTATTGCAATTTCAGTTATCCCGGCCACTTTTGGATGATAGGGTATATGGCTGCACTTCCTTTGCTGTGATATGAGTTCTTTGATCAGAAGCAATGCTTTAGGATTGTGGATCTGTAAGTCCACAGACGGTGGTGCAAGCAGAAGCAGACAGGGAAGGCAAGTCCATGTCCAGACTATGTATCTATTCCAGCGAGGAATGATGATAAGGATGAACATCTGCTCCTTCTAATATCATCAAACTGCCATTATTCGGCTGCCTTGCTTCCCGGGGCGGTTGTGCCATACTGGGGGCTAGTGTTAGTCTCTGTTGGCATGTTAACGGGAGCATTATCCCGGTCAGCCTTGGTAAGAGGAAGTGGAGCCTCATTGTTGAGCCTGGGCATAGCCTCCATCCCTGTCACCACAGCCACTGTGTTCATAGCCTACTGAGCAAACAGTGAGATAATGGGGCAAAAAGACTGATATCCACTCGCCATGTAATTTTGTCCGCTGTATTATCAAGAGCCTCCTATACAGAGGCTATCCTTTCATGGGCATGCACGTGAGACACAAATCATCTTCAGTCTGCGTCCATTGTGAGAGGTTCATCCACATGCCTCTTCTCTGGACTTCCTTGCTGGCAATCTTCCAACCCTATTCTCTACAAGTTCCTGATCATCCAGCCAATCTGTTAGTAACAGCCCACGAATCAGACTGGATCCATACTTCTAGCCGTCTCTTATTCCAGACGAAGAGAAAAAACCTGTACTGCTCCAAATTCTGCCCACCAAGAGGATTTTCCTGTGCTATTGTGCTTCCGAGCTCCCGTGAGTGGGGTGTAGTGCTGTAGTTGTTTTCTTTTGGGGGGCACCTGCATGTCACGTAGAGCCATTGATAAACCAGGCTGCAGTTTTTCTTCTTTTTTTTTTTTTAATTTTATTTTATTATATCGTGTTAATCACCATACAGTACATCCCCAGATTCCGATGTAAAGTTTGATGCTTCATTAGTTTGCGTATAACACCCAGTGCACCATGCAATACGTGCCCTCCTTACTACCCATCACCAGTCTATCCCATTCCCCCACCCCCTCCCCTCTGAAGTCTTCAGTTTGTTTCTCATAGTCCATAGTCTCTCATGTTTCATTCCCCCTTCTGATTACCCCCCTTTTCTTTATCCCTTTCTTCCCCTACCGATCATCCTAGTTCTTATGTTCCATAGATGAGAGAAATCATATGATAATTGTCTTTCTCTGCTTGACTTATTTCACTTAGCATTATCTCCTCCAGTGCCGTCCATGTTGCAGCAAATGTTGAGAATTCGTTCTTTCTGATAGCTGAGTAATATTCCATTGTATATATGGACCACAGCTTCTTAATCCAGTCATCTGTTGAAGGGCATCTCGGCTCCTTCCATGATTTGGCTATTGTGGACAATGCAGCTATGAACATTGGGGTGCATATGGCCCTTCTCTTTACTACGTCTGTATCTTTGGGGTAAACACCCAGTAGTGCAATGGCTGGGTCATAGGGTAGTTCAATTTTTAACTTTTTAAGGGACCTCCACACTGTTTTCCAGAGTGGCTGTACCAACTTGCATTCCCACCAACAATGTAGGAGGGATCCCCTTTCTCCACATCCTCTCCAACAATTGTTGTTTCTTGCCTTGTCTATCTTTGCCATTCTAACTGGCGTAAGGTGGTATCTCAGTGTGGTTTTGATTTGAATTTCCCTGATGGCTAATGATTTTGAACATTTTTTCATGTGTCTGTTAGCCATTTGTATGTCTTCATTGGAAAAGTGTCTGTTCATATCTTCTGCCCATTTTATGATTTGTTTATTTGTTTCTCGTGTATTGAGTTTGAGAAGTTCTTTGTAGATCTTGGATACCAGTCCTTTATCTGTGGTGTCCTTTGCAAATATATTCTCCCATTCCGTGGGCTGTCTCTTAGTTTTTTTGACTGTTTCCTTGGCTGTGCAGAAGCTCTTTATCCTGATAAAGTCCCATAAGTTCATTTTATCTTTTATTTCTCTTGCCTTTGGCGATGTGTCGTGAAAAAGGTTGCTCTGGCCGATGTCATAGAAGTTGTTGCCTATGTTCTCCTCTAGAATTTTGATGGATTCCTGTCTCACATTGAGGTCTTTCATCCATTTGGAGTTTATTTTTGTGTATGGTGTGAGAGAGTGGTCAAGTTTCATTCTTTTGCATGTAGCTGTCCAATTTTCCCAGCACCATTTATTGAAGAGACTGTCTTTTTTCCACCGGATGTTTTTTCCTGCTTTATCAAAGATTAGTTGCCCAAAGAGCCGAGGGTCCATTTCTGGGTTCTCTATTCTGTTCCATTGGTCGATGTGTCTGTTTTTGTGCCAGTACCATGCTGTCTTTGTGATCACAGCTTTGTAGTACAGCTCGAAATCCGGCATTGTGATGCCCCCAGCTTTGTTTTTCCTTTTCAACAGTTCCTTGGAGATTCGGGGCCTTTTCTGGTTCCATACAAATTTAAGGACTATTTGTTCCAGTTCTTTGAAAAATGTCCTCGGTATTTTGATCGGGATAGCATTGAAAGTGTAGATTGCTCTGGGTAGTATGGACATTTTAACTATGTTAATTCTTCCAATCCATGAGCATGGAATATTTTTCCATCTTTTTATGTCTTCCTCAATATCTTTCAAAAGTGATCTATAGTTTCTAGGATATAGGTCCTTTACGTCTCTGGTTAAGTTAATTCCAAGGTAACGTATGGTTTTTGGTGTTATTGTAAATGGGATGGATTCCCTAATTTCTCTTTCTTCAGTCTCGTTATTCGTGTATAGAAATGCAACTGATTTCTGGGCATTGATTTTGTATCCTGCCACCTTACTGAATTGTTCTATAACTTCTAATAGTTTGGGAGTGGATTCCTTTGGGTTTTCCATATAGAGTATCATGTCATCTGCAAAGAGAGACAGTTTGACTTCTTCTTTGCCGATTTGGATACCTTTGATCCCTTTTTGTCTTCTGATTGCTGTTGCAAGGACTTCTAGTACTATGTTGAATAATAGTGGCGAGAGTGGGCATCCTTGTCGTGTTCCTGATCTTAAGGGAAAGGCTTCCAGCTTTTCCCCATTGAGAATAATGCTTGCAGTAGGCTTTTCATAGATGGCTTTTATGAGATTGAGAAATGTACCCTCTATTCCTACACTCTGAAGGGTTTTAATCAGGAAAGGATGCTGTATTTTGTCAAATGCTTTTTCTGCATCAATTGAGAGGATCATATGGTTCTTGAGTCTTTTCTTGTTGATATGATGTATCACATTGATTGATTTGCGAGTGTTGAACCATGCTTGCATCCCAGGTATGAATCCCACTTGGTCATGATGGATAATCCTTTTAATGTACTGTTGGATTCTATTAGCAAGGATCTTGTTGAGGATTTTGGCATCCATATTCATTAGAGAAATCGGTCTGTAATTCTCCTTTTTGAGGGGGTCTTTGCCTGGTTTGGGGATCAAGGTAATATTAGCCTCATAGAATGAGTTTGGTAGCTTTCCTTCTGTTTCTATTTTTTGAAATAGCTTTAGGAGAATAGGTATTATTTCTTCTTTGAATGTTTGGTAGAATTCCCCAGGAAAACCGTCTGGGCCTGGAGTTTTATTATTTGGAAGGTTGTTTATCACTGACTCAATTTCTTCATAGTTAATTGGCCTATTTAAGAAATCTATTTCTTCCTGTTTCAGTCTTGGTAGTTTATAGGTTTCCAGGAAGGCCTCCATCTCTTCCAGATTGTTTAGTTTTTTGGCATATAGCTGTTGATAAAAGTTTCTAATAATCCTTGCAATTTCAATGGTGCTGGTCGTGACCTCTCCCTTTTCAGTCATAATTTTAATAATCTCAGTCCTTTCTCTTTGTTTTTGGACAAGTTTTGCCAGTGGTCTGTCAATTTTATGGATTCTCTCAAAGAACCAGCTTCTAGTCCTGTTGATCTGCTGTACTGTGCTCCTGGTTTCTAATTCATTGATTTCTGCTCTAATCTTGGTCAACTCCTTCCTTGTCAGTGGGTTAGGCCTGTCCCTCTGTTGCTGTTCCAGTTTCTTGAGGTGAGAATATAGAAACTGCATTTTAGATTTTTCTATTCTTTTGAGTGAGGCTTGGATGGCTATGTATTTCCCCCTTAGGACTGCCTTTGCAGTATCCCATAGGTTTTGGACCGTTGTGTATTCATTCTCGTTGGTCTCCATAAATTGTTTAATTTGTTTTTTGATTTCCTGGTTTATCGAGTCATTCTTGAGCAGGATGGTTCTTAGCCTCCAAGTGTTTGAGTTTCTTCCAGGTTTTTCCTTGTGGTTGAGTTCCAATTTCAGAGCGTTGTGGTCTGAGAATATGCAGGGGATAATTTCAATCTTTTGGTATTGGCTGAGACCTGTTTTGTGTCCCAGAGCATGATCTATTCTTGAGAATGTTCCATGGGCATTTGAATAGAATGAGTATTCTTTGGTTCTGGGGTGTAGTGTTCTATATATATCTATGAGGTCCAACTCGTCGAGTATGGCATTCAAAGCCTTTGATTCTTTGCTTAGTTTTTGCCAGGGTGTTCTGTCTATTTCTGATAGTGGGGTGTTGAGGTCCCCTACTATTACTGTGTTCTTATCTATATGTCTCTTTATTTTGGTTAAGAGTTGGCTTGTGTATCTTGCTGCTCCCCTGTTGGGGGCATATATATTAATAATTGTCATATCCACTTGTTGAATACTTCCTTTAAGAATAATATAGTGCCCTTCTGTATCTCTCTCTATGGCCTCTAGTTTAAAATCCAGTCTATCTGATATGAGAATTGCTACTCCAGCTTTCTTTTGAGGTCCATTTGCGTGGAAGATGGTACTCCATCCCCTTACTCTAAGTCTGAATGCATCTTTGGGTTCAAAATGAGTCTCTTGTAGACAGCAAATGGATGGGTCATGTCTTTTTATCCAATCTGCAACCCTGTGGCGTTTTATGGGAGAGTTTAAGCCATTTAGATTGATAGAGATTATTGACAGATATGATTTTAATGATGCCATTTCTCTTTAAAGTCTTTGTATCGGTTGTGACTTGCTGCTCTGTATCACTCTTGGGGCCTTTTTACCTTTATAGAGCCCCCCTTAATATCTCCTGTAGGGCTGGTTTCGTGGTTACGAAATTGGTTAATGATTGGCGATTTTGGAACGTCTTTATTTCTCCATCAATTCTGAATGACAGCTTTGCTGGATAAAGGATCCTTGGCTGCATGTTTTTCTCTGAAAGAGCTTTAAAAATGCCCCCCCAAGCCTTTCTCTCATTCCAGGTCTCTGTAGACAGGTCTGACGTAATCCTGATACCTTTGCCTTGGTACGTGAGAAATTTCTTTGCCCTGGCCGCTTTCAATACTGTATCCTTGGATCTAATATTTGCGAATTGCACTATGACATGCCGTGGCGTAGGTTTGTCCTGGTTGAGCTTGGATGGGGTCCTCTCTGCCTCTTGGACACGAATGCTTGTTTCCCTTGCTAGATTAGGGAAGTTTTCAGCTACAATTTGTTCAAATATCTCTTCTAGACCTCTGTTTTTCTCCACCCCTTCAGGGATGCCGATGATTCTGACATTGGATCGTTTCATAGAGTCAGTAATCTCCCGTAATCTACATTCGTGGGCGTGGATTTTTTTAAGACCAGCTTCTATTTTCGTTTTTTCTTCTACTAACCCATCCTCCAATTCGCTAACGCGTTCCTCTGCCTCGGTGACCCTGGCCGTCAGAGCCTCTAGTTTTGACTGCATTTGGCTCATAGAATTTTTAATTTCTGTCAGATTCGCTCTCATTTCTGCCCTTAGGGATTCTATATTCTCAGCAACGCTTTCTCTGATGCTTTTTTCAAGTTTACTCATCATCTTGACCATTGTTGCTCTGAATTCCATTTCTGATAATTGGGATACATCCATATGTATTAATTCTGTGGCCGAGGCCAATTCTGTGGCAGAGGCCACAGACTCATTATCTTTTCTTTGCTGGGGGGGACTTCTCCTTCTCGTCATTCTGATGAAGAGAGATTGCAGGGTTGTCCAGAGCCCAAGTGTTGACTGGGACCCAGGCCGTGCGCCCTTGTTTTATAGAGATCTTAGGGATGTGGGCTTCTTCCTTAAAGAGTTTATTTATTTATTTGAGAGAGAGAGAGACAGTCAGCAAGAAAGGGAACCCAAGCAGAGGAGTGGGAGAGGAAGAAGCAGGTTCCCGGTGGAGAAGCCCGATGAAGGACTCCTTACGGAGCGTTGTGATCACACCCTAATCCGAAGACAGGTGCTTGGTGACTGCGCCACTCAGGCGCTCCGGGTTGTGGGCTTCTTGATTTTTCAGCCTGCCTTCTGGGGGAGGGGCCTGCCTGCAGGTACTCAGAAAACCCTGTTTGGGTAGAGTCTCTGTGTCCCTTGCGAGGGGGGATGGGGATGGGCACCCTGTGAGCCGGTATTTCCGGGCTTTTGTTCTCTGGCGGCTTTCCCTGGCGGTTTGCTATGCCTCTTCTGAGAGAGCAGCAGCGGCTGAAATTCAGCCTCTGTCTCAGAACAGAGGGATCGCGGATCGTTCTCCACTGATGTTCTGGCCACTTTAACTCTGTTTCTGTTGGTGCTGCTCAACCCTGCAGCATCCCGGGCTGTGCGCCCCACACCCGGCGTCCCAGCCCTCACTTCCAGGGCCGGCACGTCTCTGTCCTTTGTGTTTCCAACCCCGCCCGCCGCCAGCCGCCCCGCGCGGGCTCCCGGAGCTCCCCGTCTCAGTCTGGTGTCTCACGGGTGCTGACCGCGAGTCCGCCTGCTCCCCCGTGCAGGTGGCCCTCCAGCCGCCAGCCGCCCCGCGGACGCTCCCGGAGCTCCCGGTCTCAGCCTCGATCCAGTGAGCACACCGGAGCTCCGGAGCTCCGTGAGATGCTTGGTGGTGCACGCTCCCGGCTCACGGACTCAGTCTGCCGTTTCCAGAGTGCGGGTCCGCGGTCCGCCCGCTCCCCGGTGCAGGTGGCCCGCCAGCCGCCCTGCGCGCGCGCTCCTGGAGCTCGCGTTCTAAGTCTGTTGTCTCGCGGGTGCCGTCCGCGAGTCCGCCTGCTCCCCCGTGCAGGTGGCCCGCCAACCGCCAGCCGTCCCGCGTGCGCTCCCGGAGCTCCCTTCTCAGCCTGCTGTCTCAAGCGTGCGGGTCCGCGGTCTGTCCGCTCCCCCTTGCAGGTGGCTACCGCTTCCCGGCGCCCTGACACGGCGGCTCCCTCCCCCTTCTGTTTAGCTTCCGATATCTGTGCGCGGTTTCACGGCTCCCCGCTTCGTACCTCGATACTCAGCGCTGGAGATGTTCATTTGTAGAGATCCAGATGTATCTTCCTGCGTCTCAGGCTGATTCCGTGGATATTCCTGCTGGTCTGGTACCTATCCAGCTCAACTCAGGGGACCGGCTGAAAAAGGGGTCCCCTACTCCTCCGCCATCTTAACCTCCCCCCTGCAGTTTTTCTTCTGCAGGTAACTTGTCATGAAGGACATCATCCGCATGCCACAGGCATGGACTGAGAGAGAGGACACGAGCAACATCAGTGCTAAAGGGCTGAAGGGGCCTGAGCCACCTGCTCATGCAATTCACTCACCCCTTTTGGATCTTCTTCCAAGTACCCTGAGCACCAAAGAGGACAAGTATTCCGACTCTATCGCCATACATCTCTTTTGCCTCTTTGAACTTCCTATATTGTCACTGAAGTCATTTTTTCAATGTTTTATTTCTATAGTTTCTTTTTCATTGGTTGTTGCTGGTAGAGAAGAATTCATGTTTGTAAGTCAATCGTGTATCTGGGAACCGTACTGAAATTTTATTAGTTCTAATATTTTATCTTAATTCTATTGTGTTATCTGTATGGATTACTCAGCTGCAGATAATTATGGTTTTGTCTTTTCTTTTTTTTTTTTTTTTTAAGATTTTATTTATTTATTTGACAGAGATAGAGACAGCCAGNACAGCCAGCGAGAGAGGGAACACAAGCAGGGGGAGTGGGAGAGGAAGAAGCAGGCTCATAGCAGAGGAGCCTGATGTGGGGCTCGATCCCAGAACGCCAGGATCATGCCCTGAGCCGAAGGCAGGCGCTTAACCACTGTGCCACCCAGGCGCCCCTGTCTTTTCTAATGCTAATGCCTTTACTATTTGCACAATTGTGGGAATAGCGGACAGCCTCGCCCTCTTTTGAGACTAAAGTTTCTCTGTCAGAAATTATTTCTTTAAAGATTTTATTTATTTAATTGAGAAAGAGAGAGAGGACAACCAGGGGGAGGGGCTGAGGGAGAGGGACAAGCAGACTCCCTGCTGAGCAGGGAGCCCGATTTGAGGCTCCATCCCAGGACTCCGAGTTCATGACCTGAGCAGAAGTCAGATGCTCAACTGACTAAACAACCCAGGTGCCCCTCTCTGTCAAAAATGATGTTTACTGTTGGCTTCTGGCAGAGTCTATATGAAGTAAAGTATATTTTCTACTATTTTCTGTTTTCTGAGCCCTTTTAAAATCACAAACTGGGGAGCACCTGGCTGGGTCAGTTGGAAGAGCATGCAACTCTTGATCTCCAGGTCATGAGTTCAAGCTCCACGTTTGGGTGTAGAGATTACTTTTAAAAAATCATATTAAATCAAATCACAAATTGTTTTGAACTTTATCAAATACTTTTCATTTGTATACTGAGGTGATTGTATTTTTTCCTCTCTCCTATTATTGTGAGGACTCGTGTTAGATTTTTCTGGTGTTAAACTGTTCTTGCATTGATAGAATGAACTCTATGTGCCCATGATTTTTTAAACAGATCTTATTTTTTAAAGATTTTATTTATTTATTTGAGAGAGAGAATGAACAGGGGGGAGAGGCAGAAGGAGAGAGGGAGAAACAGACTCCCCACTGAGCAGGGAACCTGACATGGAGCTTGATCCCAGGACCCTGAGAACATGACCTGAGCCAAAGGCAGACACTTAATAACTGAGCCACCCAAGCGCCCCAGTAGACTTTATTTTTTTTAAGCAGTTTTAGATTCACAGCAAAATTATGTAGAAGGTACAGAGATTTCCCATACACCCCATGCTCTCACAAGTTCATAGCCTTCCCCACCATCCACATCCCCCACCAGAATGGTACATTATTTACAACTGATGAACCTACATTGACATTTCATTATCATCCAGAGTCCAGAGTTCACATTCAAGTTCACCTTTGTGTTGTACATTCTATGGGTTTGGACAAATTCATAATGGCATGTATCCACGATTATAGGATCACACAGAATAGTTTCACTGCTCTGCAATTGTTTGTTTTTAAATTCAGTCACTTGGGGTGCCTGGCTGGTTCAGTCAGTTAAGCGTCCAACGTCCAACTCTTGATTTCAGCTCAGGTCATGAGATTGAGCCCCGAGTCGGGCCCCACACTGGGCGTGGAGCCTGCTTAAGATTCTCTCTCTCCGAGGCACCTGGGTGGTACAGCCCTTAAACATCTGCCTTCGGCTCAGGGTGTGATCCTGGAGTCCTGGGATCGAGCCCCACATCAGGCTCCTCCGCTGGGAGCCTGCTTCTTCTTCTCCCACTCCCCATGCTTGTGTTCCCTCTCTCGCTGTGTCTCTCTCTGTCAAATAAATTAAATCTTTTTTTTAAAAAAGGCAGAACAGGGGTGCCTGGGTGGCACAGCGGTTAAGGGTCTGCCTTTGGCTCAGGGCGTGATCCTGGCGTTATGGGATCGAGCCCCACATCAGGCTCCTCCGCTGTGAGCCTGCTTCTTCCTCTCCCACTCCCCGCTTGTGTTCCCCCTCTCGCTGGCTGTCTCTATCTCTGTCAAATAAATAAATAAATAAAATCTTAAAAAAAAAAAAAAAAGGCAGAACAGGCTCTCTTTCTGCTGGGCTCTGTCAAATAAATAAATAAAATCTTAAAAAAAAAAAAAGATTCTCTCTCTCCTTCTCCCTCTTCCCCTCTCCCCACTCGCATGCTCTCTGACTCTAAAATAAAATTAAATTAAAAATAAAAAAATTTAAAAATTCAATTACTTAATATTTTATTTGAGATGTTTACATTTATTTTTATGTTGGAAATGGGCCTATACTTTTCTCATGGGCACTCAAAATAGAATATGTATTCTATGAAACTGAAGGGAAATGTTGACTTTTCCATGGCTGGTGCTCATGGCCTTACCTATCCTCTTTATGTTGATGGCTACATTTATATGCCTAAACTTCAAATATGTAGATTTACCTCTGTGGTAAACATACCTAAATACCTCAAAAATACTGGATTTATTCTCTCCCTGTCCCCCAAGCCTGTTATTTGTATTTTTGTGAGCTCGGGTAATGACATTGCCATCCACCAAGTCCTACAAGGCAGAGATCATGCTAGACTCTTCCTCGCTCTTCTCATCTAAGACCTGCTTATTTTTCACCTCTTAATTTTCAAGCATTTCCCTCTCATGCTCTCCTGCCTTAGGTTTTTAAATGGTCTCCTAAAATCTCCCACTTAACAAAAATTTATCCTCTGCAGTGCTGTTAGAGTGAAAATTGGAAACTGTCACCCGGCTGCTTGAAGCCCTCTGTGACTCTACAGCACCAAAGACCAGTGTCCAGTCCCCACAGTCCAGCAGACATTGACACGCATCCTGACCTCTAACCTCATACTCTGCCAACTTCGGGGCAGTATTCTATTTTCCTGATACACACCATACTGTTTCTTCTCTGTGAAAAGTTTTTTTTTTTTTACATGCCTCACCTCATCTCATTCTGTTCATCTTCATCCGTGGCTCTTCCTGTTTCTCTCAGTTGATTCTGTGACCTCTCCCTGACCTCTACACTAGCTGCACCTCCCCCCACACCCCACCACACACACACACACACGCACACACGCACACACACACACACACACACACACACACACACGGAGTTCTCTAATCTAGTCTTACTCCCAAAGCAATTTATTCTTGCCTCATGGTTTTATTTTTTTTTCAAGATTTTATTTATTTATTTGAGAGAGAGAGCATGAGCGGGAGCAAGGAGATGGAGAGAGAAGCAGGCTCCCCGCTGAGCAGGGAGCCCAGCGCAGAGCTGGATCCCAGGACCCTGGGATCATGACCTGAGCCAAAGGTCGGTGCTTAACTGACTGAGCCACCCAGGCATCCCTCCCACCTCCTGGTTTTAAACACCATACAGATGCTGATGGTTTCTAATTATACCTCCAGCTCAGACCTCTCTCCTAAACCCCAGGATAATATATCCCACTGTCCCTTCGGCACTGTCAACTGCATATACATCACACATTCCAAAAATCCACTCCTGATTTTTCCCTCCCAAACTTGTTCTTCACAGTCTTCCTAACGCCTTGAATGACAGCTCTGTTCTTCCAGTTACTTAGTTAAATAACCATGGATTCACCCTGACTACTCTCTTTTTTCATACCCCACATCCAATTTATCCAATGAATCCTGGTGGTTCAACCTTCAGAGTATACCCAGAACCTGAATATTTCCCATTTCCTTCAGCATCACCTTCTGCTCTCACTTTGCTACCACCACTCTGACCCCTCTCTGTCCACGGGGCATGCTGCCCGCTCCTTGGTACCATCATCTGCTACTCTCTTCCTTGCTCACTCTGGACCACCCACACTATCTTCCTCGCTTATCCTCTATGAAAGAAAAAGACTTCATTTCAAATTGGGTTTTGTCGGTATCACCCTTTGTTGAAATGGTCATGTAATCTGCACCAATTTGCCTAGAACTTTTTAGCTTCAGCCTCGGAGTTGACACTAACATTTTCCTCTGCCTGGATCACTCTCTCCCCCAGAGAGCCTCATGGCTCCTTTCTTCTTGGTTTAAATCTCTGTTCATATGCAGCCATATCAGAGAGGCCTTCCCAGGCCATCCTCCATGCTGGCACCCATCTCCTACCCCACCACCCAGGCGGCTGTCCCTGTAACTCTGTTATCTTGACTTATTTCTTCTTATGCACTGTCACCACCTGATAACATTTATTTGTCCCTCCATACATCCATTAAAAAACTTGGTCTGTTCATTGCTGTATACACAGCACCCAGAGTAGGGCAGGGCACTTGGTAGGGGTTCGATAAATGTTTATTGATTGAATGAGTACTTCTAGCTCACACATATTTTGTCAGAAGTACCTAGTGCTATCTCTTGAAAGGGTTTAGGCTTTTGAAATCCTGAAAGGAGAGACTAGGGGCTTTCAGCTCTGTCTCTTCTTTTGTGTGTGTGTTTTATTTTTTATTAGTATTTTATTTTATTATTATTTTTCAGTTAGCTCTGTCTCTTCTTTATGCTGAGGAAGTGAAACAAGTAAAAATATCTGCTTGGGATGGGTAGAAGAGAGGAGAGCACTGACAGTTCATATTTCAAAAAAATGATCACCCAAGGCAGTTCTTACTTCTCATTTCCCCCCGAGTCCACAGGCTTGTGGGTTCTAAAGTAGAGAATGGTTTTTGGAGGTTTGTTTTTTTTTTTTAAGCCAAAACATTATTTCTGTGTGGAAATTTGAGGTCTGTTATCACTTGATTTACTCCATCACCCCCAACCAGCTTTGGTTCACTCCCTTGTATTATGTGTGAATCTTTCCAGTTTTCACAACAGGTAGTGTGGCTTAATATACCTTTTAATCCTTCTTTCTCCTTTTTCCCCTACTATGCTCAATCTCATTCAATAATGTTTATTTAGAAAAAATGTTATCCAGTTAGGAGCTCTTAAACAGTGCTCTGTTATTTTCCAAATAAGGTTTTGTTAGTGACATATCTAAGGGTGCATATCTTAGGATGGACCAACTTGTCTCAGTTTGCCCTGAACTTTCTTGGTTTTAGCCCTAAAATTCTGTATCCCAGGAAGCCCCTCAGTCCCTGCCAAACTGGGCAGTTAGCCACCCTACATCGTGATGTCAATATCCTCTGTAATTTAAAGTATTTGATAGCTCAGCAAAATTGCAATTTAGGATACTCATTCACTATGTATTTATTGAGCCCCTACTCTGCTGGAGCTTACAATCCACATTGGGGAGGAAAAACAGAGCAGAGAGAAGATAATAGGCAAGTAACACATGTGTAAATTTCAAATCATTTTCATGGAATGGAATAGTTCCACAGTAATAGAAAGGGCCTGGTTGCTGCTCAGGAACGTGACAAGGATGTGACCACTTGGCTAGGAATTGAATGCTGGGAAGGCAGCCAGGCAAAGCCCTGAACAATGAGAAAAGAGCTCTGACGCAGGTACACGTGTGTGCTACATAATGGTATGTGTTCACTAACAAACGGAAAAGCGGCGAGAACTAAACTAGGAAAGTTGGAAGGAGATAGATCACATTAGGCCTTGTGGGCCATTGGAAGGAATTTCGAATGTATTCTAAGTGCAATGAAAGCATATTTAAGTAAATGAATGACATGCTGATATACATTTTTAAAAGACTACTTTTGTCTTGTTTGGAGAATGGCCTGCCAGGGACAAGAGCAGAACCAGGAAGCCCACTGAGGAGGCTAGGGCAGCAATCGGAGTGAGATCATGGTAGACTGGACTAGAGTAGTGGCAGTAGAGGGGGTGAGAGGTCATCCAATTCAGAGCACGAATTCTGGAGACAGAACAGACAAGACTTGACAGATTGGATGTGGGCTGTGAAAAGAGCCATTAAGAATGGCTCCTAGAGTTTTGACCTGATGGCAGGGTGGATTAAAATGTCATTAACTGAATTGGGAAAAGTTAAGAAGTTAGTGGGGCAGAAATCAAGAGTTCTTTAGGACACTTATTAGTGAGATGCTTACTATGGACAACTAGACAGCCAGCAGGCAGTTTGATATATGAGAGTGGAACTAAAGGGAGAGGTCAGCGCTAGAAATAACAAATTAGGGAGTCTTCAAGCTGGCATGGCATTTTAAAAGGTGAAACTGAACAGAGTGGAAAAGCTGGTTAGAGGAGCAAAGCCTGAGGCACTTTCTCAGAAAAGCTGGAGAGTGGAGGAGGAGCGAGAACCAGCACAAACACGCAGAACAAACACTTGAGAAGGAGTGGGTATGAAGGAAGGAGGAAGACACAGAGCACGTGCTCTCGTAGAGGCCAATTAAAAACAAAGTATTTCAAGAAGAGAGGGGTTAAAGTCGATCAAATGTTGCTGGTTGGTCCAAGAAGATGAGGACAGGGAATTGATCACTTCCCTTGGATTCTCTGGCACTGATTTTTAAAAAGTATAATCCTCATATACACTACCCATATAAAATGAGTATTTTTTTACTCATATAAAAATGGCATAATACTCATATAAAATACTCACAATACTTATATAAAAAATGATCCTACAGTTCCCTAAAGTTGTAACTTTCATTTTTCAAAAATGAATAAAAACTTTTTTTTCTTTTTTCTTTCTTTCTTTCTTTCTTTTTTTAGAGAGAGCATCCCAGGCAGGCTCCCCACTCACCCAGGGGAGAACCCGATTTGGGGCTTGATCCTGAAATCACGACCTGAGCTGAAATCAAGAGTCAGGCGTTCAACTGACTGAGTCACCCAGGTGCCCGGAATTAAAACTTTTTTTTTTATTTAATGAGGGATGATCATTCTTCAGAACATAATAATATGAACATAGCCTGGAATAAGGATTGGGTAGGAAAAAAGCTGAACTGAGAAAAATACTAAGGCAACTCATATATCTAAACAAAGGTGTTAAGAAACTTAAAAATTTAGGCAAGGTACAAGTTGGGAAGATACAAATATTTACAAAAAATATACAAATACAATATACAAAAAGGGATTAGTATTTATATATATATAAAAGAGCTAACAAATTAACAGCGGACAACTACCCCTAATGAAAAACGAACAAAAGATATACAGATAGGCAGTTCATAAAAGAAGAAATACAAATATCCAATAAGCATAACTTAAGATGTACACAACATTGCCAATCAAAGAAATTACTTGTATCTAAAGCATTATTCCATTATTGAAAAATAATGGTAATTTTTAAAGAACTGGCTTACAAGACTAGAAGTACATGTCACAAAAAATCATGATTAAGCTGGATGGTGAGATAATCGATTTTTTCTCCATTTCTACATTTTTCAAATATTTCTACAACACCCATGCATTATTTTGTAATAAGCTTTTCATTTTATTTACATACAAAACGATTGCCTGGAATTGGCAGTTCAGTATGAACCCAGGAGATACACTTGTAAAATAAAATATTGCTGATGTCACATTTCCATCTTTTAAAATTTTATTTTAAAGTAATCTCTACATCCAACAAGGGGCCCGAACTTAAAACCCCCAGATCAAGATCAAGAGTGATAATGCTCACAGTCACCGACTGAGCCAGGTAGGCACCCAGGTCATCCATCATGTTTTAACGACAGTTTTATTGTTCATTATCTAGGTTAAGCAGTTTCCCCCTTCCTACTGTTTTTTTTTTTTCCGCTTTACCTCCTATCGCAAAAAGCAGGGGAATAAAAAATAAAATACCTTTGACATTGGTTGGCATATCTGCTAAAAATTTTAGTATAGGAGGCTCTCCTATAATTGGCATATCTCCTTCTCTGCTCCTGCCTGCACCCGAGGTAGGGAACTCCACTGCACAGTGCATTGGCACTACATTCTTACAGAAAGCTTGGACAGTTAAGTACGATGCCGGTGTTCCCCTCTTATCACATAAGTCATGCGCTCAGTAACTATTATTGGGCACAGATGATACGTGCACAAGAGTAGTCTTCGGTATCCCCTTCTGGGGAGAGAAATCAGGAAGGACGTACTGGGAAAACAGACATAATGTCTTAAATTAAGAAAGCAGGTCTTCCCACAGAAACCCGGTTGCCAAACCCGAGCTCTGGCCCAGCTTCCCCTTCCAAGTCTCCTTGGCCTTCGCGTTCCCTTCTTTCAGGCACCAAGGGAACACGGCTCGAGCCCCGCCCCCGGCACGCCCCGAGCGACTGACGTCACCACGTGCGCCGTGCGCCGCGCCCCCTGTCAGAGGCAGCCATTGTTCAGTGGGTCGCGCTGGCTTTGCCGGGGCTGGGTTGGTCCTGCCCCCCTCTCCAAGTCCCGGCCCCTCCTTGAGGCTGGGAGAGGGGGCCAGTCCCCGGCTCTGAGCATTCTGCGGTCCTCGAGTGCAGGCCATCATGAGCAAACGGAAAGCGCCGCAGGAGACGCTCAACGGGGGAATCACCGACATGCTCACAGGTTAGCACCGGGCCGGGCGCTGCTGGCTTTCTTCTCCTTTCTTCCCACCTCATTGCCTTCCCTTGCTTCTCTCGCGTCCCCACAGCCCTGTGGATGGAGTCGGCCCCTTGCAGCGGGTAGTCTTCCGTGCGGATCTTCCTTCGGCGCCCATTGCTGGTGGCTGAATGTCAGTCCTGCTGGGGATTCCGTGTCACCGTTTGGGCTGTCTTTGGCCTGGCCCGTGTACAAGCGAGGGGGGGGGGGGGGGAGCGGTCAGTGTCCCTTAAGAAGCTGCTGAAAAACTCAGTTCTCGTTTGTTTACTCGCGGTTCTTGTTTACCCCAGCCTCTTGTTGCCTTTGCAGAACTCGCAAACTTTGAGAAGAACGTGAACCAGGCAATCCACAAGTACAATGCTTACAGGTGGGACGGTGCAGCATTCTCTGGTAGCATGCGTCCTGGGATGTGTGGCAGTTAACAGGGCTGAGGGGCCAGTGCATATTTGGACCATATGCACGAGGAGAAAAAAGCAAGAGCTGAGGGTATTGAGTCTGTGGTGGTACCTTACCGCAATATTTCTGCGATAATTTGGGCAGAACTCTGTAGGATCATTTCTGATGAGTTCCCAATTCTGATTGAAAATAGGTGTAGCTGATGTGTATTTTTCCCATCATCAGATATGAATTGCAGAAAATGCAGTTTGATTTTAAGCCATAATGAAAGATAGTGGATGAGGCCTGTGCTGTGAAATAGATGTAATTCAAAGAATCAGATCTCCATCCGGTTGGTATTTGGCTGAGCCTTGGATCTGGTCCTTGTCCATCTCACCAGGGCCCTTATGGTAGTCATTATTACCACATCCAGTCACTTGTGCCCCTTAGCCTACAAACATGTCCAAGTCCTTCAGCTCTTAAAAGCAAAAACAAAGCAATCTTAACTTCTCTCTGCCCTCTAGCTAGCTCCTGTCTCTTTCCTCCATTTTACAAACTTCTTGAATAATCCGTTTCTTGCCTGCATTTCCTCAGTCCTAGTCATTCATTATCTCATTGTGGTATAATTTCCATCCTGCCGTTCCTCTGAAAATGCACTCACCTGCATCTCACCTTATTGGACTCTCATTGGCATTCACCACTCGCTCATTCCATTCAAGTCTTATCCTTGAATTCCGTGATGGCACTCCTACCCATTCTTTCACCTCTTATATCTTCCTTTCAATGCTTGTAGTTCCTGGAAGTCTGCCCTTAGTCTTTTTTTCTATTTTCATAATTTCCTTGGCAATCTTACCATTCTTGGCTTTGGTTACTGGTTATGTCATTGACTCCAAATCTGTATCTCATTGGGCTTTTCTCAAGATTTTTAGGCCTCTATTACCTTTATCTTCATCCTTTCATAATTGAGCTCAACTCTCTCCTTCCCTTCCCATTCAGCATAATTAAAAATTGATTATGTGCCTTTCCTTATCTCTCTCGACTGCCTGTTTAAAGTAATTGTACTATCATCCACACATTTGATGGTCTAAAAATCAGAGAGATATTCAACCCTGTATTTTAAGTTCAGAGAGGAGGTGTTTAGTTTTGAAAGAGCCTATCAGGGGTAAGTGAAAGGAAGAACAGTCTAGAGAAAGGAAACAAAATGTGCCACGGCATTGAGGCATTGAGACTTGAAGGAGTATAACATTTTCCAGGAAGTCAATAATTCACTTTGCCTGAATGGGAAATAAGTCTGGAAAAGCAGGTGTTGCCTGCATGTACTTCCCTACCTTGATTATACATTTCTCGTGACTGTGGCCAAAGCATTCTTTTGAAAATAGTTACCTGATCCTGTCGTTCCTCCATATCAGATAACTAAACATTTCCTCTTTACCTTGATAAAGCCCAAATGCATCGTGGCATACAAAAAGCCTTTCATGCTTTAATGCTTCTTTCTTTCAGGCTCTGCCCCATAATACCAGTTGTCTGGAACTACTTGTCTTTACTGAAACAATTCCTTCAACAAACTGTCCTCAACCTACTTTTCTGGACTCATCATCAGTAATATGCTAATAGAGAAGTTGAAATCCAAATCTAAAGGTTTATATGTATTAGAATAGAGTGAAAAACCAAGGCGGCAAAGACTACCCAATATTTATGTTTTAGACTTAGATGTACTCTGACTTTTATCAGCATCGCTACTAAACTACATTTAGTATTGAAATTATAGACAGGATACCATTAGTGAGTTCCCGGGGTGTTCCCAGTGTGTCACCAAATTACTGAGCTGGATGTGTGTGGAGATGGGCAAGAATCACAGGTCAGTGCTTTCTGTGGAACGGAAATGAGAGCAATGAAGGAAAAGAACATAAGTATAAGGACACAGGGGAATGCAGTCGCAGTTTTAAGCCATGAATTTAAAAATAGCCATCCAAAGACGCCTGGGTAGCACAGTTGGTTGAGGGTCTGACTCTTGGTTTCTGTTAAGGTCCTGGTCTCAGAGTCATGGGATCAAGCCCTGCATAGAGCTCCAAGCTTGGAGGGGAGTCTGCTTAGGATTCTCTCTCGCCCACTGCCCCTCCCCAGGCTTGCATGCTCTCTCTCTGTTTCTTGCTCTCTCGCTCCTCTCTAAAATAAAGAAATAAATCTTTAAAAATAAATAAGTAAATAACCAGCCTTAAGCCAGTTTGGTATTTAGTAGTCCAAATACTACTAGGTGGCACATTTTTATGAGAGTTATGAACAATTTCTAAAAACTAGCTTAATCCCTAAAGGAAAGGCTACTGGTTTGTTAAATCTCCCTAGTTTTAAACATACAGGTAAAATTATGTTATCCTCAAATGTGAGAATTTTCAAGATACTTCTGAAAGTCATGCAGGTGGTCTGTCAGCTCCTCTGAGTTTTTTTAAGTTTGACACAGATGTAGAAAATTCGTTATTGTGATAAAAGTTGAAGACGCATGTTTGCTTGTGTGTATTCCAGTTTAAGAAAAATGAAGACCTCACTGGATTTCTAAATGGATTTCTTTTTTTTTTCTCTTTATAGAAAAGCAGCGTCTGTGATAGCAAAGTACCCACACAAAATAAAGAGTGGAGCAGAAGCTAAGAAATTGGTAAGTTTAGTGAGCAAGCTGATTGAAGAGCTCACACATGTACAAATTTGGTGGGTTCCGACAAAACTAAATTTGCCTCTCTGAAGCTGCCTTGACCCACACAGGCAGATTTCACTGCTCCTGTTTTTACTGGGAAGGGTATGGATTGAAATTTTGCTTTAAATCTGTGTAATTACAATTTTTTTTCTGTACCTTGCCATATATACATGTACTCACATTGAATTTGAGTGTTAGTCCTTAAGAACAGTATAGTGACAGAATTGTATTGGCATGTCTGGTCTCCAGCTATCTTTTTCTGATCCCCAGGTATTAGAATTTATGTGAGTTAATGAGAGTTTGTGTTCCCAAATAAATCTTACCTACTAATCACATAATTAAGCCCTTCTATATATTATTGCATTTAGCCCTCTTCTCTGTAATTTCCTTAAAGCCCTGTATGCTGTGTCATGGTATGTGTCACAGTCTCTAGAGGGTCACATGTCTTGGTAATTTACATTAGTATTGCTAAGAATATCCTAGGAAAGTCTTTACCTATTGATAAATTGTTCTTTTTCATCTAAATCTCACTAAAAGATTCTAAGTTCCTCAGATTTGTGGACCATATCTTACTTTTGTTAAAGATGTCAAACTGATGTGGCTTTTGATTAGTCTAGGTCCTGATAGTTGTCACCTTCTTCTGTTTTTCTTTACCCATTTGTGTTCACAAAAGTCCCCTAGAATTTAGGTATCAATATTTGATTGTCCTTAATTTTCTCATGAGAGCCTTCAGAGTATGAGCCCTAACTGTCCTTGTATTTTCAACTTTCAGGGTCATAAAATTACCATAAATCTTGCATATTTTATGATTGAGTGACAGATTATCCACATTAATTCTGTGTCACATCTTCATCTTCATCTAATCATACCCTGGTGTATAGGTTTTAAATTCTTTGTGCTATAAATAGTTCTCAACATCAGTATATCCTCCCCAAATAGACTAGCCAGGGAAGTTATAAATACATTGAATTTTAATTCTGAGTTTCTCTCTTGGTGAACTCACACATTGTTAGTCTCCAGAGCCATTTCTTCCATTCTGTTCCCCTTTTATCACTATTGAATTTCCTTTTTTATGTTAATTGCATGTAGCCTGCTCACTTATGAGAGTTAAACTTTTGACAAGTTCTGATGCACTTTATCCCAAATCTGAGCTTATGGTATATCCCTAAAAAGAACACAAAAATATCCAAAGTTCCTTTTGCATGAGACCAGACTTAATATGAAAATCTCATCATTATTCCTTTACACTATTACATTAAAAATTACTGACCTGCTTTTTGGCACATGCAAGTGCTTCTCAGTAATTCTAGAAATCTGATATTTCCAGAGTGAGTGTTTGTTTTTTAATCTTTAATGTTAGGTATAGAAAATAGCCTGGGCTTAAATTGCTTTGGTCAGTATGTATCTTCTGATACAGGAAATGGGAAACCTGAGCAGTTTCCATTTTCTAGTCTAGTCTACTTCCTAAGTCTTGTTCATTTCTGCCTGGTAATTGCTATTTTCAGAACTTGAATATGCATTCAGTAGTCTTGGAACACTTAAACATTAAATAAATCAAGAATATAGAAGGGTGAACTTAGGGCTAAGAGACAGTAGGACATGACTGGCACACATGTTGATGCATTTTAGCATTTAACTAAAGAGGACCAACACGGCCAAGAATGAACCCGAATGTAAACTTTGATGATATTTCAGTGTACGTTCATCAGTTACAACAAATGTAGCACTCTGGTGGGGGATGTTGATAATTGGCTAGGCTATGCATGTATGGGGGCTGTGGGCATATGGGAACTGTGTACTTTGTGATCAGTTTTGCTGTGAACCTATGACTACTCTAAAAAAGCCCTTATTTAAAGGGGAAATGTAAAAATAAAAAGGAAATAAAAAGGATCAAAAACATGAAAGAGTTCAACTTCACTAATCAGAGTTGCAAATTAAAACAAGGTGCTGTATGGTGCTATTAAACTATCAAATATAGTATACAGTATGGATAAAGATGCGGGAAAAGACATTCAGTTACTAATGATGGAAGTCTTGGCTATTTCCAGCTTTTCTGAAGGATAATTTGGCAGAATGTTGGCAAAATGTATATATCCTTTGTCCCAGTAATTCTATTTTGAGGAATTTATCTTGAGGAAACCAGTAGAGATACATGTATGCAAGGATTCATTAGTTCATAATTTTTGAGCACCTGTATGCCAGGTATTCATCCAGGTGCTGTGGGTAAAGCAGTAAAAACAGGATCTCTGCTCTCATAGGGCTTATATTCTAGAGCAATGTTGTCCATTACGGTAACCATGGGTGACATTTGGCCAGTGAGCTCTTGAAGTGTGGTTAATGGGACTGAGGAATGAATTTTTTTAATTTTAATAATGTAAACTTAAAATGTCACATGTGGCTGGTGGCTGTCATGTTTGTGCAGTTCTAGAACAGTGGTTCTCAAAGTGCTGTATCTAGACCAGCAGCAGCATCACCTGGGAACTTGTTAGAAATGCAGTCTGTTGGGGCATGTGGCTAACTCGTCAGTAGAGCTTGTGATTCTTGATTTCAGGGTCATAAATTCGAGCCCCACTCTGGGTGTAGAGTTTACTTTAAAAAAAAAAAAAAAGAAATGCAATCTATTAAGTCCGAAACTCTAGGGTGGGACTTGGCATTCTGTGTTTTAACGCATCCCCAAGGTGATGACAATGCAAAAGCTTAAGAACCTCTGCTCTAGAGAAAGTTCATGACATTGTTAGATCAGAATTTGTAAACTGTCTGGGGCACCTGGGTGGCACAGCGGTTAAGCGTCTGCCTTCGGCTCAGGGCGTGATCCCGGCGTTCTGGGATCGAGTCCCACATCAGGCTCTTCTGCTATGAGCCTGCTTCTTCCTCTCCCACTCCCCCTGCTTGTGTTCCCTCTCTCGCTGGCTGTCTCTATCTCTGTCGAATGAATAAATAAATAAAATCTTAAAAAAAAAAAAAAAAAAAAGAATTTGTAAACTGTCTGTCTCCTGCAGTAGGTTATTTATTAAGTAAATTATGATACAGTCATACAATAATATACCACACAGCCATTAAAGATACTGAAGTTGTATTTCTATACTGACATGGAAATTTGTTCATGATGTATTTTTTAAGTTAAAAAAAGTAGTTTACAAAGCAGAATGATTCTTTTTTTGTAAGAAAAATATGTATATACATATACACATATATACGTACATGCACATATAATTGCTTATGTATATAAGCAGAAAAGAAGTCAACGTAGCAGATGTTAGGTGATGAGGTTACAGTTTTCTTTAATTTTCAGGATGATGAAATTAAGTGATTTATATATTTTTCTTTATGCAACTCTATTTCTTCTAATTTTTCTACAGCAAAAATTAATTTTAAAAAAGTAAGTCATCTAGAATTGTTATATTGGGGCTTCTCTTTTGTCTTCATTTAAGGATTTTGTTGGGAGAATATGTATTTTCGCCAGGGTCAATTTTCTGTGTCCTTTGTTTTAAAACTGGTCATGTGACAGTCATTTTTTTTTCCATTTCCTATTTTTTACTTTATCTTTGAGGGATTTGGTAAGCATTATATTTATATGAGTTTTGTATTTTTAATTTTCTATTAGCCTGGAGTAGGAACAAAAATTGCTGAAAAGATTGATGAATTTTTAGCAACTGGAAAATTGCGTAAGCTGGAAAAGGTAAAATTTTAACTTGTTTGCTTATTTGATTAGAGTGTCTGCCTTTAAAACAACTATCACGTAGCATCATTGGAGGGTGACTGATGCTATTTACCTGGTGAGACTAGGAAGAAAAAGAGGAGTGGAGTTTATTGCTTTAAGTGTTATATTTTAAAATCTTTGAATATTGTTCCTGTAAAATATTCAGTTATTTTATGTGGCATTTTAGAGACTTTTAGCATCTGTGATAGAATTAGCTCCTTACATGCACTATCATTGAGAAGGTAGGTTATAAACTTTGATAAAACATTGGTGTGTATTAGAATTTCTATCCTTAAACTCTCCAAAGCATTTTTATGGTTTATTTCACCCTGATTGTAATTATACTACCTATGGTCTTTTATGAATAAGCCTTTTTAAAGTATAGGATAAGTTAGAGATGAGACATCTTCATCTACTTTGTTACTTATCTAAAACCATTGAGGTTTATCCAGACAAATGTAAATGGCTCTTCAGGTCTCTTAGCAGACTGGTGCATTTCCAGTAAGATCATTTGAGTCCTCAAAGCATTCCTAAATCATTATTAGACTTTTTTTTTCCCTTAAAGATTCGGCAGGATGACACGAGTTCATCTATCAATTTTCTGACTCGAGTTAGTGGCATTGGGTAAGAAGTATTTTCTAAACAGACACAGTAGTAAGCTTGGTTTTATTTTTTCTGTGAGCCAAAATAAGTATATGCTGTTTCTCTTCAGAACCTGTATCTTTTCATCCCTGTGTCTTGGAGCACATAGTTCACTCTTCCGTATCTTATGTGTCTGAGGCTGGTTCTTCCCGTGCCACCTCTACTTTGAAAGCCCGTCCAAGGCAAACGTTACCTCCTTCATAAAACCAGTTCGATTCCCCAGCCAGAAATAATCTCCTTCTAAACTCCACTAACACTTGCCACGTGCACATCTCGCTCCCTCCAGATTATGCCTCTTTTGCCTCTCTGAGCAGGATGTTTATCTTAAGCATTTAAGCTGTTTTTCCATAGCACCTAACAGAGTGCCTTATAAATTTGGAACAAGCACCCAGGCATTTTTAATGAAAGAATCTTTATCTTAAAATTTGAGTTAGCACCAAAGGGGGCTTCTTGGACACTTCTTGACAACATAAAGATTAACATTCAAACATTAAGGCCGTGGGGCACCTGGTGGGTTCAGTCAGTGGAGCATGTGACTCTTGATCTCGGGGTTGTGAGCTTGAGCCCCACGTTGGATGTAGAGATTACTTAAAAAAGAAAATCTTAAAAAAAAAAAAACCATTAAGGCTATAATGCTTTACTTAAGTCTCATCGTAATGGAATGAGGCATTCTTTTAGATATGTGATGATTGTTCATTTAAATGGCAACATTTTGATGAAAAGTATTCTAAAATGTATTAAATTCTTAAACTTAGTATACTGAAAATGAGCATGATTCCTTAGGTACTTAAGGCCATTCTAAATGTTAAGAAGTTGTTTTAGAGAGCCTCTGTGTTATTATCCTCTTTTTCCAGGAAAGAACACTGGATACAGAAAGTGGGATAACTGGCAGAGTCAGATTTAGAGCCCATTTTTGCTGACTCCCAGTTCAGTTTTACTTCTTAGGTGCCACATTGCCTTTCTGCTATTGATATCTGCTTCTGTACAAAGATTCTTTGCCATTAAAATTTCAGTTTAAATACTATTTCACAGGCCTTTCCTAGCTACCCGATCTAAAGCAGGACCCATCCACTCTGTCACATTACCCTATTTTAATTCATTTACCTGATACTTTTTGTCTGTTAATATATCTATTTATTTTCTCTCTCTACTCACTGAAATGTAATAGGTAAGACCAAGGCACTTATTTGTCTTATTCCTGCTGTATTTTCAGCACCTAGAAGAGTATCTGGCACATAACAGGCCCTCAGTTAATCTCATTTGAATGGATGAACTGCTTTCCTGTTTGTATGTCTATTTTATGAATAAAGTACATGTACATTATAACATCCAGCTGCTTAGATGTCTTTTTCATGTCTAGGTTCATGGTTGTCTTCCTAGATTGAGGCTTCAAGAATTCTTCTCTTCAGATAAAATCACCAAAATACCACATTTTAGCAGGTCTTGTTTAGCTCCATAGAAAAGACAATAATAATACTGAGTTTCATTCAATATACTGAGTTTCACTTAATACTGAGATAATGCTTTTCTTTCGTTGTAGTCCATCTGCTGCAAGGAAGTTTGTAGATGAAGGAATTAAAACATTAGAAGGTGAGTATATACAATAGGTCATCAGTTCCAAGTCAAACATGCTCCTGAAGGATGGTTAATGCTCTAGGAAACTAGAACCTGAAAAACCTTTTCTCAGCTAGTAAAAAGGAATGCTAAGATTTTCTTTTTAACTCTACAGTAGAGAATAGGTATAAAGTATAATTTTTATTCCTGTGTTAAACATTGTTTAGGTTTGTAACTTAGAAGAAAACCAGGAAGAGCAAGAAGTGGCTTCTTGGTTTAAAATGATTTCATTTGAGACTTTTAGATTTAAATTACCTTTGTTTCTCTAGTAAAATTTTGGACAGCAGAGTCCTACACATTCAGCCTAAAGGCCAAGTGATATATATTGAGAAAAATTCTGTAAGAGGCTTACAATATTTATTGAAGGAATTTTTGCTTTCAAAGAATTGATAAAAATAGAGTCTAAGTCAAGTAATTATAAAACATTTTCCTTAAACCTAAGATAGCAATCCTTTGACTGTAAGTTATTTCTTCATACTTTTAAGGGTATATACTATAGATGAAGATAGAACTAGAGATTTATTGCAGTATATCTGTGGCATTTGGGGTTTAATATTTGTGAATTCAACTATTTGTACCCAAATGGTTAAAGTGGACAGGTGCCAGGGACTGATCTGGGTCTGAATCCAGTCTCCACCACTTGGTTAGAATGGATGACCATGGTGCTTTGGTTTCTTAGCTACAAAATGCTATCATAATTTCTGCCTCATATGATTTAATGCAGTAATGTATGAAAAGCACTAGTGCACAGTGGTTGGTACCTACCTAAGTACTTATAAATAGTAACTGGCTCTTAAGAGGCATGATTAATTAGTAATACTACAAAGTCAAGAATTTGTGAGTCCTGTAACTGGAGAATGAACTGTACTGTATCTGTATCTCAGAGAGGGTTTGTGCTTTTCTACCTGTGGCATATTTGGTTTATCAGAGTGAAATATTGGTTAAAGGGGTCAAGAATTTGTTTCTCAACAAGTTACATCCCTTGGGAGTTTCAGAGAGCTGCTGTAATGGTTTTTACATTATTTCACAATTCACAGATACATAATATAATTATCAACATCTGTGTCCGTATATATAGCAAGCGCGTTATTTCCATTGCCTTTTCAGTGTTTCCTGCGTACAAGCAGCTATGAGAAATATTACGTGCTCCACGTGTCATGAAGATGCTTATTTCTCTCCATTTTATATCTCCAGGGAGAATTTATGTTTGTGAATATGTAAGAGTGACTGTATAGGGATTGATTTGGGAGCATACTTATCTCTGTCTCTTTGATAAGCCTTACTCCTGTGCAGTAAAGGAACGTCCAAGTGGAATTAAATAACTTCTGTTTATTTATTTTTAAAGATTTATTTATTTATGTATTTGAGAGAGAATGAGAGGTAGTGAGTGTACGCATATGGGGAGGGGCACCTGAAGAGGGAGAGAAGCAGACCCCCCACTGAGCACAGAGCCCCACGTGGGGTTTGATCTCACCACCCTGAGATCATGACCTGAGCTGAAATCAAGAGTTGCAGGCTTAACCGATTGAGCCGCCCAGGCATCCTTAAGTCACTTTTAGATTTAAGATATGATGTTATGATATGATAGTTTTTTAATTTGAATAATGAAAATAATACCTCTCCTTTCAACAGAATTTTAAGCACAGTGCCTGCACAAGTTATTACTCAATAGATACTAATTGAATGAAGGAGTGAATGAACAGCAAATGGGCAATATAAATACTTATTCAGAAAACATTAAAAAGTTGTGGTTGCTACTGCTATTACCGTAAGTTACAATGTAGGTTCTTATAAGGCTGCCTTTTACTAGAGTTAGTGAAGTGTGGTATGATCCTGGTATGTTTTATCTATGATTCTGTGTAACTATAATTGAAATTTTGATTCAGTAAGTAAAAATGATCATGAAATCAACTGTTAGATTTTACTACATTGATATCTAGTTCTTAATATCTGAATTTTTTTTTCTTTTTTTTCCTTTTTAAAGTCATTTCAGCATATTTTCCTTGGAGTTCCTTGTAAAAAGGATCACTAAATTTAGCGACTTTTTCCCACAAATGTTTAAATTAGCACCTCAACTTTATATGTCTTCTATACAGATCTCAGAAAAAATGAAGATAAGTTGAACCATCATCAGCGAATTGGGTTGAAGTAAGATAGCAAATTTTCTTTTCTTTTGACACTTGAGATGTAAAAGTAAAATTTCTTATAGCCATTCTTCCATACACCATAGTAATTCTTCAAATTTAACTAAACACAACCATTTCTCTATTCAGGAATGCTAAGATTTATTGCAGACTTTTGTAGAAAATATGCCTGTTTTCACACATTTTATTACCTTCTAGTTTGTTTTCTTGTTTTGAGTATTTCTCTCATTCTCTTGACTTCAGTGAAGAACTTCCTCTTAAAACCACAGAAGACTGAATACATAAGTCGGTCAGTGGGTGTTTATTTTGTGCTTAAACATCATAGAAAGCACTGCATTAGGTCTGGAATAAGGATATAAACAGGGTTAGTAAAGCTGTTAAGTTCAGAGTCTACCCCAGAAGCTAGGACGTGAACATGGAATGCTAAATTAAAAACAGAAAAAGAAAAAATCCCAAATAACAGTGTAGGGATAACTAGTAGGAATGTTGTATATCAGCATCTGTAATTATTTCGTGTGCTGAATACCATCTGGAACCCCTTTTCTAATTGATTTTTTCTAATGCATAGTACATAAACATGTATCTCCTGCCTTATATAGTCTTGTTGGCAGTTCAGTCCTGATGACCCCCTGAACTTTCCTGTTGATGCCTTACCATAATACCGTAAATTTACACTGCTCTTCCAAGACTTTGAGCCAGTAGGAGACCAGGATGTTCTCACTTCCCTTGCATTTACATAATAGAGAGCTTCTGAAGAACTTGGTTGTTGTGAGAATTAGTTTTGGCCAGCTGCTTTATCATTTTTAGTTGTTATTTCATGCTGAGATATTTTTGTAATAGCCTTATTGAAATAGAATGCATGTATCATATGATTCACCCATTTAAAGTGTACAGTTCAGTGGTTTTTAGTATATTCATAGAGCTGTGCAGTTGATTTTAGAACATTTTTGTTATATCCAAGAAAGAACCCATATCTGTTGGCCTTCACACCCCATTTCTCCCCAGCTGCCCTTCCATCCCTGTCTGCTTCTGACAACCACTAGTGTACTTTTTGTCAATACAGATTTACCTGTTCTGGACATTTCATATAAATGAAATCATACATATGTAATTATGTGACTGGCTTCTTTCACTTAGCTTAATGTTTTCTGGATAATGTTTTAAAATATAATTTTGCAGGATGTAAGAGCAATAAACTGTAACTCCTTGACTTGCCAGCAGGGAGCAGTCTAATTTGGAAACATACTAACATATTTATTTACTCTTGGTATATGAATGTGAATTTTGTTTAAAATAAGTTTAGCTGGAGTATCTGGAATATCGTAAAGGATGGCACTTAAAAATTTTGGTCTAAGTTAAGAAATAAACCTATCCCACCCCCCAATTTTACTGTTACCTTCTTACTGAACCTTAGTCTTGATTTTTGAATGATCTGCTGGTATAAGGACACCTGATATAGTAGGCAATTTACTTTTTAAGAAGATTTAAATTTCACAAAAATCTTTTGTCTACTTATTCTGTCTTTATAGATATTTTGAGGACTTTGAGAAAAGAATTCCTCGTGAAGAGATGTTACAAATGCAAGTAAGAGTGTGCTGAATTGTATTCTTTGATTAGAAATGAGAATGTCACTTGGTGAAAAGCCTTTTTTAGAATACTGACCTAATTTTTTTTCTATTAGGATATTGTACTAAATGAAGTTAAAAAAGTGGATTCTGAATACATTGCTACAGTCTGTGGCAGTTTCAGAAGAGGTAACATACTTCTTAATCTTAGGTTATTCATGCCTTGATGTTAAAATTGCCTAATGTATACCCAAAAAATGGATTAAAGAGATGTAATTTGTGTTACTTCATAGATTTACTAAAATCCAGTAGAGTATTAGCTAAGTTTGTTTGTTCATAGATGGGAATATTTATTAAAAATGAAAGGAAAGTCATCCTGATTTTATTATAGGATGATTTTTTATTTTTTTTAATTTTTTATTTATTTATTTTTTTAAAGATTTTATTTTTATTTTTGTGACAGAGATAGACAGCCAGTGAGAGAGGGAACACAGCAGGGGGAGTGGGAGAGGAAGAAGCAGGCTTCCAGCAGAGGAGCCCGATGTGGGACTCGATCCCGGAACGCCGGGATCACTCCCTGAGCCAAAGGCAGACGCTTAACGACTGCGCTACCCAGGCGCCCCATAGGATGATTTTATAATGACTAGTTTTAATAAATTTTATAGAATAATTTTATGTGTATTAAAATCCTGAGTGATTGTTTGGCTAGATGCTAGTGAAGCTGTGGGTGGGTAGTGGGGTGTTTTTTGTTTTTTTTTTAACTTTTTTTATTTTCTAAGTTTTCTATAATGGATCTAAAAATAATGTCACTGAAGCACTAGTTCCAAACCAATTCTCATAATAGCCAGGTCCTTCAGAAGATCTCCTTCTCTTACGTGAATGTGAGCTAAGTGAGAACCAAGAGAATCCTGGTTTCTTCCTGGCTCAAAATTTGGAAGGGTAACATAAATTTTAAAATATTAACTTTAAAAATTGGAATACAAAAATTTGATTTAAAAGTTCTGGAATAGATATCTGACTGAATCTCTGGCCACCTTTGGAGTTTTGCTTAGGCTGTAGGTGATAAACTATCACAAATTCTCAGGGTAGCTGTTGTGAGAATCTGGAGTTAGGGAGAGGAAAGTGTTAAATCCATAATTGCTGATAAGCAGAAAGAATACTGGACCGGGGCCTAAAGAACTGGGTCCTGAAACCAAACCTATTGTCACTGTAGATTGAAGTCTATCTCTCCACATCCTATTTTCCATATTTGCAAAATGAGAGGATTAAAGTTAGCCAGTTGTCAAGTCTTTCTCTGTATCAGAAATACCTAAAAAGTTTAAAAAAAAAATACGCATTGTTATACCCTGCTGTAAACCTACTAAATAAGAATCTTCTCAGGGTGGGGCCTCGGAATCTGATCGCAGACTTGGATACACATCAAGCCAAATGCATGCTCAGTTGAAGAAGACAGCCTTTCTGGATTTCCATATTTGTTTTATTTTTACTTTTTTATTATTGAGTAGGTTATATGGTTGCATGCTTTAATATAAAAAAGGTATACACTAAGAAGTCTACCTTCTACACTGTCCTAGTTCACTCTCTCCACTTCCTCCCAGCACTGTCCCGTGAATGACCACTTTCTTGTGTGTTCTTTCAGTGATTTTACATGTAAATATAAGTAAATGTGAATATACGTTGTTTCTTCCCATTTAATTTTTTATTTTTATCTATTTAAACAATTTTTATTATTGAGGTATTGACATACAGTGTTATATTAGTTACAGCTGTACAACATAGTGATGACAGTTCTGTACACTACACAGTGCTCACCACAATAAGTGTAGTTACCGTCTGTCAGGGTACAATGTTAATGTGATAATGACTGTGTTAACTGTAATGTACTTTTCATACCATGACTTACTTATTTTATGATGGGAAGTTTGTATTTCCTAATCCCTTTCACCTATTTTATCCATTCCCCACTTACCCCCACCTCTGGCAACTACTAGTTCTCTGTACTTGTAAGTCTGTTTCTGTTTGTTTACATTTGTTTTGTTTTTAGGTTCCACAAATAAGTGAATCATATGGTATTTGTGTTTCTCTATCAGACTTGTTCCACTTAGCATAATACCCTTTAGGTCCCCCCATGTTGTCACAAATGACAAGATCTCATTCTTTTTTATGGCTGAGTAATATTCCATTGTATATCTGTACCACATCTTCTTTATCCAGTGAATATACATTCTTGGTGTTCTCTTCCTCTTTCTTTCACAAAAGTAACAATATATACACAGTACTGTACCTTACTTCTTTCACTTAAAAATGTGTCTTGGAGATCTTTCCATATCAGTATATAGAGAGCATCCTTATTCTTTTTCATAACATTTGGTTATGTCAATGTTCCATACTTTATTTATCTGTTCCTTTGTAAATAGATTCTTGGATTGTTTTCCTTTTTTTGCTAAAGTAATTGTTTTGCTTTTTAAATGGACAGAGTAATACATTTTTGGTGGTAGGTGGATGATAAAAGACACTTAACTTTTAGGAGAAAGAAATGAAAAGAAGACAAAATTTTCTTTCTTAAAGTAGCTTCCATGAACGTACTGGGATCAGCACACATTGAATCTAGTCCTCTTTATGTTTGAATACCTGGTTAGCCATTATTGATGTTTAAAATGGTGGTCCAGAGACACTGCCATGTCTTCGTTGACCAAAAATATGTTTTACATATATGTAAGTGATGAATCACTCAATTCTACTCCTGAAACTAAAGCTACACTGTATGTTAACTAACTTGAATTTAAATGAAGTCTTGGAAGAAAAAAATATGTTTTACATATATTGTATTTATAAAAATACAAAGAAAGGAAATAGTATTATTTTATGCCAACTGTGTGGCCTGCCCTATTCTAGATGCTTTTACGTATGTTCTTAGTTGCACAATGGCCTGTAGTTTTTAGTAGTTTATAGACAGAGAAACTGAGGTCTAGAGGAATATACAGTCCTCATTTCCAATATTGAAAAAAAAAGTTTAAGTGAAAAAAATCCACTTAAATGGAGATAAAACTTCATAGTATTATAATAAAAGGAAGTATAAACAATTTTATATAATCTTCCTAAAGTTATGTGATTGTAGAGTGGGGATCAAAACAAAAATCTAAGTCATTGTAAAATGCTATGTTCTTTTTTTTTTTTTTTTAAGATTTTACATATTTATTTGAGATAGAGCATGAGTGGGCAGAGGGGCAGAAGGAGAGGGAGAAGCAGACTCCCGGATGAGCAGGGAACCTGAGGTGGGGCTCCATTCTAGGACCCTGAGATCATGACCTGAGCCGAAAGCACACACTTAACTGACTGAGCCACCCAGGTGCCCCTCAAATGCTATATTCTTATCCATGGTACCGTAATAGTAATTTTTACTAGCATTCATAAAATGAATTCAGTCATAAGAATTGAAATGGATTTTCTCCTTATTCTTCACAGGGTTAAGACATATTGTTTAATTTGAGGTTTTCAGATATATAGTGTTAATAGGTGTAATTTAAAGCTTTTTTTTAGATGGGGGTTTACCCTTTTTAATTGTTTTGAACTTATATTTTTAGCTTTTTAAGAAAATTCAAGTATAATTAACATAGTTAGTTTCAGGTGTACAATATAATGATACAACGATTCTCTGCACTGCTCAGTGTTCATCATGATAGTATACTCTTAATTCCCTTCACCCATCTCACCCATCCCCACCTATCCACGTCCTCTCTGGCAACCACCAGTCTGCTCTCATATATAGAGTCTGTTTTTTTTTTCTTTGTCTGTTTTATTTCTTAAATTCCACATAAGAGTGAAATCATATGGTATTTGTCTTTCTGTGACTGACTTACTTCACTTAGCATAATACACTCTACATCCATCCATGTTGTTGCAAATGGCAAGATTCATTCTTTTTTTAAGGCTGAATAATATTCTATTGTGTATAGATATATACCACATCTTCTTTATCCATTCATCTGTCAATGGACACTTGGTCATCTATTGATGGAACTTGTTTGCTTCTGTATCTTGGCTATTATAAATAATGTTGCAATAAACATAAGAGTCCATGTATCTTTTTGAATTAGTGTTTTTATTTTCTTTGGGTAAATACCTAGTAGTGGAATTCCTGGATCATATGGTAGTTCTATTTTTAATTTTGGGGGGAATCTCCATACTGTTTTCCAGAGTGGCTGCACCAGTTTGCATTCCTACCAACAGTGCAAGAGGGTTCCCCTTTCTCCACAAGCTCTTCACCAACACCTGTTGTTACTAGTGTTGTTGATGTTAGTTATTCTGACAGGTGTGAGGTGGTATCTTGTTGTGGTTTTGATTTGCATTTCCGTGATGATGAGCATCTTTTCATGAGTCTTTTGGCCATCTGAATATCTTCTTTGCAAGAATGTTGTTTTTAAATGTTTTTATTCATTATTGAGTAATTATTTAGGTGCATTTTTAATACATTTAGCCAGTTGTGTATAATGCATATCTAATCCCAATTACTGTTGTTGTCCCAGATTCATCTCTTCACATCCGTATACCTGAATAGTTGAACAGAAAATAGAAATCTTGTAACTAATTCTGAATATGAAGTGCAGTGAAAAAGAAAGTTAGGCTATAAGAAGTAAGGCTCCTCCATGTGACATCACTTTGGTTCTCTTTGCCTAATTGATAGATTTGTATGGAAAATTCCATACATATTTTTTATGATCATAGGTGCAGAGTCCAGTGGAGACATGGATGTTCTTCTGACCCATCCAAGCTTTACCTCTGAATCAACCAAACAGGTACCACAGAATTTATAATCATATGTGCTAAGTGTTACACAACAGTGAATATCATTTTCTAAATGGTGGTTGGGTATTTCAGAATGAATTTTTGTTTTAATCTTTCTGAAAAGTCATTTTAAGTGCATTTTACTGACTGAATTCTGTGAAAGGCAAAGTAAGTGGTTGAAAGGGATACACAGTGGTGTTCCACAAGGGATGGAGGGGGTAGTCTGATTTTGGGGGAAAAAATGAAATTTAGTAAAACATTTCCAGAATTATTTATTGTCTTTCATGGATATTTTAGAAATATCCAGTAAATATTCAGGTTTTCATTTAGGGAATATTTTTCTATTAAACAACATTATATTAAGAAACTATTCCTATTAGAAAACCCATGAAGGCAAAACATTTTTGATTTTGGAATTTATATATTTTAAAGATGAAGCAGCTAACTTTTTGATTTAATGAAACAGATAAACACAGATGATGTCTGTTTGGGGGTATCATGGTTTTGGTGAAGAATGATGGTTCCTAAAAATATGTTTTATTTGATAAATGAATTTTGTGTTAGAAGAAAAAAGTACTTAGAACAGAGGAAAACTAGGAATTTCTCCATAGATAATCAGAAAACTCATGTTAAAAATGTTTTCTTGCTATAAAAGAGTAATTTGTTCTTTTTCTTATTTCCTATTTATGTTTCCACAGCCAAAGCTGTTACATCGTGTTGTGGAACAGTTACAGAAGGTCCATTTTATTACGGATACTCTGTCAAAAGGTGACACAAAATTCATGGTAAGTACTCATTTGAATTAACATTTCTGAAAAAAAACCTTGGAAACTGTTCAGTACCCATTCTGTGACCCCACTGCATCTTAGTATTACAGTCAATAAATAGGATATCCGTGAGAATATAATTAACAGGATGCTAATCTCGGAATATTTTAGCAAAGAATTTTGTTTTAAATTCCCCACTTGTAAATTAATCTGTGCCACTGGAATACATAATTAGGCATAATCTACTCTTTAAAATTTCTATAAATGACTTTGACACGCCATAAGTTTTTCCTTAAAATAGCAAATGTTCTCATATTCTCTGACTCAGAATTGTTCAGTACGTGAGATTCAAATTGTCTGAAGAATATTAATCTGTTACAACACCAAAGAAAATAAATCAGGGTATGTGCTACAAACAAGTTCTGTGGCATGATAAGGAGCAGAGTTAATAGAGGGGGGCACTTGCAGAGATTTTCACAGTGACACCCGTCATGTTCAACTGTTAAAATCCTGTAATCTTCCTAGGGAATTAAGCTTTGAAGATGCAAGACAAGTGGCAAATGAATTAAAAAGAGGTTAATAAATGTCCCTGCATAAAAACCGACAGGAAGGCAAATAGAAATCTAGGACTAAGGTAATAAAGAGTTACCTTTATTCTACTGCTCACTTAAATTCGTACTTTGAATCCCCTTTTCCCCAAGTTATGTGCCTGAGATGGAAAGACACTGTGCTTTTCGGGAACAGACATGCTAATATTAGTGAGAGTCTTACCGCATAGATTTGGCAGTGGTTTTAGCTAAAAGTAGAAGATGGTTGACACAGGTGAGTGAAATAGCCTGTCATTCAGAAAGTAGCATGGTGCCTGCCAGGGGCCTATGGGGAAGCGGCCGAGGGAGTTACTGTGTAACAGATCCAGAGTTTCAGTTGGGGAAGATGAAAAGGTCTGGAGGGGGATAGTGGTGGTAGTTGTACCACAGTGTGAATATACTTAATGCTGTAGAACTGCACACTTAAAAATGGTTAAAATGGCAAACTTTATGTTGTGTGTATTTAATCAGACACGCATAAAATCATGTCATTAAATTCAATATGGTGATTTTAACGGGCTATGAAACTGTATTGCCAAAGTTGGCTACATTTTGTAATGTTTTCAAAAGAACTTTGGGAAAGGTAAAAATAAAAATTCTTGTCAGTCTTTGGGAATCAAACCTATGAGCTGTTCTCTCAAATCTATCAGATTTGGAGCTTTTACTCTACACCCAGAGATAGAAACACATGAGATTGTTGTTGTCGTTGTTGTTGTTGTTGTTGTTGTTTTTAAATTTTAAAGATTTTTTAAAAAAAATTTATATATTTGACAGAGAGCACAGCAGGGGGAGCGTCAGGCAGAGGGAGAGGGAGAAGCAGGGAGCCTGATGCAGGCTCGATGCCAGCACCCTGGGATCATGACCTGAGCCGAAGGCAGAAGCTTAACTGACTGAGCCACCTAGTCGCCCCTAGACACATGAGATGTTATTCAAAATAGGGTTTATATATGTTCTAGGAAATCCCTTTTAAATCGAGATTGATTTTAATTCACTCAAAATGAATGTGCACAAATCTTACATTTAAAGAACACTCAGATAAAATCCTAAAAATAACATGTGCTAGACAAGTTGAAATTTTTTTTTTCATTGTTGGGAAAGTGTCCTGGTGTGCCTGGGCATGTTCTAGGGACCCCTTCTGGCCTGTCTACCTCCAATAGTCATCTCTGTGAAAGGCCCTAGGACTTGCTACTGGGGAAGCCCACCAGCTCTTCTCAGAGTCAGCGACCAGGAGGGTGTTTATGCGATGCAGTAGTAAAAGCATTTATTTTGCGGTTTGAATAGTATTGTGCTGTGCTCAAGGAGAGATCCAGAGGAAACACCAGCGGAGGCTAGTAATCCAGCTAGCAAGAGTACAAAGAGACATTACAAGCTGGTGGGCTGGGTATAAGCTGAGACGGAAAGGTGGGCAGCCACAGGAATGTGAACGTAAAGAGTTGCTGGCAGTGGTGGAATTGGGTTACCCCAGTAGCTGCTCAGTCGTAGCAGAGCAGACCTTTGTCTCGCAGCCAAATTCCAGTGACTGCTGCAAACCAGGCTGCTTCAGACCTTACTATGTATGTGATACTTGAAAGACCAAGGCCACTCACCAATCCTAGGACAGGGCTGGACTTGTGGAAACCTTTGCTCCATCTGGCCTTCCCAATCTGTCGGTCATATTCCTAGCAGCACATAGACAGCTATTGCCAGAAAGAGAATCCCTCACATCTATTTCCGGAAGAAAACAGGTTAAAAAAATAAGAAAGCAGGTTTTTTGTTTGTTTTTAAAGTAGAGAAGACCCAGTTGACAATTAGAGCAAGAAGCTAAGGCCTTTATGTTGTGACATAGGACTCCATCTTAGTGGAGGGATGGTTTGTGTATAAACTTCGGATACTGTACATGTGGCTCATATATTCTCTGAAGCTTAAAAAATGCCATGCTTGAGCCTGCTGTTATGACATTTATAATTAGGATATGTTAGGATGAGAAACAGACCAGATTAGCTCTAAAATCAATTTATTGTAGAGGCAGTAAGAGGTGATTTATATCTAGTTGCAAAGGAAAGGGTGTGTGTTGCTATGTTGCATTGTGGAGGAATAGACTTGGACATGGAAGCTCTCAAGTCTTATTCTGGCTCCGTTATTAATTCATTGTATGACGTTAGGCAAGTTGCTTTACTTCTGTAAGGCCTTAATATTTTCATATATAAAATGATACACTTCGTCTGTGTCAAAGGACTATTATGCAGATCAAATTAAGTAATATACATGGAAACTCTGAAGGGTTTGTACATGTATCTTCACATGAATGGATCTTCAAAGAATTATACAGTGCTATCCTAATATAATATGATATAATATAATGTAGATATAATAGTTGTTTGGAAATAGATCCGTGAAAGTGACCTGGTAAGGAGTAAATTGGGAAACAAAAGAGGGACAGAAAGTGAGGTAGATTGGTGATGTGAAAGAACAAGACAGGGAGAATGAGCGCCAGTAGGATGAGAAGGTGTGTTCGGCCAGTTTAACAACTACGTATTAAGCATCTCTTACATCCCCGGCACTGTTCTAAGAGCTTGGGATGTACCAGTGAATTTCAGTTGAATTTATATTTGTGGGGTGTGAGAAGGGGCTGATAGTTAACAATGAACATAATAAATAGGTAAATTACATGTTAGGTTAAGATAACAAGTACTATTTTTATTTTTTAATTTTATTTATTTATTTGTCAGAGAGAGAGAGGGGGCACAAGCAGGGGGAGTGGCAGGCAGAGGGAAAAGCAGGCTCCTCCCTGAGCAGGGAGCCTGATGTGGGACTCAATCCCAGGACCCAGGGATCATGACCTGAGCCCAAGGCAGATGCTTAGCCAACTGAGCCACCCAGGCGTCCCAAGATAACAAGTACTATTTTTAAAAAAGGAAGAACAGGGTATGGGGAGATGCATGTGCAGTAAACCCATTGAATAAGATGGTCAGAAGCAGCCTGTTTTAGGGGAGGAGCCTTGGGGAAGGACTTGAGGTAAAGGACTTAGCCAGTCAGAGAGCGTGGCAGGAGTCAGAGCAGTGCCAAGGGGGGATGAGCATTAGCAGAGACATCCAAAGAAGTTGGGATCTCTGTTTTTGAAAGGAAATTGGCCGCAAAATGAATTCAGCTTACAAGGTGGAGTAAACCTGGGCTCCTGGCTGTTTCGTTCCGTGGAAGGTGGGACTCTTGATCTCGGAGTTTTGAGTTTGAACCCCGTGTTAGGCGTAGAGATTACAAAACACAGAAACATCAGAGTGGAATAAACTGTTCTCGTTCCATATCCACTTGATTTCAAAACCCCTTGTTGCTGTAACCACTGACAGCTGTTTAAAACATGACCATTCCATGTGTTTTTTAAGTACTCTTCAGAGTGTGAACTCCTTTAAACTACTGGTCACCAAACCTTAGGAGAGCCAGGTTAATGTTCCAGATCTCCTTCTAAAGCCATGATTTTTAGGTAATTGAGTTATTTTTCCTGTGAATAAAATAGCATTTGGAAGGAAAAAAAATTTCCTCTGCATTTAGATGCATGTTTGCTTTATATATGATGAGTACCATTCAGATTTTAGCATTTTGTGCAAGTTTGGCCCCGGGATGATTTTCTGTGAAATATCTACACTACAGTAAGGATTCAAGGGACGACAGAAGACACCTTGATGACCCTGAGGCGATGAAAGAGGCTTTATTTCAGGAGCTCAGCATGAGGCTACCTGATTGAAATGCCAAACAAAACTAATCCGCTCAAACTAATAAAGAGTTTACAGTAATACAGAGAAACTCTTTGACATTAACACTTAAGAAAAAGTGCAGGAAATAAAATGAGCCTTTAGGAAAGGAACAAAGCCATTAGACAAAATCCTATTACTGATGTGACAGGCAAGAGATCATTGCCTGTGGCACTCAAACATCCATATCCGCAAGGTAATACCTCGTAGTAATTCCAGATGGAAAGCATTTCTGATCCATTTGAAGGTTGAGTTGGAACTTGTTAATGCCTAAGAAGGTAGGTTTCATATTTTGAAGATAAAGCACGTTTCATTTAATCTTTCAGCCATAGCAACAGTAAAGAAAATACCCATTTTTGATTTTAGATTTTAATTTTTCTATGTTGCTAAGTGAAAAAGCTTTTAGTGACATGTGTACTAAGTCGACTGTTCTTTAGGACCAGAGGCCTGTCACGTGTGTACTTTTCTTTGTGGCATTTGAAACTTTTAATTTGAAATTTCTGATGTTTGTGGCTCTTCTTATGTATTTATGGGTTGCTCCCCAGTCCAGAATTTTGGCCCATTTTTCTAGAAAAGGAAAAGATTACTAAACAGACCTAAATAACTTGTTTGAAAACTGTAGAATTCTAATGAAAACTCACCTGTCGAGAAGAAAGAAAATGATCCTCTAATTTTCTTACCTTTTAAAATTTTATTTTTCATCTCTCTGCCTTTTCCCATTTCTGGGGGATTTCCTCAATTTTACACTCTTCTACTTCTGCCATCGTATTTTAAAGTTTGACTTAAACCTTTTCCTTAAGGGTTTTGTTTCTGTAGCGTTCTGCCCTTACTTCATTCATGGAATATTTCCTGAGAATATTACCGACAGCTCTTCTGATGTTCTTGTCCCTCAGTCATGGTTGTTTCTTCCAGATTGCTTTTCTGTTTGCTTTGGTCTGTGTCTTTCATGTTTGGTGCTTTCCCTGATTAGCTTTGGTTCAGAATCACACAAAGGCCAAATCCTCATAACTAGAATCCTTGCCTGCTGTTTCCTGTAGGTCTTTAATTACCACCAAGTGTAAGAGGAAGGTGGCGACAATATATGGCGCATAGAAAAGCCGCTAAGTTAGAAGTGCTCAGGATTCTAAAACTGCTTGCATTTAAAGCAAAAACCTCACATTTAACAACATTCAATTAAAGTTAAGCCTGAAGTTTAAAAACGTCTTTAAGCATTCTTTGAAATATCCATTTTAGGGTGTTTGCCAGCTTCCCAGTAAAAATGATGAAAAGGAGTATCCACACAGGAGAATTGATATAAGGTATTACTCAAAATTTGTTGCTGACCTATTAATTTTTCCCTTTTCTCTTTCCTTTGTCCTCTGTGTATCTTGGAATTCACATAAATGTCTAGAACCCCCTTTCATTCTGAAATGCTGTATGTTTGTGGTATAGACACCGCTTAGCCTGGAAATATGCAAAGAGTAATTCCTACAGAATCTCATCTATTTTCTCTAGATTTGCATCTCATTATGATGCCTTCCACAGCTCAAAAGTAGCTTCCTGCCTGGGGAAAGTCAGTTGTTATACGTGACACTGCGCGTTCCGTTCCTGCACACCTCTTGCAGAGCGTAGTTTGCTGAAACCTAGACTGACTGCAAGCTTGGAGTAATCGCAACAGTCTACCTAATGATAGTCTCCTCCTTAGGTTGTTAGACTGCATAGACTTATTTTAGGTGTGTTGTGCCTTATTGATTATATAAGAGTCCTATTATTGCCAAATTTGAAATGTGTGGTGAAAGATTTATTTATGTATCTATTTATTTTAGGTTGATACCCAAGGATCAGTATTACTGTGGTGTTCTCTATTTCACCGGGAGTGATATTTTCAATAAGAATATGAGAGCTCATGCCCTAGAAAAGGGCTTCACAATCAATGAGTACACAATCCGTCCCTTGGGAGTCACTGGTGGGTATTTGTGTCTGCATTAGAGATAATCCTGGTCATCTGGAGAGAAAGTTATTTTCAAAGCTGCTTTGGTTTAGCAGCTTTAGTTTCTCTCAAAAGCCTTTAAGTAATTATGCCAGTTAATTGTAGTTTCTTTGTACTGTGAGTCCCTCAGGCAACAAAAGGGTCTTTAAATCCATAGGTGCTCTCAAGCTCTCAGTGGGAAGCCTTGCTGACAAGAGTTATTTCTAGCTCTATTAGACCGAATTAATGATGGTCAGTAAAAAATCTTATTGATCTAAAGTGGTTTTTGTTTGGTTTTCATGTATCTCCAAGACTTCGGAGGAATCTAGGTATCATTGCTTTTAGTGCCAGGACAAACCTGGTAGCTCTGGCCACGTGCCTTCTAAAGTTTAAAGAGTTGGGGCACCTCACTGGCTCAGTTGGTAGAGCATGTGACTCTTGATCTTGGGGTCGTGAGTTCAAGCCCCACTTTGGGCATAGAGCTTACTTAAAAATTTTTTTTAAAATAAAAAAAGTTTAAAGAGTAAGAATTGCTTAATCTATGCTTGTTAACCTTTCACGGTGTACTATGTGGTATATTATATTCTCTACCAGGAAAATGAAGATTTTGTCATTTTGTCCTGAAAGTATAAAATAGGGCTTTCCTCCCTGGTAGATGAGGGCAGTGGTTCTCACATGTAAATGTGTGTACGTGCCACATGGGGACCTCATTAAATGCAGATTCTAATGGTGGGGGGCAAGACTCTGCATTTCTAGTAAGTTTCCAGGTGATGCCCATACTGCTAGTCTGGGGGCCACATTTTGAGTTGCAAAGGAAACTAGAGTATTTCATATGATCCACGGTGGCTACCGTGGAGGTCCAGCAGAGAGGAAGGTCGTGGATTAGGATCACTTTAACGGCCCTAGTTGGGATACTCAGGCTCCTGTCGTAGCACTGGTAACATATGCGACAAAGCTCAAACGCAAGCCCAGGTGGGGGGAGGGGGAGGGCGAGGCCAATATCATGTTTTAGTGGCTTGGTTACTGTTTTCTCTTCCTTCTGAAAGTGACTCCCAAACAACTGTCGTCCCTAAACCCTCATAACTAAATTCCAAAACCAGTTTGTAAGTAAGTTTTTTTCTCTCTGTACTTGCAGGAGTCGCTGGAGAGCCTCTGCCGGTGGATAGTGAGAAAGACATCTTTGACTATATCCAGTGGAAATACCGAGAACCCAAGGACCGGAGTGAATGAAGCCCGTTCTTCTCAGGCCAGCTCAGCTCAGCAGGAGTCTTAATTTATTTCTTAACCTTTGCTATGTACGGGTCTTTGGTGTTTTTAAATGATTGTTTCTTCTTCACGCTTTAGCTTGCATTGTAGCCAATAAAGCCTCTCATACTATTATCAGATGTGCTTGTTCTTATTTTATTAGCAAATAAGTTTATTAGCAAATAACATATCATGTATACTCACGATCACACTTTACTAAGGGTTTAGTGGAGAGAAGAGATGAGATGTTAGCAATGTTCAGTGGGCATTTTTATTTTCTCATTTTCTGCCCTTCTGCTGTAAACCACATTACCCTACTACCTTTCCTCCCATTTATTAATTACAGATTAGTCAGAGACACTCAGAGACTGGGCACTGGAGGATGATTCAATATTCTTTAGAAATCAGGGACCTTCATAAATTTAATTTTTTTCTTCGGTTGGCTTGGTCCCCATATTCAATTTTGTATATATACTTAAAACCTAAGAATAGGGTGTGTGGCTTAGCTCTTAAATGAAATCTGAAAGTGGTTGTAATTCATGAGAAAGAGCTTCCCTAAGCAAAACCACTTATAACATGCACCCATATGGCCTCTTCAACTCAAAAATTTCACTTATTTGCCCTAGTTTTCCTCCACGGTAATTTTTAATTTCAAATTGCCAAGCATATAAATAAAAACGTTCCTTGAAAGCCCTAGCTTTGAAATTATATAATGTGTATAATTAACACAATTAATATATTTTAATATAATGTTTATATGTAAATTGTATATGTTTATATATAAATTTTAACATCATATAAATATAAAATTAAAAAATTATCAAATGGTCAAGTAAAGCTATTGAAAGCAAAAACACTCCTTGAAAGCCCTAGCTTTGAAATTATATAATTACTATAACTAGATTAATATAATTTAATATAAGATACATAATTATATTACATAAATTATACGTGATTTAAAATTATATGTAATTTAAAATATAAAATGTAATATAAATGGTATTGATTATATAATTAAAAGTTATAAAATGTAAATAGTTATCAAATGATTAAGTAAAGCTGTTGAAAACAAAATATATGCAAATGCTTTATAACTTGCAGAGGACTATAGTACACGTAAAATACTACCTTTTGAATTTTATTCCTTTATTAACCAAATTGTTTTGTAGTGAAAGGGCATTTCCCTTACAAGAAATGGAAGAAAATAAACGAGGGATTTTAAGGAAATTTTTTTCCCCTTAATTTACTGTGTTAATTTTCACTGGTAAGATAAGAATTACCTGCAGGCCATCACTTTCCCCCCAAGCTACTGTCAGATACCAGAATTTCACCAGAAATTACATCAAGATTTATTTGAACTAATTGAGTCACTAGATCAAATTAACTTTTCTGTGGAATCACATTACTTTGCAGAAATAGACAAAAAGCCAAAGCCAGTTTTCCTTCATCACAAGGCAGCACCTCACGGCGCTCTAGGTCAGTCTATTCCAGTTGCTACAAGATTTGATTTACAGAGATACGGAAAGATTTTTCAATTAATGTCTGAGATTTGTGTTTGAATACAGTAAGGAGTTGTCTTTTATTTTGAAATCTTTACAGCTTTTTAGATTTTTTGGCATACTCTTAACCGTGCATGTTGTCGGTTGCCAGTCACTTGATTTCGACATAATAGTCCAGGACCACAGTCACAGCGCTGGAAGATTTCTGGAGCTTGAGCAGTGTCTTTCTGCCCTCTCCTAGAGCACACCTGTCCCTCCAGGAGGACTGGCTTACAAATTTTAGTCCAAAAATGACGAGCACAGCAAAGTCCATCTCCACAGTCAAAAGTTCGGAGACATCTGTCTCCCTCTTGCCCTGAAACAAGATTCATGCAGGCTGTTGCAATAAATGGGGAGAGTGGCACGTGGGGAGCTTGTAGCTGGGATGAAGGTGTAAGATCTAGAACTGAGGGCCACAAAGGAAAAAACAGCATGCAGTTCTCCCAGAGCTAAATCTTACGTCAAAAGTAGATGAAATGGAAATTTTCACCCTACCTAATAGAATTTGTTTTATAAAGTTAAAATATTTTCAAAGGAAGATGAAATTTCCAGTCTTGAGGAATTAAATCAGTATCTCCCATCAGTGTTTTATTAAATGGGTTTATATTGACACCATGACTGATAAAGGGGCCACTTAACTTGGAGACACAGACTGGCCAATTCACCACCTTCAAACAGTCCAGTTACTTTATGTCCAAGATTGGAATTTGAGACTGCAATTTTGCAAAAAACTTCGTCTTAGTGAAGTTTGTGTTTTGTCCGAGAATAAAAAGTTAATGCATCTACTTTCATTTCTCTTTTATTTTGTATCCTGAGGACCTAGAAAGGGAAACCGCCATTTGTTAAATTACAGACTATGAAAACGTGTATGTGTAAAATTCACTTAAAGATTTTCTTGCTAACCAGTTCATTATTATGGCTAGTCCCCTGTCCTCTTGACTGGCTGACTGCCTTACGCTACTCCCTACACGATCTTCCTAGCTGTGGATGGAGAGAGATTAGAAAAAGGACATCATCCCTATTTTTCTGGAGTGGGGAGGAATCAAGTTCAGCCTATCCTTAAAAGCCTAGGAGGAGGAAAGGTTTTACTTCTTCTTTTTCTTCTTTTTTTTTTTTTAAGGATGTTATTTATTAGAGAGAGAGCACAAACAGGGGGAAGGGCAGAGGGAGAGGGAGACGCAGGTTCCTTGCTGGTCGATCCCAGGACCCACGAGATCATGACCTGAGCTGAAGGCAGACACTTAACTAACTGAGCCACCCAAGGGCCCCAGGAAAAGTTTTTCTTTAAAAAAAAAAAAAAATTTGCTCAGAATGCTTCTCTTACCCTTACTGCCTTGTGATTTCTTAATATTTGGCTTCCTTTTCGGTTTGTCTTCCTGAATCGGATGCTCGGTTGTTCCCTTCGTGTCCACAGCATCGTGGTCATCGATCTGCCTCTCCAATACTGGCACTGCATCTTCCACCGTCGTACAAACATCTGAGAGGCAACCAGTGCGTTAGTTATTAAGTTCAAGGATTAGGACCACAGACATGCTAATTATTGCACTGTTAACACAGTTTGGCCGTACTTCTGCCTTCAGTTTATACATAACTTCCACGATTTCTGGGACATACGCACCAAATATTGCGCATATGGCAAAGAAAGTAGTTAACTAATTAGTGGAATCCATGTGAAAATGAAAGAATTTGAAAGATTCCAACTTGAACCCTTCCTTTAAAATTATATGTAAGTTGTTGACAAAAACTGTTGCCAGGAAAGAGACTGTTTTGTTGCATTAGAAAACGCAGCTGCATGAATGACTTCAAGCGTGAATCCAGGAGACTCTCAGAGAGTGCCTGTCTTGGAATATTCTAGCGTATGAGACTCAGATGCTGTCTTCAGTCAAAAACCACTGTTCCTTGGGGCCAAGCAATCCAACAAGGGTTTACAATGGCTTACCATTCACGCAGAGTGTCCCAGGGCAGCACATGGCGTGACGTTGGCACCTCCTTCGTAACCCGCGACACGTAGCACAGAATGGCTTCTCATCTTGAGGTTTGAGGCAGAATTTTCTGGAATTGCAGTCCTTGTCAGACAGGCACTGTGAACCCTGTAAGGAAAAACTTGTCACAGGGCTGGGGAACCCAAGAAGATGTAAGAGGACTTTTAACTCGGAGGTGGAGGAAACCGAATCATAGTGGCACTTTGCATGCGGGACAGGCCTTCGGTGGCACCTTAATCTTTCAATGTAATTGCTTTTCTCCCACAAAGGAGAGATCAAATCTCCAATGAAGAAACCTATGTGCTGCAAGGGTTGTGTTCGAAAAATTGTCCTGCTTTTAAAACTCAGGATTTCATTTTTGTGTGCTCTTTGTGAAAATGGAAGAAAATGCCTTCCCATGTGTGTCATACAGATGATGAGATTTTTGGTGTGGATCTATGACCTCGAGAAGCCCAGCTACAGGTTGAGTACAATGCATGCTGGGGTTTGTGCCATTCCTATTTGGTGTTTTGACTGTAGCGAGTCCCAGCAACCGCTGCGTCCATTTGCCCCGCCCCCGCCCAGCCTTACCCCGTGAACCGCCCGCTGCTCCCTTAGCGGCGCGTTACCTTCCGAGCCCCGTGCACATCCGCAGAGCTCTTGATGTTGTTGAAGTCCAGAACCAGAGCTCCCAGGGGGGCGCAGAACCAGCTCAGCCCCAGCAAGACCACCACCGCCATCCTTCAATCGCCCCTCTGCCTCCTCCGAACCGGGCTGCTCCAAACCCACGAGAGAGCAAAACGGAAACCCTGCAAGGTCGTCTGGAAGTGCTTTTCCTGAAGGAGAAGCAAATCTTCGTCTCCTTAAGGTGCGTGAACTCCAATGAGCAGGTTCCTTCTGAAACTATTTATACCAGATGTGGCCCCTCATCTCTCTCCACCCCCCTCCTTCATTTCCTTCCTCCTTACCCCACACAGGCTTCAACAAATCCCTTTAAATCTGTTTGATCAATAGTTCAAAACAAGGGTTCAGTAGAGGGAGAGAAGGGGCAGGGCCACAGCGGCTTCTCCTGCAGGGGTTGAATCCCTCTTAATTATTGCATATCAAAGTTCAAAGGGTTAGTAGAAGAGCAGGATGTCTGTATCAAAGGCAAACTCTGATAATCACCTGCATTTCCTACCTCCAGTATCCTTTGCGGGTGGAGGGAGTCTGTTCTAAGATCTGTTTTCACAGCTAGTTGTGCTCAAAGAAAGAATGAACCATATTGGCCAATATGGCTAGAGAGGATGCCAAAAACTAATGAGTTACAAAATATCCTGAGAAGCTTTAAACTCTGCTTCAGATAGTGAAGACAGATAGAAAAGAGAGAAAGCCTTCTGATTAGCTCCGGCATCCAGATGTAAAAATCCCAATAGCTTAAAAGCTGTGAACACAATAGCACCTGTTCCGATTTAATGTCAATTGGAAAATAATCCTTCCTAAACTGCAAATTGAACTATTTGAAGCCAGGGTTATTTAATTAGGAAAATAATGAGATTTAGAACAATCCACCGCCTCCTTTTCTTGATGGTGGGGACAACCGCAGAAAGCCCATTTTATGCAGATCCATACAATTCAGTAGGAAGCGTCAGATGCATTTTATGTGCAATGTGTTAAATTTGTATTGCATTGTGTTAAATGGACTTGAGCGGAACAGGTCTCCAAGTCTCTGGCTGATTTCAGGTGGGATTCATTCAGTTTCAGTTTTCCTTATTTGAATTTTTAAAAACATCTGCTTCATCCCGTTTTGTCTCATTTATTTCCAGCCAGACTGTTAGAGAAGTCAAATCATTTAGACCTGTGCTTATCACTGCCTAAGTATTTTAGCAGTTGAACAATCTAGATCTGGGTCGAAACATTTTTCCCCCTTGGTTTCATTGTTCTTAGCGTAGGCTCATTGTGGTTTCTCAGGTGTGAACTGCTGTTTAAAATCTAAAAATACTCGGTGGCGGGCAGCACGTCCGGCCGGCTCAATTGGAAGGGCGAGCAACTCTTCATCTCAGGGTCTTGAGTCGAGCCCTATGTTGGGTGTAGAGATTACTTAAATAATCAACCAATCGATCAATCTAAAAACGCAGGGACGCCTGGCTGGCTCAGTTGGTGGAGAACGTGACTCTTGATCTTGGAGCTGTGGGTTTTGAGTCCCATGCTGGATGTAGAGATTACTTAAAAATAAAATCTTTAACAACAACAAAATCTAAAAATGCCTAGTTTCTAAGCCATAAATGGCACTCCTGGTATTACTGGGTCTTCTTCCAGAACATCAGCCCATTGAAATGTATCTCAACCCTGTTCAAGGGGAACATCCCCAGTCCTGAGTAACGGCTGGTGCCAGGTAGCAGCGGGTGACCTGAGGCGTCCTTCCCTTGGTTCTCTACCTTGGGTTGCAGCCGCTTGTCCACCACTCAAATGGTGCATGGGAGCTCCTTCTTCTGCAAGTACCCTCCCCCCTCCTTTTTTCGCTTCAACTGAAAACATCAAACGCTCTTTGATAGTGTGATAAGCCTGGTGACTAGGTATGTTACAGGATTTATTTTGAAGTTGGACCATTATGACCCCAGGGTTCCCTCTCTGCCAGGGATCTTTGCTTCCTGTTACCTAACTGAAGAGAGAGTATCAGGGCACCAAAGGCTTCTGGCAATTAACACAGACAAAAGGACTGATGGGAAGTCCTGTAACACAGCAAACATTCACTGAGCCTTTGTATGCAGCAGAACCTGTGGTTCGATGTTGGGAATAACAAAACACAGTCCTTGGCCCCGAGGAACTAGCGTCCAGTCAGAAGACACACATATATTTCTAGGGACCATTCCAATATATTATAACAAGCGCTAGGATAGAGGCATAACTGCGGGGCTGGAGGGTCACAGAGGAGGGCATGAGCAGGCCTTCTGGAGAAGCAAAGAAATGCATCTACAGAGGAGGCACTATTTGAGCTGGGTTTTGTGGGATGAGTAGGAGTTTTCTGGGTTGATAAGTAGGGAATGGTCTCACCCCAGGCTCAGAGAGTGAAGCACATGGAGGGGCAGAGAGATGCACTTTAGGTCTCGGGAGAGGTTCTGTGTGGCCGGGGCAGGTGGTGGAGAGACAGTGTGAGGCTAGATGAAGACCCTCTCACACTGTGCAGGGAAAACTGGATTCTGCTCCACGTGCAGCGTGAAGTCATCAGAGACGTGGAAGCTTGACAGTGGCATGACCTAGACCGCTTCTTCAGCTAGCGGTGCTGGTGGCAGTGTGGAGCTGGGGTTGTGGTGGGTGACAGGGGACACTGGGCCGTCACCCCAGTCTCGGCTGTAGCTGCCCGGATGAGGAGGAGGAGGAGATCCCACGTCAGGCAGCAGCCATGAGAACCAAGCAAAGGCTGGGGTTTTAAAGTGGAACCCCGTCAGTTGATGTGGGAGGTGGGGCGTGAGTGGGAAGGGGGAGCTGGAAGAACGTGGCCATTTCTTATTTCACACGCTGGGTGTACTGTGGGGGCGCGAAAGCAGAGAATTCCGGATGAAGAGCAGGTTGGGGGGGGCAGGGTGACAGGTGGCTGTGAGGAAGGCTATCCAGATCATCAGGTTCTTGCTGGACATCTAATACTGAGGTATTTTCCATGAGTGATGCTCTCCATCTTGCCTCCCACAGACAGAGAAGAGAGGATGCCGACATCAGACCCTGGAGGGTCACAAATCGGACACAGAACGAGACAGAATAGCAGACGTCTCTGTCTCTCTCTGCGCTGGGAGAGTACAGGATTTGGGGTCAGGCTGGCGTGGTTTGATCACAGAACTGGCTTCTCCTGCGTCTGCACAGCACCCACCTCCCCCGCGCATCCATCCACCTACCGGTCACGGTACTTGCAAAGCTCTGTTGTGATTGTCTATATCTGTCTCTACAGCTGGACGGTAAACTCAGCGAGGGCAGGGCCACAGCTGATCCGTCTCGATAACCTCGTGCGCCTGGCTCTCAGGAGAAGCTCCACACGATTGTTATGTGACAGATGGACACACAAATGCGTGTATAGTGACGTTGGGGTGCTGGGCAAGTTACGCCAGCTTTTGGGGCTGCAACCTCCCCAACCGGCAGCTGGCACTGCGTCCTCCATAATGACCCCGTTTCGAGGGTTCGGCGTGGGAATACATGGGCAGGTCCTGGTACAGTGGCCGGCACTCATAATGCTCTAAACAAGTGTCTTTTACCTCTTTTCTAGGCCAGAACTTTCGCTGTCACATAAACTTCAGTACCGGGCATTACTCATGGCCCTTCCATGGCAGGCTCTGCACAGATCTTTGTTTGAGCCCACTCACCGAGGAAAACTTCCCCCTAACCTGAGGCCTTCTTTGGCAAGAGGGCCTCTATTTCTAGGTCTCCTAAAAAGCCAGAGCAATTGTGAGGAAAGTGAGAGTGTGAAGTCTCATGTGGAATTTAAGAAACGGAACTGAAGATCCTAGGGGAAGGGAGGGGAAAATAAGACGAAATCAGAGAGGGAGACAAACCGCAGAGGCGCCTGACTCTAGGCAACAAACTGCGGGGTGCTGGGGGGTAACCGGGTGATGGGCCCCAGGTGTTACGCAGCTGATGAGTCATGACCTCCGCCTCTGAAACGAGACGCTAATGTGAATTAATTGAATTTAGGTAAAATAAATTAAAAACTAAAGAACGCGAAGTCTCCCTGGAAAACGGCTTTGGTGTATTTTCAAGCCGTCCGTACCCGCGCCGCTCCTCACTGGGGGCAGCAGCCAGAAGGAGGGAGGACGGCCCCCGGCAGGTCTCCGGCGAGGGGCACCTGGGTCGCTCGGCTCGGCGACGCCGGCGGGAGAGGAGGCCGGCGGGGGGAGCTGCAGCACCGCGCCCGCGGCGACGGCGGCGTTCTTGCCCAGGGGCGCCCGGGGCGGCCCCTGGAGCCGCGGGTCGCCGGGCGGCCTGCCCGGGAGACCCCCGGAGTCCGTCGGCCCCGGAACAGGGCAGCCCTCGCCCGCATTCTGGCCCCGGTGCTGCCATCGCGACCCCCCGCCCCCGGCGGGGATGAGGGGCTCGCTGCACAGCTCCGGCGGCGCCTCTGACCCGCACTGCGCGTCCGGGCCGAAGCAACGTTCGCGTGCAGCCCCGGGACGGAGCGCAGACGGTGTGGAGACGCCCGCCGGGGTGCCCGGGGCCCCGCCTCGGCGCGGAGGGGTGCGGCCCCCGGGCGGGGACGACCTGCACCTCCCGCGCCGCAGCTGCCCTGGGTCAGTCAAAGGCAGAGCGTCAGCACCCGTGATTGACACGCACCGAGGAACGGAGTTGCTGCGTGGTCGGGCTCCCAAAAACCAGTTTGTCAAAACCAGTTTGTTTTCCATAAATTTTGCATTCCTTAAAAGAAAATCAAAGGCGCTGAAACAAGCAGGTCTTTGGCAGAATCCCACAGGGGATGTTCAATAAAATGAAAGATGAGAAGGGCATGTCGAGAGGAGACGAAGGTTGCAGGGTGTCATCACAGAGCGGCTGTAAACATCACGGCTTAGTGACGTGAGGTCAGGAGGGAGAGCAAACCGCTTGCAACCGCTCAGGAGTCCTCTGTCTGATGTCTTGCGCCTAAGCGTGGGGGCAACACCCGGGGGCAGCGGGGTGGAGGCCGGGGAGACGGTTCTGGCCTCTTCCCTGTCAGCCACCGCTCAGCCTACGTCCTCCTCTTCTCGAGGGCCTCTTACAGGCCAGGGCCGCGGGAGTGTAGGGTGGGGTCCCGGGCCACCCTGTGGCTCAGCCCCAGGAGACCGTTCAGATGCTGGTCTCTGCGAATTGCCCCCTTTGGTGGGGCCCCACGAGGTGGTGCTGGGGACCCCCTTCTTCTAGCAGCAACAGCCTCAGAGCTGTCCTGACTTGGTTCCAGGCATCTAGCCAGGAGCAGCTCCAGGCGTCCACGAGCTTCCTTCTTCAAGGATAGGCTCTGCCTTCTTTTTACTTAAAAAAATTAGACGAGGTTGTGTGTGACTTCATAGACCCAAATGCCTCTCCGCCCTACCTTGTTCCCCAGGCACTTCCCATACCTGTCTTCCTCCGTCCGGGCTGCTACAACAAAAACACCACAGACTGGGTGGCTGATAAACAACAGAGATTGATTTCTCTCAGGCCTGGAGTCTGAAGTCCAAAATCAGGGTGCCCCAATGGGTGGGTGCAGGCTGGGTTCCTGGCTCCTAAATGGCTGTCTCCTCCGGTGGTAGAAGGAGAGGGGAAGCTCTCTGGGGCTTTTATAAGGATGCTAATCCCACTCATGAGGGCTTCACCCTCATGACCCAGGGCCTACCAAAGGCCCCTCCTCCTAAACCTATCACATCAGGCACTAGGATTTCAACGGAGGAGTTTGGAGAGGATGCAGTCAGACCACAGCAATACTCTTCTTCCTTCGCGCCCTGTAATCGCGGACTTATCCTGTTGCACAAAATACGGGGGGCAGGGGAGTGTGACAACAGACGCTACTATGAAAAGGCGAGAGAAGGGGAGCCTGGGTGGCTCAGTCAGTTAAGTGTCTGCCCTTGGCTCAGGTCATGATCTCAGGGTCCTGGGATCGAGTCCCTGCTCAGTGGGGAGTCTGCGTCTCCCTCTCCCTGTGACCCTCCCCCCTGCTCATGCTCGCTTGCTCTCTCAAATAAATCTTTAAAAAAAAGACAAGAAAAAATGAAAAAGCTGACCGTGTCTCAATGCATATCAGTTGGAAAAGCTAACAGCGCCCTTCCTGGGTCACTGAAGGAGTCGGCGAGCGTACTTGGGCGATCGGTGGCGGGGCTGCCCCTGCTCTGCGGGCTGTGTCCCTTCACCTATGCTGCCATGCTCCCCAGAGCAGTCTACTGAGCACGTGGAAAATTTTGGTTGTTTTTTTTTTAACTGAATGATATTTACGTTTCTAGAGTAGTTTACAACTGACAAGTTCTTGAGGCCCTTTCAGCCTTTTGGTTGCCTGCAGCGTCTTCCCAGGACAAACCCGCTCCTGCCATCTTTTGATCTAGACTCTAAGATACAGACCAAACGGGGTCTCATGTTTTTCCCTCAAAAGTAGGGGGTGACCCCACAGCAATAGGAGACCCCAAACCTGCCTGGAGTCCCAATTATGAGGAAGCGCATTTTTAAAAACAAGTGACTACCGAGACTATAACTAACTATGACAGTAGGGCTGTAACGTTCTCGCCTAACAACTGAGAGAGAGTACTTAAGTGAGATAAAGGATACGTTAGCTAACCTGACTGTGGTAAACATCTGCCATATATATGTGTATCAAATCATCACGTCGTACTCCTTAAATTTACACTATGTTATATGTCAATTATATCTTAGTGACACTAGAAAAAAAAAAAGAATACCCACCCATGAGCTCTGCACACATGAGCTCTGGAATCGCCTTGTGGAGGGGGAAACCTGCTTGCTTTGAATTTCCCTGCGGCGTTCTCCAGGGGGCCCACCTAGAGCTGGTATCCCTCTGCGTTAGAGTCTCCCTGCCAGGGGAAGTCTTCATCTGGTTACTCCATGTCCCCGGGTGTTGTCATGTATCTGACTCACCGGGTGGGATCAAGCCTTATTGCCAGGCTCCCACCCTGGATGTACCCTGGAGGTGGTCCAAGCCTCCTCACAACTTGGCCAAAGGAGGCTATCTGTGCCTGGAGCCCTCTGGGTGGGCGCCATTTGACCAGGAGTTTACTTCTGGGGGTCCCCATCTTAAAAATGAAGACACTGAGATTGAGAGAGGTCAAGTAATTTGCCCCAGGCACAGAGCTAGTGAGTTGCCAATAGATGTAGAATTTGAACATCAGTTTTCTGATTCCAGAGTTTATTTTTTCCTCTACACCGCACTACACTGCTTGCTACCTGCAGTCCCCAAACATCAAATCACTTGAAACGTAGCTGCAGTTTCACCAGGAAAGAAAATCACAGGGAACACTGCCTGTTGCCATATTTGGGTTACATACAACTGTAGGACTATGTCACCTTTCCCCTAAATTATCCTTTCTGGAAATGTGATTATAGAGGTTAAGATTCAATAACTTGCAGGTTGTATTGGCCGGGCTGTGGTACATCGACGAAACTGGTTTCCACATAAAGACAACTTGCCATTTTGACATTCAACGTGGACTCTGACATGGTAGGGCAGCCCCCAGACACCCCATCCAATCCTGTAGGATTCGTAACTGTGTTCAAACCTTGTGAAAAATTTGGGTGAAGCCGTGGGGAACAAGAGGAGGGCAGGGTTCATCGCCCTGACGCACAAACCCAAGCCCAGTGCGCCCTGGCAGGTTTAGCTTTGCTTTTACTTTGATTCCTTGCGCCCTCTTGTGGTCAAGTGAAGTGGGCCCTCAGAAGGCCCCATGTAAATCCCAGGTACTCCATTCCAGAGGCGTTTCCCAGTTTTTGGTGGAAATTCCCCCTGGAACAGTACATCCCTTCTCATAAACCTCAGTACTTCCCCAACTTAGGAAACTGACCTTAACTTTTCTAATTATAACTGAAAAACATGTTCCCAAATTTAAAAATTTTGTAAAATACAGAAAAGTGTAAAGAAGAAAATAAAAGTCACGTATACTCTGACCCAGCAGAGACAGCCACTGTCGAATTTTGGTAAATTCTCCCAATTTCTTTATGCAGGTACATATACATATATACATATAACATTTATTTATTTAATATACAATATAATCGATTTTCACCAGCTCCAGAACTAGCCATTACTAATGCCTAGACCTCCCCTCGTGCACCTCCTCTATCCAGTCGCCCTGTCTGCCTCTCCAGCACTGATGTTTATGGTTATCATTCCATTGCTTCTTCTTTTTTTTAATTTAAAGATTTTATTTACTTATTTGAGAGAGGGACGCCTGGGTGGCTCAGCCATTTAAGCATCTGCCTTCAGCTCAGGTCATGATCCCAGGGTCCTGGGATGGAGTTCTGCATTGGGCTCCTTGCTCAGCGTGGAGCCTGCCACTCCCTCTGCTTGGGCTCTTTCCCTGACAAATAAATAGATAAAATCTTTTTAAAAATAAAAAAAATATTTATTTGAGAAAGAGACAGCAGAAGCAGGGGGAGGGGCAGAGAGAGAGGGAGAAGCCGACTCCCCTGCTGAGCAGGGAGCCGGAGGTGGGACTCCCTCCCGGGATCAGGAAAGCAGACACTTAACAGACTGAGCCGCCCAGGCACCCCTCCATTGCTTCTTCTTAAGGTAAAATTACAACACACACACACACAATTTGGGATTACATTGTATTTACTTTTGCTTCCTCCTCTTTGTTTTTCACTGAACCTTTTCCTCCGATCATCAAATATTAATCAGAACATTCGGCTGTACCATAACCCAGAATACAGGTATATTACAGTTTATTTAATGAATCCTCTCAATGTTGACCACTTAGGTTGTTTTTAAATTTTTGCTATTCTAAATCATTCAAGCTATTTAAGAGAAGTCTTTGCACACATCTCTGATTGTTTCCTTGAGACGAGCCCCTAGACATGGGATTTCGGGGTATGGTGTATTGACATCTTTGATCACTCTGTCCCTCTGCCCTGGAAGTCATTCCCCTGTTGTCCACCTGAGCCATTCTGAGACATCACTTCCTCGGAGCCGCCTCAGTCTCCTCCCTCAGCACACTGAGGGGCTTTCACCGCCAGGTCCCTCTGCACCCTGCAGACTCCCTGTAGAAGGCCAAGGGACATGGTTTGCACGTCCTCCTCTTCAAAGATGCCTTCAGCTGCTCAGTAACTAGGGAGTCCTCACCCCTCATCAGAATTTTGGAGTCCTTGAAAACAGACAAGTGAGCCCTTTTGCTTTAATGAAAAGAAACAGGGAATTAAATAATACCGATAGCTTCAGAATCTTATTTTTTACATTTAGCATAATTGAACTACCAAATCTTCACAGTGAGGCCTCTGCTCTTCGGTTGTTTTTCATTTCTGAGGGTAAAACTGTACTAACCTTCTGAGATTTTTCTCTCAAAAAGGTAATGGAGGCAGATCAGTGGCTGTCTTGACTAGAGCAGGTGACTTGTACTGGGAAACTGCTCACCCTCAAGGTGACATGGGCCTCTGGACCCAGACAGCACTGACACATAGTGCTGTTTCCTCCTGCATTGGCTCTGAGCATGGTGCCCTACACATAGCAAGTACTTAGCAAATGTCTTACCAATGAAGGAGTCTAAAATCCCTTCCCTCCTCTAAAATCCTGTTTCTAGAGACTTTATAAAAGAATGCCATGTTACTAGGATTTGGACTAAGAAGGTTCCAAGGGTTTAGATCCCAGTGCGGGTCAGGGAATGAGAACTGGCTGTAGTTTCAAGGTGGTCAAGGCCAGGGTCTTGCTATGGACATTGAGCATGAACCTGGATCCAGCTAAGTTGACAGGACTAGAGGGACATGAAGCAAAGGAAGGATTTCCTCGGTGGCAGCTGTTTTCCTTAATACTTTCTTTCATCACCTTCCTGAGGAAGTCTCTCTGCATGACCTAGGACTGGTGTTGTCAGGTCCTTTCCGAAGAAAGATCTTTGGATAACAGAAGCTGAGGGAAGGGGTGTTGCCAAGTTCCCATTCAAGCGTTCTTTATAATAGCCTTTAATGACCTGCTGTAGCTGACAAAGGGCAGGTCTGTGCCAAAGTGCAGGCTGAAGTGTGGCTCTAACATATGTATGTGTGTGTGTGTATAACATGTTTGTATAACTTTTAAACTCTTACAGCACATTCGTTTTCATCTGTTATTAACTAATGGACATTTACCATATGCCAGGTAGATTGTTATATGCTATAAATACCTTATTTTATTTTCTATCCACTCAATCCTCTGAAGTAGATACTATTTATTTCTATTTCACAGAGGTAGAGACTGAGGCATAGAGAGGTTAAGTTGCTTGCCTAAGACCAAAGAATTGGCCCATCTAGGATACAAACTCAGCCTCCTTGGATCCAAAGCTCATTTTATTTAGCCTACTAAGTTATACTGCTTTGCTTATGATATTTATCATATTCTGCCTCATTCAGCAGGTATTTGTCCAAGTCCTACATTATGAGTCCTTTGGGAGCATTTATCTTACTTTCTATTAGCCTGAAATGCCATACACACATCAGGCAAATAATGATATCTGCCTACTGATTCAAGCAATAACTTGTAGACTGAACATCAATAACTTTGTGGGGCTTTTTTCTCCCCAACTTTTTATTTTGAAAATTTTACAACTTACAGGAAAGTTTAAACAATCATGCAATGAACACCCATATAACCTCCACCTCGATTCATCAATTGTTAATGTTTTGTACATTTATGTTTTTTTCTGAACCATTTGAGTTAATTGCAGATACATGCTATTTCACTCCTAAGTATTTTAGCATACATCTCCTAAAAACAAGGCCATTTCTGTATAACCAAGATACGGTTATGAACATCAGGAAATTATACGTTGGTGCAATACTAACGTAATAGAGTCAAATTTTCTCAATTGTGCCAGTAATGTTTCTCAGTAGCCGTTTCTTGTTTTTTTGATCCAGGGTTCAATTTAGGATCACATTGCTTCCAGTGCCGTACCTTTCTTTTGTCTCCTTTAATCTAGAACAATTCATTAGCCTTTTCCTTACTCTTTCATGAAATTTACATTTTAGAAGAGACCCAGAGGTTGTTTTGCAGAACGTCCCTCAATTTGGATTTGTCTGTTTCCTCATGAATACAGACACACCTTTAGCAAGAATAATACCCTTTTGTCCTCTGTGCCTCACATAGGGGAACGCATGACATAGTCTGTACCATCCCTGATGATGTTAAGTTTGATCACTTGGTTAAGGGCGACTTCTCTGATGTGAAAGTACTCTTTTTCTCTTTAGTAAGGAATCTGTGGGCTGATACTTTGGAACTGTATGACTATCTTCAAATGTCTAGCATCTATCTATTGATAATTTTTGCCTGAAATTGGTGGATCCAGAGTGGTGATTTTCTCTTTCTATAATTTCTTCTATATTTATTAGCTGGTATTCTTCTCTAAAGAAGAGCTTTCTTTCCTGCATCTCCTCTCTCCCTTTTAATTATAATCTATCGCTACCTGTGTGATCTTGAATAAGTCACGTCACTTACCCCTGGGGTCCCGTTTACTCATCCTTAAGATGAGAAAACCTAAGGGTTACATTCTTGAATTTTAGTCAGTCGGGGACGAAATTCCCGTAAAGGTCTGCTCCGCATCTGAACGAAACAAGCCAGGCCACAGCGTCCATCAGGGGTGTCCCAGGTCCTCTCCGCCAGCCTCGCCCGCGGCCCCTCCCATAGCAACGGTAACTAGTAACCTCCGAGCGTTCTCGCGAGAGCGAGCCCCTTCAGGGACAAAGGTGCGGTCCCCCAGGCCTCTTCGCCTACGTCAACTCCTGCTCCGGCCACCTGCTCGCCGGGCCCTCTCGCGCACGCGCGCACACGGAGCCAGACAGTTGGGTTCCCCCCAGCTGTTCCTCTCGGCACTCAGACCCGCGGCGCGCGCGACCCCGGCGCGACACTACGGCGCAAACGCCGTGCGCGGGAGGGGCGGGTAGGGGCGCGCAGGCGCCGCGGGGGGAGTGAGGCCGCGCAGGCGCCTTTTTTTTTTTTTTTTTTTGGACCGGGGTGGGTGGCAACTCGCCAGAGAGCAGGGGACCCAACGGGAGGCGGGCCTAACGGAGGGCTCAGAAGGGAGAGAGGAGTCTAACGGGGAGCGGGCCCCGCCGGGTCGCGGAGGGCAGAGGGGACCTTGCTCCCCTGGCTGCTTCAGGTGATGGAGCCATAGCGCCGGCGTGGGGAGCGGCTCTCGGATCGCTGAGCCGCGACCCTCTCCCTTCCTGGTGGGCCCACAGGACTTTCTTCTAGGCGTCAGGCCAGAAAGGAGGTTGGTTTCTAGGGAAGGTGGATCCTCGAACCCCAAACCTATCCTCCCAACCCCTCCCCCCCTCCCTGCCCCCAGCTTCCTCTCTGGAATTGTCGTCCAGTATCAGGGGAGCTCTGTAGCACTCCTTATCGCCAAGGGGAGGATGCTCTACGTGCAACTGGAAAAGGCGAAACGAGGAACAAAAGGGGCTCTTTACTGACTGTCAAGTTAGTAATTGTGTAAAGCAGTATTACCTAATTAACCCTTCCCCTCTGTCTGCATCTAAAGCAACCTCGTATGTTGTGCATGCCAGCAAACAAGTGCATTTTGTAGAGCTGATAGAAATATATGATGATAGCTTTACTCCCGAGTGACATGAAGTCTCTGTGTCTTCTCTGTTTTTTGCTTGATCATACCAGCAGTGCATTACCCATCAGAATCGTGGGCCTGAAAAAGTAAGCTTGAACTGGGCAGAATTGAGTAAACTAAACCGGCTACACTTTTGCAAAGTGTCTAGCAGTGGTTTTGAAAAATAAAGCAAAATGCTAAAAGACTGTCATCAGATGGATGTTTCCAAATATTTACGTGTATCTTTTCTCTTGTCAGTAGATGAAAATCCAGGCTGTAAAGGCATAACGTTGTTTTTTTTTTTATATATAGTGCCTGCCTTTCTATTCTGATCTCCTCAAATTAAGACTTCTGGCAAAATTTCATCAGATACCAGCATCGGTTGAAATAATAAAGAGTAATATCAGATTGCAATTGGCAATGTGTAAATAGTCTACACTCGATTATTTGAATGCAGGGAATTGGATTGTAAACGAATTGCCCTGGAAGTGAACTCTGAAACCCTGTGACTTAGGACCAAGTTTTATTATCATATGAGTCAGTACATTTATACTCACTCTTTCACCTTTACTATACTCTTTCCTCTTTATATATATATTTTATATTATATTCTGCCCTCTTAACATTTAATGTCTGTCATATTCGACAGGTGTAGGTTAAGGAACAAATTTTAAATGACATTCACAATTAAAAAGTGCATCATGGGTGTATGTTGTGTTCAGATATGATGGTATAGGCAGAAACTTAGCAGAGGGCAGATTAAGAGCCAAGCTAAATATAAGTATTAGTTTGACTGTGTAGATAGTTCAGGTGTAGTAATTGCATGGGTAGCTGGTGCTCTGGATTTTTCTGGTATTGGGCTAATGGGACTGCTTGAGATGGTTCTACAGTTGGTTAGACATGGCTCTTGAGGCTGCTGTCCAAAGAGATTTCCCATTATACAAAGAGGGCAAAGGGGTGGTATGTTTATCCGTGTAGATAGAACTTCTGAGAACTTTAATGTGAGAGCCATATCGGCAGTAGGAAAGCTGTGTGAATGCCAAGTAGGTAAGGTGAAAAGTGAAGGCACTTTTGGTTTTTGAAGGCTTTAACTTTAGAGTATATTGCCAATTTTTGGTAACCAGGATTACTGCAGGTAGAATTTATCTTGTTTGTGATTAATGGATAAGATTATATAATTGTATTTTTAAAAGATCTTTGAGAGAGGACGTATTCTGGTTGAATGCATTCCAATTTGTATGGTAATTCTTATTTTAAGAGCTGAATTTCACAGTGGCAAAAATGTTAACCCTGAAGATTTTTAATGCATCTGTTCTTACAGTTCTTCAAAACAATTTTACCTTGTCACTTTAGTAGCTGTTGGCTTTATAACAGCCCAAGAAATGTTCTTCTGTAAAGTTTGCGTGTATATATATATATGTGTGTATATATATATGTATTTTTTTTAAGTAAAAAGTCCAATTTAATAAAGCATCTCCTTCAGTCTGTGAGAATTTCTTTTCTTTGAAATGCAGTCGGAAAGATGATCTCTGTGAATCTCATGAAAAAACCCTTTTATTATCCAGTATTCTGGAAAGTTCTTTGTAAAGAAGCAGAATGCCTTCTCCTAACTTTGCTTGCATTAGTGTATACGCATTAATGATGTGCAGGAAGAGAGAACTGTACACCTCTTCTCCCAGGACTAAATACTAGGGCTGGGGGTAAATAAATACTAAATGGCTATTTTTATTCCTTTGTCCTTATTTTTCTTTATAAGATATGTGTAACACACCGACTTACTGTGACCTAGGAAAGGCCGCCAAGGATATCTTCAATAAAGGATATGGTAAGTATGCTGTTGTACATTTCCAATTTGGGGTAAGGGTTAGTGTTGAATGCTTATTACTGTATGCAAGATGCAGTGCTAGTAAAATGAGATTAAGTTAACATTAATCTACTTCACAAGATTTAAGGGGATAACTATCAACAGATTATTATATTTGACTCTTTAGAGGTAGAGTGCCTTACAGGCATTAAAAGCAATTATATACATGTATGGATGTGTATATATTTGCATATTTAATGTTATCTGTAAGATGAAGTAATAGAAATATGTAATACTTCTGTCTCCTCTGGCTAGCCCTGGGGGTAGTTAAAGTGGGGGGTACATTTTTCCTCCTCCAAATAAGGGCAGTGTTTTCATGAGCATGAAGACACAACTTTTGACTTCTTTGGAGTAACATATTCTTGATCCCAAATAGACATTTATTTTTGGTTTTTAAAACTTAATCTTTTAATTTTTAATTTTTTAAAATTATATATTTGATTTTTCTTATTAACTAGTATAATTATCTAAGTTTATACTATGTAAGCATATTTTCTGATAATTTTTTTTCTTGGAGAGCTTAAAAATTATACTTAAATTATTTCGTTTTAGTTCAGGTTTTAATGGAACTGTCACCTAGTGAGGATACTGTGTATTTTCCATATGGAAGGTACACGGACTGTTTTCATAATCTCTAAGTTGTCAAAACTGGAGTGAATATCACATTTTGTACATTACTGTGTTTTTCTGTTTGTCTAGGATTTGGCATGGTCAAGATAGATCTGAGAACCAAGTCATGTAGTGGAGTGGTGAGTACCCAATATAATTTTAATAGATGTAGCATAATTAACTTCAAGGAACCTGTTAAAAAGTTGTTTAGTCTAGTTCTGTGAGTCAGTGTACATTTGGCACTATGCTGTCTTCCCTGCAGTTTTGTCATATGCTCAGATTTCAATGAGCATCTTCCCATTAGCCCTAGACAGGTTGAATTTTGGTTGGGAACAAAGGTTCTCAGAAGAAGAAGGAGAATTCTCCCCCTCGTAATAAGAATATGCTGAGTCTTATTCTCAGGAGATATAAAATATATGTATTTTTTTGGCCAATATCTTATCTTTATACTTTCATGAATATGTATATGGGTACTAAAAACTTTACTTCCATTCTAATGGGTTCATGCAAGTTTTATTGCCCTCTTACAAAAGCATTAATTTTAGTCTATCCCTTCATGATTGATCAAAACAAAAATAGAAAAATGCATGTAAAGGATTAATCTTCAGTTTTTATTGGATGTTCATAAAGTCTTTTTTACTGAAAGTTAAGAATATAGTAGAGGATGTAGGCATATTTTTAAAGTGTCATTAACCAGAACTTTTATTCAGTAAATCTAGCAAATAGGTTAACTTTGCATTCACCCCATTCTCTGATTTCTGCTCATTGACTGTCTATCTTTTTGGTATTTACCTATTTAAACCAGTGCTAACTTTATTTCCAGATACAATAAGTTAATTAGAGGAGCTAAAGGAATGTGGAATTCGTGTGATACTTTGTCTCATACTCCTGGTTTGTCATTATCATTTTTTCCCTGGTTTTTCTAGTGGTAAATAAATATATATGCAGCTACTACTAGGATGGGCATATTGTTTTATGGGTCTGCTAAAATAGAACAATTATACTAACTTTGAATAGGGTTTCAGAATTTGCTCAAGGTAGGTTTGTGTTGCAAAAATCGACTAAAATTTTATCTCCCTTCCATGCTGCTGTGGTGTGGAACTGTTCATTCAGATGGTAAGAAAAACAGCATATTTGTGTGCTTGTTTTTATGGCTGCTTTTGGTTTCTGGTATTGATTTAGGATAAATTTCATCTGTTGCTCCAATCAGTTCTTAGATTGCCACTTAATATTTTTATCATATGCCATCTATTTAATAGTAACATTTTTATGGTGGTTTTGTTGCTTACTAGCCTTTATTGTAGAGCTGTAGATGTTATATGCATGTTACAAATATATTTTGCACTGTTTGATCTAATGATAAAGTTAGAGAGAAACTAAAGCAATTGTGAAAAATTCTGGCTTTTTCTTTTAAGATTTGTACCTCTGGTATTTTAGACTTTTGAGAGAGCTTCAAACTAAGAAGTGATGGTAACAAGGAAAAAATATAGACTAAATACACTTTTACCTCAGTTTTGTGTATGAAGTTTTCCTAACACTAAAATTGAGGTTTATCTATGCTATACTTTCAAGTTTATGAGAGGTATATGTAAAAAAAAAAAAAAAACACTGGATAGCTGGATCTAAAAGGAAGCAATGCTGACATTAAGTAATTGTGCGGACTATTAAACATGACTAGCATTTTGTCATTTTGTACCGAGGCCTTGCCCTAAAATGTGCAGCATGATACTCTCTTGGAAACTTCCTGCACGGTGTTGATAAACAGATCATAGTTTCCCAGTTGTTTCATCAGCCTGTAGAACTGGAGGTAGGGAGCAGGCTCTTCGGTAAAGGGAGGATTCATATTGCAAGCAGTGAAACAGAACTGCTCAGGGCTGGCAGCATTTCATGACTGTTGGCAGTATTTCAAAAATGTTCTCTAAAAACAGGGCCAGTCAGAAGGTTTTTTTCTTGACAGTTCATAGATTGTCAGTGACAGGTGTTGACTGTTTGCTTCCTTTTAGAGCGAGATCTGTTTCCTTTGCTCATTGTCATATGACTGAAAGGACACCTACCTAGGGAGGAGGATATATTTTAAGGTGTTCATAGTTACTATTTGATAGACAGCACTTTAAAAGGTGGGGAGAAGAGAGAAAGAGACAACGTATACCATTCCATTTTGTTGTGAAAAATGAGTACATACTTTCAAATATTGAGATTGTTTATAACAAAAGTTTTACCAATAGTTTTGTGGCCCAAAGCAATAAAGTTTTTGTGGCAGTGTAACTGTTCTTAATGCCACTGAACTGCACACTTAATAATGGCAAATTTTATGTTAAGTGTATTTTACCACAATAAAAATTAAAAAAAATTTTTTTTTAAAGATTTTATTTATTTATTTGACAGAGAGATAGCCAAGCAGGCAGAGTGGCAGGCAGAGGGAGAGGGAGAAGCAGGCTCTCCACCGAACAGGGAGCCTGACTCGGAGCTCGCCAGGACCCTGGGATCATGACCTGAGCCGAAGGCAGATGCTTAACTGAACCACCCAGGTGCCCCCCTCCCCCAATTTTTTTTAATGCACTGAAGTTCTATTAAAGGAGGGTAGGGCTGGGGCATTTGGGTGGTTCAGTCGGTTAAGCATCTGCTTTCGGCTCAGGTCATGATCCCAGTGCTTTGGGGTTGAGCTCCACGTGGGGCTCCCTGCTCAGTGGGGAGTCTGCTTCTCCCTCCCCCTGCTCTTGCATGCGAGCACACACGTGCAAGCACTCTCTCTGTCTCTTCTCAAGTAAATAAATACAATCTTAAAAAAAAAAAAAAGGGTAGAGCAGTTCTTTCTAGTGTTTGGGGATTTTTAAGGATTTGAAAATTAACTAATAGTTTGAAAGATATGGTAGGGAATGAATAATCTTTTTTCAGGTCATGAAAGTAAAATACTTAAGATTCAATATTTTTGTCTTTTTAGTAAAGGCATTTATTTTCAGTAAAGATATTTCTCTTTTAGTGGAGAGAATTTAAGATTTCCATTTTAGTAAGAGAGAGTATATGGAACAAGAAGTATCAATAAGAGCGGTGGAATAATGGAAAGATCTGAAACTGGTGGAACTTCAGAAATGAGAGGGCAGGAAATACATTTTGGTAACAAACTATATTGATTTCTGATCCATTGAACACTGCTTTCTGAAATGAGTGTTTTCTGTTTGATGAGTTGATTTTAAAGTAATTATTTTTCTTGCTTATCAGGAATTTTCTACTTCTGGTCATGCTTACACTGATACAGGGAAAGCGTCAGGAAACCTAGAGACCAAATATAAGGTCTGTAACTATGGACTTACCTTCACCCAGAAGTGGAACACAGACAATACTCTTGGAACAGAAATCTCTTTGGAGAATAAGGTAAGAGAAAGCATTAGAAGTTATTTGTAGGTTAAATTTATCTTGCAGGTAAAATGATCTATAAACCCCAAATACAGTGTGAATGAGATCTTATAACCTAGATGGTAGCCATATTTTTTCTCTGCATTTGGCCTTCTTTGATATGTCTTAGATTTCTAGAAAGTAAAGCTTTGTGAGTCCATAATTATCACATTACATCTCTGTTCTGACCAGTTCTGCTTATGATTGAGCCTCTCCTGGGTAAACCAAACTATTTACAGTGAGGTAGTTTGATTTTATTTTGTAGTCGTTGCAAAATTGGCTCCGTGGAAAAATGTTTCTAAATTCTATGATGTCTTCAAAGAGAAAAATTTATCAGCAGATATTTGTTAAGTATTTGCTACATATAGGGCACTGTTTTTTGAGGTACATCTACGTGCACACTACCACAGGTAGGCAACATAAATTCCTTAGGTTGGCTTGTTAAATGTCAGGTTATCTCATTACGGTAATTTTCAAGAGAATATCAAGATTACTTGGTTGTATTGGAATTTTGTTGGTTTTTTACTGTAATTAATGTTATTGGCTGTGATAGAATTTGACCGCCACATTTAAACATGGTTTTAAGCGAGAGAATCTAATGAAACCTGGGGGGGAAGGGGAGGGGAAGGATAAAGACATAATTCAGTAAGTAACTTAATATTTGGCTTACTTTAATGGCTCCCTTTTTTTTTGTTAGGAAGTTAGAGAAAACTTTAAAATTGGTTTCTTGGATCAAAAAAAAGAGAAAATTACTAATTGTTTATTTTAAATCTTTGTTTTTCAGTTGGCTGAAGGATTGAAACTGACTCTTGATACCATATTTGTACCGAACACAGGGTAATTATCCAAACCCCGTCTTCTGAAAAAAAAAAATTTTTTTTAAAGATTTTATTTATTTATTTGAGAGAGAGAGCACAAGCAGAGGGAGCTGCAGGCAGAGGGAGAAGTAGGCTCCCCACCGAGCAAGGAGCCAGATGTGGGACTCCATCCTAGGACCCTGGGATCATGACCTGAGCTGAAGGCAGATGCTTAACCAGCTGAGCAACCCAGCCGTCCCTCTGAAATGTTTTTGTAGACTGTAGGGAGAGAGCGCTTTAGACTAGGGGATTGCAATGAAAAGTTTAGATGCCGGGAGAACTTAGCAGGTTGCTGTTAGGAATACCATAGAGACCTGGTATGTGCAGTAAAGAGAAAGGAGGATTCCGTTGAAGCAGGATGGAGTTTTGATTTGAAAATTGAACAGATGAACAAAAATACAAAGCTTAAAAATACAAAGAGGCATGTAGTAGGGAAAGTTGAGGAACTAGAAGGGTTTGAGACTAGATTTTTTTTTTTTTTAAGATTTTATTTTTAAGTAATCTCTACACCCAGTGTGGGGCTCAAACTCACAACCCTGAGACCAAGAGTTGCACGCTCTACCGACTGAGCCAGCTAGGCATTCCAAGACTAGATATTTCTTTTTTTTTTTTTTTTTTTTTTAAGATTTTATTTATTTATTCGACAGAGATAGAGACAGCCAGCAAGAGAGGGAACACAAGCAGGAGGAGTGGGAGAGGAAGAAGCAGGCTCATAGCGGAGGAGCCTGATGTGGGGCTTGATCCATTAATGCCGGGATCACGCCCTGAGCCAAAGGCAGACGCTTAACCGCTGTGCCACCCAGGCGCCCCAAGACTAGATATTTCTTAAGCTAGTCTAAAGATTCGTGGATGGGGTATTTTGCTGAGAAGTTAATTTCTTAAGAAAACAATGTAATCTCCTGTCTGTGGAACACTATAGGCAGTAGTTCTGTTACTGACGTGCTTTCTTAGCCTTTAGAAATCTCCTAACCTCTCCACTTCAGTTTCTTTGTCTAAAAAATGGGGACCATGTTGTTTCCTATCTACTTCACATGAGTTGGTGCTTGAAAAAGGCAAAGTGACATTTTTCCTTAGCTGTAACGTGTGTCATTCCTGCCACACACTTCAGTTATTTTCCAGACAAATATTCCCAGAAGAAGCCTAATTAAATAGGACAAGGATGATTAAGAACCAGTTTCATGTTTTCAGTACTGACATTCAAAAGTGTACAGTTCTCTTCCATCCATCTAATGTTGTCCAGGGAGAAAACACTGACCCTAAGGAAAATAAATATGTTTACTAAAGGACTGTATCCTTTAAAAAGAAAATACGGTGTTCGTTGTGATAGGTTACTGACTTAGAAGTGAAGTATGTCAGGTGTTACGTTTTGTAGCATTTGGGCATTTAAAAACATTTAAAGAAATTTGGGTTCTCATGAATACATACATATTCAAATTATTAATTTGGTACTGAAATAGCTTATTTCTTTTTATACTTTTATTCATGCTTTCGTGATATTAATCATGAAATATCCTGTCATTTGAACTTACAGTGAAGAATAGGTAAAAATAGTATATGCATTTTTTTTTTTTTAAGATTTTGCGTATTTATTTGAGAGAGCGTGTACATGAGAGAGAGCACAAGCAGTGGGGAAAGCAGTGTCCCCGCTGAGCAGGGGGCCTGATGTCAGGCTCAGTCCCAGCACCCTGGGATCATGACCTGAGCCAAAGGCAGATGCTTAACCGACTGAGCCACCTGGGTGCCCCAGTATATGCATTTCTAATCCTAACAAAATTATATTTGTAGAGCTGTCATTTGAAACTTTACTGTATATATGCCATCTACTGAAATAGTATTTACATTGGGGGAGAGAGGTGATCTTACTCTGAAGATTTCTGGACAGTAGTAGAAACTCATGTTGTTTTCATTGTGTTGTTTTTATTTCTTACAGAAAGAAGAGTGGAAAATTGAAGGCCTCTTACAAACGGGATTGTTTCAGTCTTGGCAGTAATGTTGATATAGATTTTTCTGGACCAACCATCTATGGCTGGGCTGTGTTAGCCTTTGAAGGTTGGCTTGCTGGCTATCAGATGAGTTTTGACACAGCCAAATCCAAACTGTCACAGAATAATTTCGCCCTGGGTTACAAGGCTGCAGACTTCCAGCTGCACACTCATGTGTGAGTGTTTATAATTCATCTGCCTTTAGCACTGGTGCAGTCGCCCAAAAAGATGGTAGCCATTAGCATGTTGAGAAGGTTAGAAATGATCGTACTTGCATTTAATATGCTTTGGTGGATATCCAGCCTCACTGTACTTTTTTCCTAGTCAGCAAAACATTGCCAGACGTTAGTGCACTGGGTGCATTGTGCTGTGCTACTGGTAGTTACTGGCCTCTCAGCCTGTACCCCGAACTTTAGGAAGGGTTAGGATCTATACAAGAACCACTGGGATGGAGAGAGCCCAGGCATAGGTCACCTCCTGATCAGAGGGATCCTTTGGAGATATTTCTGCTTCCTCCGGTGCCTTATTCAGTTTGGCAGTATCTGGAAGCAGCTCTGGGTCATGAAGAGCAACCACCTAATTGATCTGAGCACCTGGACCATCTCCAGTGATTCTGCAGAGCTTTTCGGGTACCCTCGGTCACAACTCAGCCACCCCTGTTGCATTCAGAAGAAGCAGAAATCCTCAGAGCAGTCCTGGATTCCTTTCTGTGGGCTGCATCCAATTGGTTACATGAATTTGAACTTTTAAATTGTAGTTTATGTCTTGGCCTACTGGGCACTGTTAGTATACCAGGGGGGAAAAAGCAAAGGAAGATATCTTTGTTTTTGAAATGTTGTGGATTGCTCTCCCCTAGACATTCCAGTTCACTGTGATGCCTGAAATAAAGTCAAGCAGTGGTATAGACAGTGGCATTAAAATTGATGGAACAGCATGATCAGGAAAACCATGAGAACTCAGGGACTAAGTTCTGGGACGCTTTGAAGCAATAATTTCGGTGCTTCTCTAGAGTAGTACGCCCTAGATACTGTGGGGGTGGTGCTTTCTGACTCTAGCGTTGTTTCAAATGAAGTCCAGAATTGGCTTTGTTCTTGTACTCTGTATTTTTTGTTCTGCAGAAATCTTTATTGAACTATACTTTAGGTTTCTAAATTCTTTGAAGTCTCAAAGACTTATAGATCATATTTACCTAAGGTATGTGCCTTTGTGCATAATTGAATTATGTCTAAGAAATTTACATTGTGGGGAGCTGAGTAAATGAATCCAGTGTGAATTATATTTTAATTAGCCAGTTATAAATTACATAACTGGATTTAGTTCCTTGTTTTGTTTCATAGTCATTTATACTAGAAGTTCGCTGAAAAAGGTAGTTGCGAAATGAGATCCTTGTCTAAACAGTCTTAGCATTTGTTTCCATATCATAAGAGTGGTACAAACAAGATATTTATGACTTTTTCTTATATCATGAAAATAGGAATGATGGCACTGAATTTGGAGGGTCTATCTACCAGAAGGTTAACGAGAAGATGGAAACGTCAATAAACCTTGCCTGGACGGCCGGCAGTAACAATACCCGTTTCGGCATCGCTGCTAAGTACAAGCTGGACTGTAGAACTTCTCTGTCTGTAAGAAGTGCTACCAGATTGGGTTTCAGCTAAGTTGTAAATGAGTGTTGTGATCTGGTTGTTGCATGCATGTCCTTTATTAACTTTAGTGAGCTGGTCATCGTGTAGTGAAAAGAGTGTTATACCTCAAGTCTGGGAACATGGATTCTAGTCCCAGTTCCTCCTGTATTTGGCTGTTGTCTGATCTTCTGGAGTCATTTTATCTCTTTGGCCTCAAAATTTTCTGATCTGTAAATTCATGGGATTTGATTACTATTCCTGTTGCTATTAGTAATTCTTATTAATAATGACACTAATTGAGCTCTTAAATTTCAGGTACTGTGCTAAGGGCTTAATGTGTAATATCTCATTTAATCCTCCCCACTACTCCATGTGGTGAGTAGTATCCTCACGCCCGTTTTATAGATGAGGGAACTGAGACCTGGACAGGTCAGGTAACTTGCCCAAAGTCACAAAATTAAGTGGCAAGATTGGAATCCAGATCTTCTCTCACCAGAGTTCATGTTCTAACCACTGTCAGAGATTATAAACTGACATCTCAAAAAATTCAGTATACCAGGGGTGTTTGGATGCATAGTGTTTTAAAAATTTTGCTTGAGGCCTTTAAACATGCATTCTTGAGGACCCTACTATCCCTACCAGTCCTATTAACTGAAAAGACTTTTATTAATTAAATTTTCAGTTTTGGTAGTTCTAGACTGGCCCGAAGTTGCTTTAGTTTCGGAAATCTGGTGCATGAAATAGTGGTTGTACTGGACTTACGTATTATGAAGTTGATTGTTTTCTGTTTTTATTTCCTCTCCTAATCTTTAGGCTAAAGTAAATAATGCCAGCCTGATTGGACTGGGTTATACTCAGACCCTTCGACCAGGTGAGTAAAGGAATTAGTAACAATGGGCGTGGGTAGGAGGTAATGGAGGAATAATGAAAATAACCTATAAAACCTACAATCAACTGCAGGTCAATTCAGACCATTTTGTCACTGTTGTTTGTCCATACAAAGTAAAGCAGATCAAGTGCTTTTGAAAGGATGTACGTATTTTTTACTGTAATTTGGTCTCTCTGGCTTGTGAATTTGGTTGATCACTCGTTATTCTTAACCCTGAACTCCAGGTGAAGTTTGCTGTGATTATGCCTTGCTCATTGCAGATCAGATGATTATAGATAACCCTGTATTGACTTAGTTGTACCTGAATGCTTGTAACTCTTACACCCAGCTGTAATCTGCGCCCTTGACTCTGTCCGTTGTTTCTAGAAAATGAAGATCTGAGTGTAATACTTGTTATGAGTGTTTGTGGTGTTTTCTTCTTCCTAGGTGTCAAACTGACCCTATCAGCTTTAATCGATGGAAAGAACTTCAATGCAGGAGGTCACAAGGTTGGATTGGGATTTGAACTAGAAGCTTAATGTGGTTTTGAGTAAAGCATCCGATTTGTCCCTGGAGGTGAAGAGAACCCACTATGTTTTGGCCTTAAAATTCTTCTGTGAAATTTCAAAAGTGTGAACTTTTTATTCTTCCAAAGAATCATAACCCTCCCCACACTGAAGTCTAGAGATCGCAGGTCCATCCTAAGGGAGGTACTTGAAGGCATGCCTGGAAGTTGTCATGTTTGTGCCACATTTCAGTTGAGTTCCACAGTGTTATTTTAAATGTGTTCCTCAGCGACAGTGTAGTGTCATGTTACGAAGGAAATGACCCGGTCCTCCAGTTTGTACATCACGTCCTGCATGTCCCACACCACTTTTTCATGACCTTTTAATATTATTGGTCTCTGTGCTGTAGTGGAATCTTTGGTTTTGCATCAGAGTAAAATAAAATAAATCCATCACATTTGGAACATAATCACTCATCTGACTTGCTAGTGGTGGTTTTCTTCTATTTGGTGTGATTGGTTTTGTTTTGAAAAATACCCTCATAGGTGGGTGGGATTTGTATCAAAGGTGGTACGTCTGACTTACCTGTCCCTTCCACTCTGGGTCATCGTGCTGACTGCTCCTTTGCACTCAGGCCGAGGAGTGCGACAGTGAGTTCCGGCCCGCTGGGCGGAGGCGTATCTGTTGGGGTGCTTGCTTCCTACTGCGCTGTGTAGAGCGGGATCATACTGGTAGTTGTGTAAGTGGCTGAGAAAGAGTAGTGGGGGAGGGGAGCGGGCAGAAAGACCGGCAAGGGAAGAGTAGGGTTGGGGAAATGCTGTGGGGAAAAGATGGGTAGGAGGAGGCCAGCCGGAGGAGGCCTAGGAGGCTGGAGGAGGCCCATCTGTGGCTCCCCTCAGGGCTTCAGGAAAGTGCTTTCGAGTACTGGACCGAGAGAAATGGTAACCAAAGAATGAAGATACCAGCTTAGAAAAGAAATGAGTAGGCTGTAATACCTTCAGGGCTTACTTAGTGAATATCTTCCTTTCTAAAAATAGAATCTTTTGGAAATCTTTTTCTAAAAACAGTATATGCTGGTTGCAACAAATTCAGTCAGACACAAAAAAAGTGAAAATTCCTATTCCTCTCTCCAGTCCCTTTCTGCTCTCTCTAGCAGTTTGATACATATCCTTGCAAATATTTTTCATTGTCTTTAGAGATTACGTAAATATCTTTATATAAAATGTGAAAATGCATATCTTGTTTTGCAGTATACTTTTATTTATTTTTATTTTATTTTTTAAAGATTTTATTTTTAAGTCATTTCAATACCCAACATGGGGCTTGAACTTCTGAGATCCAGCCAACCGAGCCAGCCAGGCGCCCCGCAGTACGCGTCTACATTTGACACATCACATCTTCTGTTTGTTCATACAGCTCTGCCTCACATTTTTTTATTCTACGTGACTTATAAATGTGATATTAACTATTCTCCTTTTTACTGTATGGCGTTTTTTGCTTTATAAACAATGCTCCATTGAATGACCACTTCTGTAAATATTTCCATAGCAGTGCTGCCCAGTAGATCTTTCTCTCGTGATGAAAATGATCTGTCTGCATTGCCTCATATGGTAGCCACGTGTGGCTGTTGAGCACTTGAAATGTAACTAGGTCAATGGAAGAACTGAAAAAAAAATTTTTTTTTAAGTAATCTCTACACCCAACATGGGGCTTGAACTCACAACCCCAAGATTTAAGAGTCATATGCTGTACCAACCAAGCCAGCCGGGAGCTCTGGAAGAAATCAGTTTTTAATTCTATTTCATTTTAACTAAATTTAGGAGATTGCTAAACCATAGGGCATGTACATTTGATAAGTAGTACAAAATCATCCTTCAGAAATTTTATACCAAGTTATATTTCTACCATTGGTAGTCAAGAGTGCCCATTTTTCACATCCTCAATAGCACTGAATGTCCTCAAACTTAAAAATATTTACCAGTCTTAGAAATGAAAAATGGTATCTTACTTTAATTTGTATTTCTCTAATTGCCAGTGAGTTGGAGCTGTTTCCATGTATTTATTGATCATTTATAAATTCTCTGATTGCCTGTTCACATTCTTGCTCAGTTTCCAAATGAGTCACCTTAAAAACAACTAGACACAACGCTTGCTTTTTGAAAAATGTTAGTGCTGCAAGATAGTCCCCCCCAATCACCAAAGATTATCTTTACTAGCACCCAAATTCAGCACTCCTTATGTTGGAAAAGATCTCTGATACCAACCACATGATGTAATTTGATTTTCTCATTATCTTTGTGGGTTGAACCACCATTATAGGAGAGAAATACCACAGGAGAGGAAAAGGGAGAGGAGTTCACAACAAATTCGTACAGTTCGCGGCCGAGCGCGGGTGGGGCGCTGGCCCGCAGCAGGAAGGCAGGCTTCTGGAGCTCATGTAGCGGTCACCTTGTGTGACATAATCTTACTCCTTGCAGCAGGAACTGCAGACGCCTCGGAGTCCAGTCGTCCAGGACGGAAAGCCACGAGACGGTTCTAGGACAGAGCAGGTCTTGGTGGTTTCTCATAGTGGGAATTCTCAGTAGCTCCCTCTCTCCTCCATAAAAGGCACACAAGCACCTCTCTCTCCCCTCCATCCCCCAGCTTTCTTCTCCTTATTTTCCCTCTTCATCCTCTCCTTTCCGCCCCAATTAGCCTATAACTCCTTGGGCAATCACTTATTTTTGTTCAAATTTTAAATTGACTCGTTCAGGACACTGCTAGGATCATCAGCATGGCCTTTTGAGCCTTACTCTCCAGGTCACTTAGTGTGGCCTCAACCATAGCCTGTAAGCTTTGCACCTGGGAACAGAGAACTGACATTCTAGCTTACATGTTTTTAAAGTCAGTGGATTCTTTGATTCAGTGACTCTGCTCTTAGGAATTTGCCTTAAGGAACTCATTAGAGATGCGCATGGCGGTGTCCTTGATCCCGGAGAAAACGTGTAACATTTCCACCTGTGTAACGGGCGTATGTGTGTTCATCAAGTGGCACATTCTTCAGCCATTAAAAATCATGTTTTTGAAGAATAATAACCATTGAGGATTATTCACAATATGTTAAATAGAAAAAGCAGAGTAAAAAACTAACCTCAGCTTTATTTTTTTTAAAAAGTATATGTTGGGGCGCCTGAGTGGCTCAGTTGGTTAAGTGTATGACTCTGGTTTGGGCTCAGGTCGTGATCTCAGGGTAGGAAGACGGAGCCCCACGGGGGGCTCTGTGCTTAGTGCGGAGTCTCCTTGAGATTCTCTCCCCTTCTGTCCACCCCCCCATGTTCTCTCTCAAATCTTTAAAAATAAAGTATATGTGGAAATGGGAGAAAATATTCCAAAGTATTAATATTCATTATTTCAGGAAGTTGGAATCATGAATAATTTTTAATGATTTCGGACTTTATTTTTTTCTAAAGTGAATTTAGTTCCGTAATTAAGGGAATACTCTTCTAATTAATATCGCTTGGAAAGGCAGACAGCGCCTGGGCCGCACCGTGGGCCGCACCATGGGCAGGCAGCGTGTGTGATGGGTGCGCCGTGTGTGCAGCGCAGCAGACCATGTGCCCCCTAGTCTGAGGGGGACTGAGCCCCAAGACATTGGCCGAGGCAAGAAACACCAGGGGCCCCTACACCCTTAGGAGAGTTACCCAAATAGATCGAAGTCCTGGTGTTTGTTGTGCCAAGAAACTAATTAGGCATGGGGTTTTTATTAAATTTTAAGAGACTGAAGTTTACCCATCACATTTTATTTATTTTTTAAAGATTCTTTTTTTTTTTTTTTACTTGAGAGAGAGCACGAGCAGGGGGCAGGGGTAGAGGGAGAGGGAGAAGCAGACTCCCTGCAGGGAGCATGACCTGAGCCGAAAGCAGACACTTCACTGACTGAGCCACCCAGGCGCCCCCCGCATCACGATTTAAATATTAGTTCTCCGAGGGCTCAGAAGACGACACGATGCGTTGCTAATCCACCTTCGTCCCTGAGCCCCGCTGCTTAAGGAGCAGGAGGGCGGTAAGTCCCAGAGTTCTGTGGCTCGCTGCCTGTCTTGGAACTCGCCTGTAACATGGCCCAGCCTCAGGTTCTAGAACCCTGGACAGGAGGAGCTCTAAGAGAGCTGAAGCCATCTGCGGGCTGCCCTACAGTGTCACCTCGCTGCACGCACGTGAGGGTCGCCGTGTTTTCTGCACATGAAGACCATCCGCCCTGTAAGGCCACAGCCTCTGATGGCGCGTGCTCTGTGTACTCTCTGCCTGTTGCCCTTTGGAATCAAATCCTTCTTCTCTTTTGCCCTCACTCAAATGTCAACATTCAGGCTCTCTCCTCAGCCTTCTCTAATTCTACACCCTGGCGTTGTGTTTGCGTGAGTAGCTTTTTCGCATGACATCTGCCTGTCCTCGGAGATTCTGACGGCCTCACGGGCCTCCTCAGAATACAGGTGGTCAGATAATAGCACCATTCTTCCTCGGTTTTAAACAAATGGTAAATTAGGACGCGGTGTCAGTGGACAGAAGGCAAAAGCTGCATCTTTTGATGAAGGCTACTTGACACGTGCTTAGGGTGGGAGTGACAGCAGCATCGGGCCGGGCAGGCCTCCCCCAGGCCCAGGTTGGGTGGATGGTGGAGGGGGAATTGAGTGCTCCCAGAGGAAGGCACTAACTCCAGCATGCCCATTCGTTCTTCCCAAACGTACTATTCACATGCACTCCTTGCCCCTGGGGGAGGGAGTATGATGGGAAGAGAGGCCAAAGTGTGGTGCTGAAGGTGGGCCTGTCATGTGGAGGGAGACCTTGAGATCAGAACACAGCACTCAGGGTGTGTGCTTTTAACCACAGTCCCCACCTCCTCCCAGAGCTGGGGCTCGTCCGCTGACGACATGAATGCAGACCTCAAGGTGTTGGGGGGAGCGGAGTGTGTGCTTCGGCCCAGCTTCTGGGGATCCCCACATACCCGCTGCATTCGGCCCTTGAATGTGACCTGTCCTGTCTTCTGACAGCTGCCTCCCAAAGCTGTTCCCAAAGCTCAGTGCCATATAAGATGGCCCTTGTGACCTGCAAACCCTCCCTGCAAGCTGCTTGTCAGACCGTCTTCTCGGAGAGTCTGTGAGCGTCTAAAACTCTGATTCCCAAACTGAACCAATGCTCTCACCGTCCACTTTGCACTTGGAGTTTCTGCCAAATTTCTGCTTCTTCAGGGAAAGCTTCCCCACCCTTGAGGTGGCAACAATCACGTACTGCATTTTTGCTTAGCCACCTCCCTGCCCGCCTGTGAACTCCTAGAGGCCTTTTTGTCTCCCTACCTCCAGCGGCCAGGCCAACACGGGGCACACGATAGGGACCCACGGAGTATTTACTGAATGGATGGAAATGAGCCAGCAGGCAGGTGGGCCTGGCTTGGCTTCTAAGTCATGGGGATTTCTGCACACGGACTGGAGTTCTCCTTCGTATTTTCCTGTGGCCATCAAAGAAACAGATATTGACATTTCTAGCAACTCTCTGAATTATAATTATTCTGGGAGGTGATTGCACTGCTGAAATTTAAAAAGGTTCTGGGAAGATGGTCACGGTTGCAATTGCACCTAATTCCACTGGGTGTCGCTGTTGTCGCTGCCAAGAGAAGATGATGGTCCTGCTTCTGGCGTGCACGTCAGTTTTCTTTTTGACCTCACTCCCTTCCCCAACACCCTACCCGACTCCTAATTTGGAATGTCTACATTCGGATTTGTTTGAACCTCCAAATGTCAAGCCTTGGGAAAAGGCAAGGGAACTGTACATCCTACTGTAGCCCAAATCCCTTTCGCTTCTTACGTTCTCCATTTGTTCTAGCCAGTAGAGATTAGAGAACAGCTGATCACCTTTGTTGAGTCAGAAACTTCTTACTTTAAATCAGATTGAATTCCTCATGTTTCCTTTATAAAAAGAGGCAGAAGAACTCTCTCACCCTTTCCTCCTGGGCTTCCAGGTTCTTCTTCTTTTTTTTTTTTTTTAAAGATTTTATTTATTCATTTGACAGAGAGAGAGACAGCCAGCGAGAGAGGGAACACAAGCAGGGGGAGTGGGAGAGGAAGAAGCAGGCTCGCAGCAGAGGAGACTGATGTGGGACTCGATCCCATAACGCCGGGATCACGCCCTGAGCCGAAGGCAAACACCCAACCGCTGTGCCACCCAGGCGCCCCTGGGCTTCCAGGTTCTTAATCCCCTGCCAGTGTTCCTTCTGAGACTCTCCTCCCAGGCGTACGGCACAGTCCTTCCTCCCTTTTTCTAGAGACCACAGTTGTGGACACCATCTGACAGCTGCTCAGAGGGAGAGGCTGAGAGGAGGTCGGGAAGCCTGGGGCTTACTCTGGTCCTCTGGCCATTTGTCTGCCTAAACTTTTTCTCATTCTGTGCCTTAGTTTCCCCAGTGCCCGGCCAGCTCCAGGTGTTTGAAAGACTGGTGTCTCAATGTGGGGAGATGACGGAGTGTAGGTGACTTGTCCTTTTTTTTCAAAATATGCTTCAGGGTTGTTTCCTTCAATAATAAAGGATGACGTGCTAGGAAAATAAGAGGGTGACAATCCAAGGACGGGGCTACATTTCCCCCCTTCATGAAAATTTAACCATATTCTACAGGTCTCATCAATCTTCTTCCTCCACCTAGCATGCAGAGAACCCGTTCTCTGGTTTTAGTCTCTGGCTGTTTTGTCTTGTTCAACTAACTGTGGCTTATTTTCTATTCATTTTCTCCACCATCTAATTTAAAGTTTTCCTCCAAGCAGTCCCCCTGAGAGGAATCATCCACAAAAAAGTTCCCATAAAAACAAGGGAAGAGGGGGAATGAACCATGACAGACTATGGACTCTGGGAAACAAACTGAGGGCTTCAGAGGGGAGGGAGGTGGAATGGGATAGACCGGGGATGGGTAGTAAGGAGGGCACCTATCGCATGGTGCACTGGGTGTTATATGCAAGTAATGAATCATGGAACTTTACATCAAAAACTTGGGATGGACCGTATGGTGACTAACATAATAAGAAAATTATTAAAGAAATAAAAAATTTAAAAAAATTTAAAAACCCACCCAAAAAACCAAACAAGGGAAGGCACACCCACCAGTTTATGGAGCCCTATTCTGAGCCAGGCCCGGAATGGGTCCTTTCACTACACCGTGCCCCCCAGAACTCCTTACAGCCCCACGTGAGGCCCCAGGGAACGCGCTGACGGGCAGAGGCGGTGGTCGACATCGACATCGACCCTGGGGCCCAGCGCTCCCTGACTCCAGGACCCGCTCCACTCAAGCGCCGGGTGGTCTCCCTGGCGAGGGCTCCACGGAGCACGCTGCATGGCCTCCCGGCGCCCTCTGCCGGCCTCCTTGTGTAACTGGACGGACTCACGGCCGCCCTAGAACTGGACAGGCCACCGCGCCCTGAATGATGAAGGGGAACGGTATCCTGTTAAGAATGAACCACCGTGTTTACATATTTGCTCAGAAGTTCGATCGTCTTGGAAAGGCAGAAAACGAAGTAAAAGAACACTGTCTTGGGAGCTCACGCTCCTTTGGGAGCTGTCGCCTGTCCTCCGGGCCGACTGTCCCTCTGAGAGGAGCCCGGACACAGGGAGGGCGCTCCCCTGAGCCCCACTCCGCTCTCCTCTGCAGGCGGTGATGTGGTGACAAAATCCCAGGAAGACGCCGGGGTCGTCGGAGCTGCCCCGGTCCGAGGCCGTTGGCGTTTTCCGAGGAAGAGGCTGCTGCTGCTGGACTCAGATGAAGGGCTCTCCGCGGCCGGGCAGGGGGCCCTCCCAGCGTCCGCCTCCCCCGAGGTGACCCTCCTCCGCCGGAGCTCACCTCCCCGCCCCCCTGCGGGAAGGGACGGGGCGACGGCACCTCCGTCAGGTAACGGGCCGGGGAGGGGGCGCGGGCACGGCTTCTCTCATCACTGCCGGCGACGTGATCGGCTGCGAGCTCGGTCATCCGGGGGCTGTGCACGCGTGACCTCTGCCCCCTGGGCTCCCCGCCTCTGCTCCCGCAGCCCCTCTCCCCGGACGCCGCCTCCAGCTGCCGCTGTTTTGCTGTTACTGCTCTTACACACTGAGGAGGAAATCGAACTTTCTCTTGAATCTGGTTTTTATCAGAAGCGGGGAAAGGAAAGGCCTAGAATGGCATCCTAAAAATCAGAGGAAGCAAATTTCTTTGTGGAGACGACGAACTTTTCACACCTGGTCAGCGTCCCTCGGGTACCTTCCCGGCTGCAGCAGGAGATGGAGCTCACGAGCCCCGCCGCTTCTGGACCGCAGGGCGCGGGGGGAAGAGGACGGGCGCTCCTCGGCGAGGCCCTTAGCCCTGGGCGCGAGAACCCCCTGCCCACCGCCCCACTCCCGTCTAGAGGCTACGTTCAGGGTCACGAGGGAGACGCCGAGCCCGGAAGCGGGGATACATCTTCGAACAAAGATCCCGTCCCGGGACGCACCCTCTTGTCCGTTCTTGGCTGAAGAATCAGCGTGCGCGTGCACGTGCGTGTGCTCACAGCGGGGACTTCAGGATGCTTTTGGGCTGTGTGTGTGTCATTTTTTCCTTCTCCTGCTCATGTCTGTTTTGTGTACAAACATGTAATAGTAAAATAAGAAAGTTATCTGAAAAATAGAAGTAAACAAATTATGTAGCTTTTATTTCTGTGGAAACTAAACAAAACACATACAGATATTTAGAAAAAGACCAGAGGCAAACTTTCGAGGGGCATTTTTTATTATAAATTTAATGTGGTTGATTAATGAAAAATCACAATGAAGTACCAAGAAAACGTTTGTCAATATAAAAATTGTAGCAGCATTTCCACAGTTTCAGGCTCTCACATTAGTCATACTCCCCCCTCCCGCTATCGACAAAGAGCCCAGTGGGGCTACAGCAGGGCACCACGACGGTCCGCTTAGTAAAGGCCTCGAGGAAATCCTCAAATCCAGTGTACTGTCTAACACTCCGACTCTCCCTGCTCCTGAATTTCTAGACTGCCCTAGCACTCGCCTTAGTGTTTGAGACAAGAATTCTGTTCTTCAGGCCGCGGGGGGAGAACAGGGGGAGAATTTAAACTGGACTTGACATGTGGAGCTTGATCACGCAGCCTCACCTACGTGCATCCTCCACACGGACGACGATGAAGGGCCCCCGCGCGGTTCACCAGCATCTGGCATGTGGCGGCAGTGGGCGGGGGGCGGGGGGACCGGAAGTAGGCCCTGTACGTGCTTGGGGGGGGCTGGTGCTTCGGCACCCGCACTGAGAGGGGGCAGGCCGGAGCCCGCGGTCTCCCTACAGCACAGGCTAACGGTAGGATCAATGAGAAGGGGAGACAGACAATATGAAAATATAATACTGGCAAACTATTCCCCTGCTTCTTTGGTACTTTCCAAAATTCTCTGATCAAAAAAGTACAGGGAAGCACACCATTAAAAAATTACAGTTTTAAGTATTTACAGAAGCAATTAGGATATCTTACATAATCAATACACAGTATATGAACAGACTCCTAGTGAAAGCACTTGGGAACTCCTAGCCCGGTATTACGCAAGAGCACACCTGCCCAAATGTGCACCAGCCGGCCCGAGTCTCGATATCTTACAGGATGTTCAATGGGGAAAACGTCACCTTCCAATCTACACTTTCCTTTTAAAAGGTTCTTGAAATTTGCCACTGAAATCATGACGTACACAGATTTGTAGAATATTGAGTTCTAGGCAATATATCTCCACTCCCATCTGGAATATGTTGGAAATAACGCTATCTAGTCTATGTATACAGTATATATTCACCAGATACGTAACTGCACCACGTGATGTCACCACGATACCAGTTTAATGCACATGACTATGTACAGTAGTTAAGTTAGCTCTGGAGGATGACTCGCTACAGTGTAGGTGAACGGTGTGGTTTGGAACCACAGGAAAGGGGCGCGGAGAAGCTGGCGGGGGGACAGCCCGTGCACGGGCAGGACACATGCGACACGCCGTGCACACGTCCCCACACCAGACTACCCCTCGTGCGCTGGATGGAAGAAGACAAGTCACACGTACGGAAGGATCCCGTACATGAGGAGAGCCATGATAGCAGCACTGAACAACCCGGCCACAGGGACAGTCACAAACCAGGCCACAAAGATGTTCCGGAAGAGGCGCCAGTCCACGGCCTTCCGGGAGCGGATCCAGCCCACGGCCACCACCGAGCCCACCTGCGGGAGAACAGACATTTTATTATTTATTTTTATTATTATTTTTTAATGATTTTTTATTATGTTAGTCACCATACAGTACATCCCTGGTTTCCAATGTAAAGTTCGATGATTCATTAGTTGCGTATAACACCCAGTGCACCATGCAATACGTGCCCTCCTTACTACCCATCACCAGTCTATCCCATTCCCCCACCCCCTCCCCTCTGAGGCCCCCAGTTTGTTTCTCATAGTCCACAGTCTCTCATGTTTCATTCCCCCTTCTGATTACCCCCCCCTTTCTTTACCCCTTTCTTCCCCTACCGATCACCCTAGTTCTTACAGAACAGACATTTTAAAGTGAAAACGGAGGCCCGCAAATTTAAAGGTGAGACACAGACTCTACATTCAACCAATGTAAACTGGCTCATCTCAGAAATAACTGCATTATAAAATCACCAATTCTTTCCCCTTAATTTGTTAAAAGCTTTTAAAATAATTTAGATTGTAGGTATAATTACTTTAGGATTATTCTACTCAGCATGCTGTTCCGACATGCTTTTCCACCTACATTCTGCTCTATTTGAGCGGAACGTTAATCAATTGCTTGTCTCCTCTTCTCTGTGCACCTTATAAGCTAACTTGTCTTAAATATTCTGCAGGTAGGATACCGCTCACCACAACATATGAACCTGCTTTAATTGTGTATTTGAACGGCAATAATGCACCCTTCTCTTAGAACAGCAGCATCATAAATGTGGGAGCTGGAGAAGACCTTTGGGAATATCCAATACACATCCTTCATTCTACAGAGGACAAAACAGATCCCGAGAGGATTTAGGGGCCTGAGGCGGGGGTGCAAATCACAGCAACCTGAAGACTAGAACTCAGGCCGCTTGATTTTGAACAGGTTTTCTCCTCTATCTCAGGCTGCCTGGCTGTCTTTGTACTTTAGCTAGTGTGAAGGGAAGTAAAAAACAGCAAAGTAAAATAAAAGGGAGCATAAATACTATTGGATCTGAACTGTCACTCATGTTTCACAAAAACGACAGGTACGGACACTTGAAAATCAGAACGTTAACACAGATTCAAATCTTTTTCTAAACACTCACAGTTCATTTTACGGTTTGTTGAAAGTTTAATTTTTTTTTTTTTAAAGATTTTTTATTTATTTATTCGACAGAGACAGAGACAGCCAGCGAGAGAGGGAACACAGTAGGGGGAGTGGGAGAGGAAGAAGCAGGCTCACAGCGGAGGAGCCTGATGTGGGGCTCGATCCCACAACGCCGGGATCACGCCCTGAGTCGAAGGCAGACGCTCAACCGCTGTGCCACCCAGGCGCCCCGAAAGTTTAATTTTTTAAAAAAGATTTTGTTTATTCATTTGAGAGAGAGAGAGACAGCGCACACCAGCAGGGAGAGAGGGAGAAGCAGACTCCCCGCAGAGCAAGGAGCCGGATGCGGGGCTCGATCCCAGGACCTGGAGATCACGACCTTGAGCAGAAGGCAGACGCTTGCCTGACTAAAGCACCCAGGCGACCCCGTGAAAGTTTAAGAAGGAAAAAAGACTCAACTTTAAGTATCGTAAAAATGAAAATCATAAGAAAGTACAGTTCCCGTAACATCTCATGCCTCACTCAGGCTCTGACGGGGCTCGGAGTTTGACAGAATGCCCATTTGTGAGCTGGAATGTTAAGATCTCCATAAAACAGGCTCTGTTTCTACTGACCCTCAAATATCCAGAATCCTCAGTGGCCAATGAGGTTCAAATAGCAACCAGGGTCTAACCACAGAAAAAATAAAATCCAACACATTAGATCGTTTATGGACGCAAACCGGAACAGCAAAGACAGCACCATATGGAAAGGCAGCTAAATTGACATTTTGTCAACCCGAGCCCTGATTAACCCACATGTCCAGGACAGCAGCTAACCGACATGCACGAGGAGCCTTCAATGTGATTATTGTATTTAAGGTCCTTGGCTGTAACCAGCACCCTGTATGAACCTGATAATCCTGTTTAGTAGTTCCTAAAACATGACAGACAATCGAGATTGTTCTACTGCATAAGGATCAGCTAGTTTTTTCTGTTGGTCCACAAACTCTAGCTCCTGTTATGCCCTGTGTCTCCGGAGCATGTCCTCTTTAGTGCCCCTTTGGCTGTTCTGGATTCCCTCAGGGGAGGACACGCTCAAGTTTCCATTTTATCACACCTTCTTCCTTTCTTAGAAAACTTTTTTAAAAAGCATAAAGGAGGGGTGCCCTGGTGGCTCAGTCGGTTAAACGTCTGCCTTCGGCTCAGGTCATGATGTCAGGGTCCTGGGATCAAGCCCCATGTCAGGCTCCCTGCTCAGTGGGGAGTCTGCTTCTCCCTCTGCCTCTGCCTGCCGCTCTCCTCCACAGCCCCCCACCTGTCTCTCTCAAATACGTAAAATCTTTTTTTTAAAAAAGCATTAAAGTTAGAATAATATTATAGCAAGTTTATGTACCAGGAGGTACATAGCAAGTTTTTACCAGGAGGGATGGACGATTACCCACACCCTACTACTGTATTATTTCTATATTCTTTTCTTGTATTTTTTAATCAATATGCTTTGTAAATAATAGGGCACACTATTTCCTTTCTTGAAAAAAATGAACATTGTGGTATAGGCATCTTCCCGTGCTCACAGGCTTTAGGATTACCATGAAAATGGCACACCCTTTAGGGGGATGCACCTTAACGTGACCACTTCCAGTTGGCTTCCAATTTCTCCCTATTAGAAATAGTTCCAGGGCACCCAGGTGGCTCAGTTAAGCATCTGCCTTCGGCTCAGGTTGTGATCCCAGGGTCCTGGGATCGAGCCCCGCATCAGGCTCCCTGCTCAGCAGTGAGTCCGCTTCTCCCTCTGGCACTCCCCCTTGCTTGTGCTCTCTCTCTCTCTGACAAATAAATAAAATCTTTAAAAAAAAGAGAAATAGTTCTATGACTAATGTATTCATTCATACAGCTTATATTTGGGCTTTAAAAAAATAATATTCCCTGAAATAGATTATTAGTTAAAGGGGGCATTTATTTAGTTTTTGTTTTTATTTTATTTTAATTCCAGTATCGTTAACATACAGGGTTATATTAATTTCAGGTGTACAACAGTGATTCGACAACTTTAAAAGGAGCATTTAAAAAACATCTTGAAATAATTTGAAACTTAGAGAAAAGTTGTAAGAGCTCCACATACCCTTTACCCAAATTCACCAGTTCTTAACCTTTTGCCACAATCTATGAAGAAACACTTTCATACTATGAAAATACCCAGCTCTTCATCGACCTCCCTCTCCCCTTCTGCTAAAGACTCAGCAATCCCGCCTTCACTACAACGTTGCGAAATGGTAATTTACCACCTCTCTTCCACTTGCGAAATGGTAATTTACCACCTCTCTTCCACGTATCAGAGGGAATGCTGCCTGGAGGAAGAACAGCATCTTAACACATGCGGCCAGAGCTTTAGAGACAGTTGTAAATGCACAAGGTCGTCCATGATCTGTGAATCTGGGCACACTGTAATAATCCTGCAAATTGTTCTTTTTTGCTAACCAATCAACAAAAACATGTGCTACTGTTGCTTTAATTTGCATATCTTTACTTCTAAGGCTGAACTTAGTTTTATTTATTTATGCAATTGTACTCCCTCTAGTCTTTACTATACATAAAATTGTCATATCATTTTGCCCACTTGGAATCTAAATGTGTCCCCTTATTTATTTATGCGTGGTCTTTATTGAATGATGATATTAAAACTCTTCTTTACTGCAAAGATTTTCTCAATTTACTACTTTGCTTTGTTTCAAGTTTCTAATTCCCTACAACGCTGCACTCTTTTCCAGTGATTTGTCCTTGAATATTTGATAAATATTTAATTTTATTTTACTGTAAATTTTCTAAAACAAGATTCTATTTTATTCTAAATTTTAAAATGTTTTAAAAATGCTAGTTAGGCCATCAGATATATTTTTCCAGAGTTGTGTGTTTAATTTTGCTTTTCTCAGTTGACATCCACCTATCTGACGTCGTTTACCCAACATCATCAAACCTTATTACTCCCATATACCAGAGTCTATCTCTGGTCTATCTACTGTTTTATAGAAACATCAGATTTTTTTTCATTGTTGTGGTAAAATACATATATAATAATTTTAGCCATTTTTAAGTGTACAATTGAGTGGCATGAAGTATTTTTACATTGTTTTGCAACCATCAACACCACCCCTCCAGAACTTTGTCACCTTTCCCAACTGAAACTGCCCCCGTCCACACTGCTGCCCCAGCTCTGTGTATTTTCAACTTTCTTTCTGGTAAGACTAGTTCCTCCTTGTCACTTTTCTTTTTAGATCATTTTATATTCTCGTTAACTTAACCCACCAAATTCACTGTAGTCTCCTTTCGTAAAGTCAGAAGAAAAATTTGGTTGGGGCTGTATTTGTGGGGAACATAATATCTTTTTTTAAAAAAGATATTTTAAAAGTACTCTCTACACCCAACGTGGGGGCTTGAACTCACGACCCGGAGATCAAGTCGCACGCTCCACTAACTGAGCCAGCCAGGCACCCCGGAGGGAACTCGTACCTTTATAAAATTTAGTTTTCCCACCCAGTAACACAGTCTGTCTCACCTGCTCGTCTTCTTCCATGTCTGTGCAAAGTTTTGTGCCTTTTTCATGTACAGCACTCACATGTATCAGGATTTTTCTGAAATACTTTTTCACTGCAATTCTGGAGGTGTTCTTGTTTTTACATTTTCGTACTGGCTATTGTTGACAAGCTCTAGAGTTCTGTATTTTTATGGTGGGCTTGGTCATTTTTACTGAATTCTAGCAGTGCTTTAGAAATACATGCTGAGTTTCATCAAACGTCTTTTTGCGTATATGTCAGCAGATGATCACATGTTGTTGTTTCATGAACTGATAAACCGCGTTATATTGAAGATGTCAGAACAACCTTCTTGGGATTCACTCAACACCTACACAGGGCTGGCCGCGGATAAACCCAGCCCTGTTCAGAGCCTGTTTCCTACTAATATGCAAAATCAATTTGATCCTGCTGAAATGTTCTAAAATCGTTGATGTCATTTATTAGCTCCCTAAGTTTTATACCAATACTCATATGGAAATACAGCTTTTGTTGTCATGTTTTAAATCAGGTTTTGGTGTTAGGCTTATTCAGTATATGCTTTATAGAACAAAATGAAGAGTTTCCTGTTCTATTTTGTTTTTTTCAAGACTGTGGAAAGTCTACATAACATTTTAAAATGGAAGAGGTTATGGGGCGCCTGGATGGCTCAGTTGGTTGAGCGTCTGACTCTTGGTTTTGGCTCAAGTCATGATCTTGGGGTTGTGAGATCGAGCCCTGAGTTGGGCTCTGCATCCAGCAGGAAGTCTGCTTGAGCTTCTCTCCCTCCCTCTGCCCTCTGTTTTCTCGTGTGTACGTGCACGCTCTCTCTCTCAAGTGAATAAATGAATCTTCGGGGTGCCTGGGTGGCTCAGTCAGTTAAGCGTTTTGGCTCAGGTCGTGATCCCGGGGTCCTGGGATCCAGCCCTGCATTGGGCTCCCTGCTCGGCAGGGAGTCTGCTTCTCCCTCTCCCTCTGCCCTCCCTACTCCCTAAATTATATATTCGGCTAACATCTGTATCACCTAATGGAGGTTTATAATTTTTAAAATAAAATCTTTAAAAATAAACAAATCTTTTAAAAAAATAAATGGAAGAGGTTATCTAATGAATCCATCTAGAACTGCAGTCAGCTGTGCCCCCTCCTTTTGAATTTTTTCAGATGAGAAGAATTGTTTTTGGAGAATGTCCTTAATTTCTTCCTCTGGCTCTGGTCAGATTTTCCACTTTTTCCTGCTTGTCAATATTTATTTGTCATGTACACTTTCCGCAGAAAATAATTCATTTTACAGAAGTTTTCAAATTCCTCAGCATACAGCTTCGTGGTTTCTTATATAACTTAAAAATGCCCTTCTCTATCTGTTGTTAAAATGTCTTTCTCCTAACTTAATTCCCTTTCTTTTTTCCCTGATGTGATTTGATATTCTTTTACTAGTAACCACTTTTCTCTCTCCCTCCCCTTCAGTATTTTTTAAAATTTATTTTGCTTTTATAATTATACCTTTCTTAGTTTGCTCAGAAAAATAAAAATTTTTATAAAATCCTGATTTGAATGTCTAGCTCTTTTATTTTCCCTACGTTCAATTAAACCATCTAAAGATAGGACTTTTCAACTGAGTATAACTGGCTGCCAAAGGGTTTTTCCATGTATAACCACACACACATAGACAGACACACTTTTTTTTTTTAAAGAAAGCTATCATAATTTTTAAACTGCCTGATTCACCCGTTACTTAAAAACAGCATTTAAAACTATCCAAGGGCTATTCCCTTTTTCAACACATACTTAATTTATACTTTATATCACTGTGATTAGTGTATTTAGCACAACTTCTGTTCTTAATTTATACATTTTAAAGTGATTTTTATCATGGCCTTCTGAATTTATGATTAATTTTGATAAATCCTTGATGATACCTGACAAAAAGTCACGTATGATTAGCAGGGTAAAACTTTGATATATATTTATTAATTATACCACTCTAAATCTATTATTCAAATCTTTTATGTTCTTCTTTAAAATTTATTTATCTATTTATCTTAAAAGATTTTATTCATTCATTTGACAGAGAAAGACAGAGAACACAACCAAGGGGAGCAGCAGGCAGAGGGAGAGAGAGAAGCAGGCTCTCCGCTGAGCAGGGAGCCTGACGTGGGGCTCGATCCCAGGACCCTGAGATCATGACCTGAGCTGAAGGCAGACCCTCAACCGACTGAGCCACCCAGGTGCCCCAAATCTTTTATATTCTTAAATACTTTTTGTCTTCTTCATCTGTCACACACTTAGACATTAATTTTTGAGTCCTAGTGGCTTTTGCCTTATCTTTTTATTTTTATTTATTTATTTATTTATTTTTAAAGATTTTATTTATTTATTTGACAGAGATAGAGACAGCCAGCGAGAGAGGGAACACAAGCAAGGGGAGTGGGAGAGGAAGAAGCAGGCTCATAGCAGAGGAGCCTGACGTGGGGCTCGATCCCATAACGCCAGGATCACGCCCTGAGCCGAAGGCAGACGCTTAACCGCTGTGCCACCCAGGCGCCCCATTGCCTTATCTTTTTAGTTGCTGTGTTACTTGGGTCACAAGGGACCCAGACTACCATGTCTTCACTACTGACTATGTCCTTTGTTCGTATGATTCACGCTGTGCTGTAACCTCCCTCTTAGCTCACTGTGTTTCCGGATTAAGGTCATCACAGGCCCCAAGAGCAATAGAATGATTGAGGACCAGGGGAACCAAAGAGCAAGAGTTAGAAAATTAAATTAGAAGTTATAATACTAACTTTTAAAATCAGGAGTGTTTCCTAAAAGTGCTTCCAAATCCAAAGGCTGGTTGAGTAATCATTTATGTCATCAGTATAGATGAACGTGGGTAATTCACAAAAAAGAATCATCTGAAACCACCCCCACATGGAATTAAGACGTTCTGGATAACACCACTCTGAATCTCTGTTGGAAAGTTCACAAATGTGTTCCATAGTGGCCACTGTCTGCTGTAGGGACGGCTGAAGACCAAAGCTGATCCAGGCCACAGAAAGGAAGACGATTAAAGTTACTGGACCATACAACTGTGGATACTTTTATTTTCAAGAGTCCTTTCTATTTTTTTAAGTAAGGTCTTTACCTTTAACCAGAGGTAGTGTCCCAGGAAAATATCTAATGAACTGAACCCTCTGATGTAAAATACAAAAATGTATAACGCTGAAAGACTGATAGAAAGCAAAACTTGCCTTACTTGCGCCTTCTGAAATACAGGATTATACTCACATAGTATACTGTTATGGATAATAGGATTTTTCTATTTATCCTTTTCTAAATTATATATTCGGCTAACATCTGTATCACCTAATGGAGGTTTATAAGTGTTTTAAATGGGGTACAATAAAATTTAAACTATGCCCTTAGCTATGTACACTTAGAAAAAAGCACGAATGAATAAAATGTACCCAGATACATTCAAAAGCTTATTTTCAGCAAAAGTCTCCATCTTTCCTGCCAAGTTCCTAACTTTGCCCCCTTTCTGTGGAAGGTGGCTCTAAGCAAGAAACCTAACAAGCAGATAGGACAGGAAGCAGACAGCTAGAAAAATCAAACAGGTGGTGTGATTATTCCTGAAAACACAATGGCATTCAGTTTTGCCTTTATGCAGATGTCAGCACCCTTTGGATGTTTCCAGAATCATGGTGTCACTCACATGGGGCCATGTTCCTAATGCCACGCCGTATCTCTCATATTTCCACCTGCACCTGCCGTGCGGGGGTACGGCTCGTAGAGCTGGTGCTGCAGGACGGTGGGCAGTGGAAAGCTCTTCCCAGCGCCTCCCCACCCAGGCTCTGCGCTCCATGGTGAGGTCTGGAAAGCCAGGACCCTGACTTAAGTTACCGCAGCGACTAGCTCTGGGCTTTGTCTGTCAGTCCAACAGTGACACTGGCCAGACTGATCAGAATCCAAGTTGAGGTCTGGCTCCTGTCTATCTGACAGCTGACATCGACTGTGGTCTCGTGTTAAGGAGACTTATTTTAAGTCTCCAACAAGCTATCCTAACTCTACTTTTCATCAGCTCTAAGGAAGCAAAATCTATGACATGACTTGTATAGATATTGTAGGATAATGATGACATACACATTTATTCATTAAGGTCCTGTACAAACTGGATATAAATCCCTTAGGAGCACTTCCTCATTATAATAAATATAAATACTGGGAAATGACTTAAGAGTGTAGGTTTTATGGGCACTTAATACTGTTCATCTATTTCTATAAGTAGTATTATAAAATTAAGTGTTATTAGCAAAAGACGTATTGTCAGTTACAACACTTCATACATTCGTATAGGTTAGACTGCTGACGGCGTTAGGTAACAGCCCAGGAAAACCAAACTTGGGTTTTCAAGAGACTTTCAACTGCTGGGAAAGAGGTGGCCTTCACTAGGCTTGCTTACGTGCGGGGTTAATCATTAAGAAGACAGTAACATTTACTTAAAAGCAGCCCCAAAGACACTTCATGCCTGCAGAAAAGTTCAAAGCCTATTTCTTTGGGAGAAAAATATATTTAGCAAGCGGTATTTCCTCTCTGCTCCCACACACCAGTGAACTGAAGCTGATGTTTAGTAAGGCAGAAGATCACTTTTCATTCCACAGAGTTTTCTATTGTTTGAAATATTTCAATGAACGTGTGCTTCCTTTGTAACTTTTACATCACTGGAATCAGAACAGTAACAGTGACGGATGGCAGGAGCTCAGTGCACTTTTCCTGCCTTCCTTCCTTGTACCTGCCAGGCATGCGGGGCAGTGCGTGGGAGAGCAGGGTGGGCGCCCTGACGTTGTGGGACCTCCGCTGGGCCCCTCCCTGGTCGTGTGAGCTTGGGTGAGTTGCTTAACCTTTCAATCTTCAGTTTCCTCACTGGTCAAACTGAGATCACCTTAACACTCACCTCCAAAGGTTCTCGGGAGGATTAAAGGGGTTCATATTCACGGGGCACTTAACACGCAGCCCGCAGAGAGCACCTGCCCCACACGTCTTAGTTGTGGCTGGTTACCGTTACCAGGGTCACTGTGACAAGCAGGAGGCACAGAGCATGAGGTCAAGATCTGAATCCTGGCTCTAGCACGTGCTCAACGTATGATCTTGGGAGAGTGACCTAACTCGGGAGGCCTCAGTTTTGTCATCTGTAAACTGGGAATAACTACCAATTTCATAGGGTTGCTATGGGGTTAAGTGATGTATTTATTGCACATGTATGAAGCCCTAAACACAATGCTTGGCATTCCCCAAGCACCCAGTAAGTGGCAGTGATTTTTATAATAGAAATTTGTGGAAATTGAGGGTTTTCTATATATTGTAGCAAAAAAGGAAAAAACAAGGACACAAAAAGTCTCTTTCCAATGAGGCTGATTCTCCATGCCACAAGGCTCTGGACTTGCCACTTAAATATTCCCATAAACGCCACCTGACATTTTAATATTTGAAGCACTAAGCCATTCATGTGCAGTGGTATTTGTTCATAATGAACACATCAGTTGGCATTTTTAAACTGTGGTGAACGTGGATGGCTGTCTCGTCTTCGTCGGTGTGGTCCCCTGGTGCCCACAATGAACAGTGCCCCACACAGAGCAGGTACAAATGAGTTTTTCTTGAATGACATGAACAAATGAACCTAGGAAAACTCTGGAAGTGCCTTTTGCTTTGTTGAAGTTGGAGAATATTTTTGTACTTCGGAGGCCCACTGAGTATGTTTTAGCATCTCTCCAGATACTGGGCAGACCTGGGTTCTAGTTCTGGCTCCTCCCTGGGTGACCCCAGAGGACTCCCGGAAACTCACCAAGACCATCTCCTCTTCTCAATCTTTCAAGTTCCTTGTAGCTCCAACATTCCCCCATTCTAAGGAATTCCCTCCCGCACAGCCCTGAGTTTTAGAGCACTTGGCCATGATCAATATTCAGCATTACCCCTCTTTCGGAATTTACTCTAAGGCAAGAGTCACTTTGACCAGTCATATAAGGAAAAAGAACTGAAACAGTCGAGTCTTACGCCTCCATTGAGATGATTTCTGCTTATGTCTACTTCCACTGTCAACTCCCAGTCCCCTGCACTCGCTGGAACTGGGTGCATGCCCCCGTGTGAGCCTATGAATATGGTTAGCATACATATGACTTCAATGCAAAATCCACTGTGGAAATGAGAGAGAAACAGGACAAATGGAAAGTGTGAAGCACACATGGAAGGAGGGAGAGCTCTTGCTGTGCATGCGTCGAGAAAGCCAAGACAGAAGGCGTCCTGCCGACGAGCCCGGAAGGCCGAGAGGGACAGCGTGGGAAAAGCCAACGCCCACATTCAAACAACACTGCAGCAGACCCAGCAAACCTCGAGAAGACGGTTTTCGCAAACAAGCAGACACCAAGCGCTGCCAGCTTTTCTCCGATTCGCTCGGTGACTGTGGGCTGACCCCAGCAGCCCGACGGAGGGACCCACCTTGCAGTGCGTGGTGCTGACGGGAAGCCCGACGTTGGAGGCGATCACCACTGTGAACGCGGAGGCCAGCTCAATGGTGAAGCCGCTGCAGGAGGGGCACAAGACACACATTACAGGCGCTCTTTGTATCAGCCCCACTGACACCCCAGGGGGGCCAGAGTCTCACCAGAACATTCTTTGGGTCGATTGTTGGACTGCTGACTGGGCCAGATGACATTAACAGAAAAGAAACTGCTGCATAAGGACAACAATTCACACTGAGACTGTGCGTGACACTGTTTACAGCCCTAAACAGCCTTCTTTCTCTGATATGCTTTCAAAAAGCACACACTGTCGTAACTGGGTCAGAAATTCCTGCTGTGTAAAAAATGCTAAATTAGTCATTTCTAAAGTGGCAGAGAAAAAAAGTACTCCCATTTTTAAAATGTGTACTTCTTGCAAAAGAAGTGAATTTTTCCTCAGATTGCTCATTTTTCTTCAAATCAATCTTTCATTACAGTGGATTTCAAGGGGAGAAAAGACTTCTTACAATAGGTGGTTCCAAGTTTAGTTGTATTCTCAAAGTTCTCCTGTCAGTTTGTACTTAATCCCGAATATATGTGGAGAATACACAACAGAAGGACCAGCGAGAGACCATGTGGGAGGGTGGCAGGGCCCCGCTCCCCGTCTGCGGAGCTCCAGGAAGCACGCCCGGGGTAACCTCCAAGGGCAGCCCCAGAGAGCTGCTTCCATCCAGTAGGTGAAGCTGGTGTGGCAGAGAATTTTCAGGAAACGCGGACCCTGGGCCTAGTGAGGTTTGCATCCCCTCTGGCCCCACTTGCCCTCTGGGCCTCCCACAGGGTAAGACCACTAGGGGGCCTGGACCAGGGCTTCTTTTCCTCCTCCCCCTGCTCTGCTTCAGCCCCTCTTCCTCCTACACTCCCAGCCTCTCACTTTGTCTCCCTTACTGAGGATGGGCCGGCTGCGCGGGCCAGAGGGAGACGACGAGCGGCGAGCCCTCTCCCCACTGGGCCCCAGCAGCCCGGTGGCTGTGCTGAGGGCGTGGGGGCAGAGGGGTCGCAGGGGAGCACTTCAGACATTCCAAGCTGAGTGCTGCAGCAGGCCCCGGAGGACAGCCGTGCCCACCCTGCCGGCTTGGCTTACCTGGACGGCGTGATGGGCGTGAGGTCTTTCCCCATGGTCTGGATCACTCTCCTCCCCCAGACCCAGAGACCGGTACAGATACCAACTCCTCCGTAAAACAGCAGCCAGACGGGGGTCGCTGCCTCTTGCAGGACGGCGCCTTGCTCGTAAATCAGCCACAGGGCTACCAGGGGACCGATGGCGTTACTGGGAGAGAAAAAGAGGTGGTGACACAGATGTCGTCTGCACGGTGCACAGCGGGTGGCGGCTCCCCGGGCTGGAGGAAGGCCCACCGGACCGTATTTGTAGATTGCCCACAGGATCGAAATGATGAATTTGTTTTATTGTGGTGAAATACCCCATGAAATTGACTGCTTCCACCATTTCTAAGTGTACGGTCCAGCAGCTGACACTGCCGTGACACCGATCTCTAGGTCTCTCTCACCTTGCAAATCCGAAACTTTACACCACGGAACAGTACGTCCCTTTGCCCGGTGCCTCCCCCCCACGGCTCACCATCATCTGACTTTCTGTGGCTACAGATTTGACTACTCTGGGTACTTCACAGAGTAGAATGACTCAATATTCATCTTTGTGTGACGGGCTTATGTCACTCTGCGTCACGTCTTCAGGGTTCATTCACGTGGGAGAATGAGTTGGAATCTCCCCCCCTTCAAGGCTGCACACCCCACCGGACGCATGACCCACAGCCGTCCATCCCACTGCCCCCGCACGCCGGTCGCTCCCACCTCCGGTGAACAACGCTGCAGCGCACACGGGTGTCCGGCTGCCCCTGCACCCCGCCTGCACTTCTTCTGGGTACATACTCAGAAGGAAGAAGACTGCGGGAGGACCCCCCAGACCGTGTTCCACAGCAGCCACACCAGCTTATAGGCCCACCAACAGCACACGAGGGCTCCCGGTTCTCCACACCCTCGCCAACACTTGTCACTGTGGCTGTTTTGACAGGAGACCCCCTTAATGGGTATGTGACTTATTAACTTTTTAAAGAAGTACTAAAATATCACAACAAGTGGACACAAAAACCCAGTTCTTTTTTTCTCTTCTAATTTCCATTTTCATTACTAGCCCTGCTACTATTGCCAAGCTGCCAGTCCGGGCAGCAGTGTCCGCTCCCACACGACAGACCACAAACACGTCTCTCACCGTTAGTTCTCACGCCCACCCTGCCACTAGGCATCGTTGCTCCCGTGTTACTGATGAAACGGATGCCAAAGTTATGTCACCAGCAGAAGGCAGGTCTCCCTTTCCCCTCAACCCGCTACTGTCACTCAGGCCCTTGGCAGGCACGTGTGGACTGTCTTGGGGGATGCCACAGGTTTGGTTTTGTTTTGTTTTTAAAGTAGGCTCCACGCCCAGAGCGGAGCCCAATGGGGGGCTTGAACTCATTCAGTACTATAAATTTCTAAGCACTGCTTTTGCTGCATCCCACTAATTTTGATGTGTTTTCATTTTAATTTAGTTTAAAATACTTAAAAATTTCTCCTTTGATCCATGTGTTATTTAGAAGTGTTGTTTAATCTCCTTGTATTCTGAGATCTTCTAATAATCTTTCTGTTATGGATTTCTAGTTTAATTCCATTGTGCTCTGGGAGTAGTAGCTTTATTTTTTTCAAATGTGTTTAGGTGTCTTTTATGGTCTAAAATATAGCATATTTTGCTGAACGTTCCATATGAGCTTGAAAAGGATGTGAATTCTGCTACTGTTAGTTAGATGAGGCAGTCCACAGATGTCAGTTATATCCAGGTGATTTGATGGGTTTAGTGAATTCAACTATATGTTCTTACTGATTTTCTGCTTCTGTGTCTGTTCTGTCTAAAATTAATAGAGCGACTCCTGTTTTCCTTTGATTAATATTAGCATGGTATATTTTCCTCCTTCCATTTACTTTTAACCTGAATGTGTCTTTATATTTAAAGTGAATTTCTTATGGCAACATACATTTGGGTCTTGTTTTTTGATCCAGTCTGACAGTCTTAATAGGTGCATTTAGACCACTGACATTCAAAGTGATTACTGATATAGGAGGACTAATATCTACCATATTTGTTACTCTTTTCTATTTGTTGGCCTTGTTCTTTCTTATTTTTGTCTTCTACTTTTTTTGCCTTTTAATTGAGCATTTTATTTGATTTCATCTTTTCTCTTAGCATATTGATTATACTTTTTTAAAACTGTTTTTAATGGTTGCCCTAGACTTTGCAATATATACTTATACAGCTAATCCATGTCCGCTTTCAAAAAATACTATACCATTTAACAGACAGCATGTGTCCTCAAAATTAAAAAAGGTCTTCATTTCTCGCTCCCATCTCCTGTATCACTGCTGTCATTCATTTCACTTAACACAGGCATACATGATGATATATATATATATAAAATATATATAAAATATATAAAATACATAGTTGACTCTTCAACACTGTGGGGATTGGGTTGCTGACTCCCCAGTCAAAACTCTGTATATATAATTTCTGATTCCACCAAAGCTTTACTACTAATAGTACTGTTGACTGCAAGCCTATTAACACATATTTTGCATGTTATATGTAGTATAAAGTGTATTTTTACAATAAAGTAAACTAGAGAAAAGAAAGTGTTAAGAAAATCATAAAGAAATGTATTTATATTACTGTACTGTATTTATTGAAAAAGACCTGCATATAAGTGGACGCACAGTTCAAACCCATGTTGTTCAAAGGTCAATTATATATACATACATACGTATGCATACCTACACATACACATATATAGCTGTGTGTATGAATGGGTGCGTGTGTGTGTGTGTGTGTGTATAGTTTAATTCAATTGTGGTCTGAGAGCAGACGTTGTATTATTTATATTCTTTTTAATTTGTTGAGATATGTTTATTTATTAAACTATATTTAGGTAACTTTATATGTATATATAATATATATTAATTATATATTAACATATATATTAAATATATATTAACATATACAATTGAATAATTGATACACTGTTAGTATTATTTTGAACAAACTGTTACCTTTAGATCAACTGAGAATAAGAAAAACAAGTACTTTTACCTTTACTTAATCCTTCCTTTGAGTTTCTGAGCTACATTATCTTTCTTCTCTCTAAAGAATTTCTCTTAACACTTCTTAAGGTATTTCTCTGGCAACAAACTCCCTCAATTTTTGTTCATCTGAGACAGTCTTTATTTCTCTTTCACTTCTTTTTTTTTTTTTTAAAGATTTTATTTATTTATTTGACAGAGATAGAGACAGCCAGCGAGAGAGGGAACACAAGCAGGGGGAGTGGGAGAGGAAGAGGCAGGCTCACAGCGGAGGAGCCTGACGTGGGGCTCAATCCCAGAACGCCAGGATCACGCCCTGAGCGGAAGGCAGAAGCTTAACGACTGAGCCACCCAGGCGCCCCTCTCTTTCACTTCTGAAGAATAATTTCCCAGGGTATGTAATTCCAGGTTGGTGGATTTTTTTCCCCTCAACACTTCAAATACTTCACTCCACTCTCAACTGCATGGTTTCTGAGGAGAAGATGGATGTAATTCTTATCTTTGTTCCTCTATAAATTTTTTTCTTCTGGCTTCTTTCAGGAATTTTTTATCTTTGATTTTCTATAGTTTGAGAATGATATGCCTAGGTATAATTTCTTGGGGGCATTTATCCTACTTGCTACTCTCTGAGCTTCCTGGACCCATGGGTTCGTGTCTACCATTGATATAGGGAAATTTTCAGTCATTATTGTTTTGAATATTTCATCTGTTCCTTTCTCTCTGTCTTCTCCTTCTGGTAATCCTATTATGCATATGTTAACACCTCTGTAACTGTCCCACACTCCTTGGATATTTTATTCTGTTTCTTTCGGTCTTCATTCTCTTTACTTTTCAGTTTTGGGGATTCCTGTTGACATATCCTCAAGCTCAGAGATTCTTTCCTCAGCCGTGTCCAGTGTACTAGTAAGCCCACCAAAGGCATTCTTCATTTCTGTTACAGTGTTAACTCTCATATTTCTTTCTGGTTCTTTCTTTCTTTTTTTTTTAATAATATTTTTTTCTTGTATTATGTTAGTCACCATACAGTACATCCCTGGTTTTTGATGTAAAGTTCAATGATTCATTAGTTGCGTATAACACCCGGTGCACCACACAATATGTGCCCTCCTTACTACCCATCACCAGCCTATCCCCTTCCCCACCCCCCTCTCCTCTGAAGCCCTCAGTTTGTTTCTCAGAGTCTATAGTCTCTCATGCTTCATTCCCCCTTCTGATTATCCCCCCTTTCCCTATCCCTTTCTTCCCCTACCGATCTTCCTAGTTCTTATGTTCCATAGATGAGAGAAACCATATGATCATTGTCTTTCTCTGCTTGACTTATTTCACTTAGCATTATCCATGTTACAGCAAATGTTGAGAATTCGTTCTTTCTGATAGCTGAGTAATATTCCATTGTATACATGGACCACAACTTC
>NC_048235.1:30125498-30145754 GCF_002007445.2 Ailuropoda melanoleuca | reverse complement strand
GTTGCAAGGACTTCTAGTACTATGTTGAATAATAATGGCAAGAGTGGGCATCCTTGTCGTGTTCCTGATCTGAAGGGAAAGGCTTCNGTCGTGTTCCTGATCTTAAGGGAAAGGCTTCCAGCTTTTCCCCATTGAGAATAATGCTTGCAGTAGGCTTTTCATAGATGGCTTTTATGAGATTGAGAAATGTACCCTCTATTCCTACACTCTGAAGGGTTTTAATCAGGAAAGGATGCTGTATTTTGTCAAATGCTTTTTCTGCATCAATTGAGAGGATCATATGGTTCTTGAGTCTTTTCTTGTTGATATGATGTATCACATTGATTGATTTGCGAGTGTTGAACCATGCTTGCATCCCAGGTATGAATCCCACTTGGTCATGATGGATAATCCTTTTAATGTACTGTTGGATTCTATTAGCAAGGATCTTGTTGAGGATTTTGGCATCCATATTCATTAGAGAAATCGGTCTGTAATTCTCCTTTTTGAGGGGGTCTTTGCCTGGTTTGGGGATCAAGGTAATATTAGCCTCATAGAATGAGTTTGGTAGCTTTCCTTCTGTTTCTATTTTTTGAAATAGCTTTAGGAGAATAGGTATTATTTCTTCTTTGAATGTTTGGTAAAATTCCCCAGGGAAACCATCAGGCCCTGCTGTTTTGTTTTTTGGAAGGTTGTTAATCATTGACTCAATTTCTTCATAGTTAATTGGCCTATTTAAGAAATCTATTTCTTCCTGTTTCAGTCTTGGTAGTTTATAGGTTTCCAGGAAGGCCTCCATCTCTTCCAGATTGTTTAGTTTTTTGGCATATAGCTGTTGATAAAAGTTTCTAATAATCCTTGCAATTTCAATGGTGCTGGTCGTGACCTCTCCCTTTTCAGTCATAATTTTAATAATCTCAGTCCTTTCTCTTTGTTTTTGGACAAGTTTTGCNTTGCCAGTGGTCTGTCAATTTTATGGATTCTCTCAAAGAACCAGCTTCTAGTCCTGTTGATTTGCTCTACTGTGCTCCTGGTTTCTAATTCATTGATCTCTGCTCTAATCTTGGTCAACTGCTTTCTCGTGTGTGGATTAGGCCTGTTCTTCTGTTGCTGTTCCAGCTTCTTGAGGTGAGAATAATAAAACTGCTTTTTAGATTTTTCTGTTCTTTTGAGTGAGGCTTGGATGGCTATGCATTTTCCCCTTAGGACTGCCTTTGCCATGTCCCATAGGTTTTGAACCATTGTGTNTTCCCCCTTAGGACTGCCTTTGCAGTATCCCATAGGTTTTGGACCGTTGTGTATTCATTCTCGTTGGTCTCCATAAATTGTTTAATTTGTTTTTTGATTTCCTGGTTTATCGAGTCATTCTTGAGCAGGATGGTTCTTAGCCTCCAAGTGTTTGAGTTTCTTCCAGGTTTTTCCTTGTGGTTGAGTTCCAATTTCAGAGCGTTGTGGTCTGAGAATATGCAGGGGATAATTTCAATCTTTTGGTATTGGCTGAGACCTGTTTTGTGTCCCAGAGCATGATCTATTCTTGAGAATGTTCCATGGGCATTAGAATAGAATGAGTATTCTTTGGTTCTGGGGTGTAGTGTTCTATATATATCAATGAGGTCCAACTCGTCTAGTATGGTATTCAAAGCTCTTGTTTCTTTGTTGATTTTCTGCTTAGGTGATCTATCTATTGCTGAANTTTCTGATAGTGGGGTGTTGAGGTCCCCTACTATTACTGTGTTCTTATCTATATGTCTCTTTATTTTGGTTAAGAGTTGGCTTGTGTATCTTGCTGCTCCCCTGTTGGGGGCATATATATTTATAATTGTCATATCCACTTGTTGGATACATCCTTTAAGAATAATATAGTGCCCTTCTGTGTCTCTAACTATAGTCTTTAGTTTAAAATCCAATCTGTCTGATATGAGAATTGCTACCCCAGCTTTCTTTTGAGGTCCATTGGCGTGAAAGATGGTATTCCATCCCTTTACTTTCAGTCTGAATGTATCTTTGGGTTCAAAATGAGTCTCTTGTAGACAGCAAATGGATGGGTCATGTCTTTTTATCCAATCTGCAACCCTGTGGCGTTTTATGGGAGCATTTAGGCCATTCACATTGAGGCAGATTATTGACAGATATGATTTTAATGATGCCATTTCTCTTTAAAGTCTTTGTATCGGTTGTGACTTGCTGCTCTGTATCACTCTTGGGGCCTTTTTACCTTTATAGAGCCNAAACGTTCATGGAACCCCCCTTAATATCTCCTGTAGGGCTGGTTTCATGGTTATGGAATTGGTCAATGACTGGCAATTCTGGAAGGTCTTTATTTCTCCATCAATTCTGAATGAAAGCCTTGAGGGATAAAGGATTTTGGACTGCATGTTTTTCTCTGAAAGAGCTTTAAAAATGCCCCCCCACCCCTTTCTCTCATTCCAGGTCTGTGTAGACAGGTCTGACGTAATTCTGATACCTTTGCCTTGGTACGTGAGAGATTTCTTTGCCCTGGCTGCTTTCAATACTGTATCCTTGGATCTAATACTTGCGAATTGCACTATGACGTGACATGGCGTGGCGTAGGTTTGTCGTGGTTGAGCTTGGGAGGGGTCCTCTCTGCCTCTTGGACATGAATGCTTGTTTCCTTTGCTAGATTAGGAGAGTTTTCAGCTACAATTTGTTCAAATATCTCTTCTAGACCTGTGTTTTTCTCCACCCTCTCGGGGATGCTGATGATTCTGACATTGGAACGTTTCATTGAGTCAGTAATCTCCCGTAACCTACATTCTTGAGATTGGATTTTTTTGAGCCAAGTTTCTGCCTTAGCTTTCTCTTCTACTAACCCATCCTCCAATTTGCCGATTCGTTCTGCCTCATTGACCCTGGCCGTCAGAGCATCTAGTTTTGACTGCCTTTGATTCATAGTATTTTTAATTTCTGCCAGTTTCACTCTCATTTCCGCCCTTAGAGATTCTATATTCTCATTAACATTTTCGTTAATATTTTTTTCAAGTCTACACATCATCTTGACCATTGTTACTCTGAACTCCATTTCTGATAATTTGGTTATATCCATATCCATTAGTTCTGTGGCAGAGGCCACAGACTCATTGTCTTTTTTTTGCTGGCGGGGGGGACTTCTCCTTCTCGTTATTCTGATGAGGAGAGGTTGTGAGGTTGTCCAGAGGCCAAATTATTGACCAGTACGCAGGCTGTGCGTCCTTGTTTTATAGGGATCTTAGGGATGTGGGCTTCTTGATTTTTCAGCCTGCCTTCTGGGGGAGGGGCCTGCTGCGCTGATACTCAGGCAACCCTGTTTGGGTAGAGTCTCCGTGTCTCCTGCGAGGCGGGATGGGGATGGGCACCCTGTGAGCTGGTATTACCAGGCTTTTGTTCTCTGGCGGCTTTCCCTGGCGGTCTGCTGTGCCTCTTCTGAGAGTCAGAGCAGCAGTGGCCGAATCTCAGCCTCTGTCTCAGAACAGAGGGATTGCGGCCCGTTCTCCACTGATGATCTGGCCACTTTAACTCTGTTTCTGTTGGTGCTGCTCAACCCTGTAGCGTCCAGGGATATGCGTCCCACACCCAGTGTCCCAGCCCTCACTTCCAGGGCCGGTGCGTCTCTGTCCTTTGTGTTTCTAACACTGCCAGCCGCCAGCCACCCTGCGCGCGCTCCCAGAGCTCCCGGTCTCAGTCTGGTTCCAATGAGCACACTGGAGCTCTGGTTTTCAGTCTGATCGCAGGCATTCCCCGGCTCACGGTCTCAGTCTGTTTTCTCACAGGTGCCGGTCCGCGAGTCCCCTGCTCCCCCGTACAGGTGGCTACCGCTTCCCGGCGCCAAATGCGGAGGCTCCCTCCCCCTTCCGTTTATCTTCCGATATCTGTGCGTGGTTTCACGGCTCCCTGCTTCGAACCAATACTCAGTGCTGGAGATGTTCATTTGTAGAGATCCAGATGTATCTTCCTGCATCTCAGGCTGATTCCATGGATATTCAAGCTGGTCTGGTACCTATCCAGCTCGACTCAGGGGACCAGCTGAAAAAGGGGACCCCGACTCCTCCGCCATCTTAATTCCCCTCCCTCTTTCTCGTTCTTTCTTAGGGTTTCCATGTCTCTGCTTACATTGCCCATCTGTTCTTGAGTGATGCCTACTTCACCCATTAGAACCCTCAGCATACTGATCACAGTTGTTTTGAATTCCCCCTCTGATCATTCCAACATCCCTTGCCATGTCTGGTTCTGATGCTTGCTCTGTCTCTTCCAATTGGGCACTCTGCCCTTTGGTATGTCTTGTATTTTTCCTTGACAGGCAGACACGAGGTACCAGGTAAAAGGAGCTGCTGTGAGTTGGCCTGCAGTGATGCAGTGGAGGGGGAGGGGGGGCGGGGAAGGCTTCTCTAGTCCTAAGGTACAGCTCAGTCTTTCAGTGAGGCTCTGCCTCTGGACTGCGAACTTTACAAGTATTTCTGTTTGTTTCTCCCCCTTCCTGTAGCACGGGATGGTTCAAGTGAGCTAGAGTATCCCTTCCTCCAGGTTAGGCTGTGATAGTACCTCAGCGGGTTAGGCCTCTGAGGGCAGCTGGTTAAGAACACAGTGCTCTGGGTCTGTCAAGATGGTTACTTTGCCTCTGGCCCGCCATGGAAGCAGGAGGGCATTGTTTTCTCTGCTGTTCACCGTGAGGAGCTGGTAGAGTTCCTAGAGGTAAAACTGACCATCTGGTGGGGGCCTGCCACGGGCTCTCCCTGAGTCTTCACCTCTCACACTTGTCTCCACCGAGCGTCCAGGAATTCATCATCACGGCTCAGGCTCTCCTGCCCGGCACTGGTTCCCACAGCTCTTTCCACTCACGAGTCTCCTCCATGACCCCCTGTACTTGTCTATCTCTCCCGTACTCGTCTGGGGGGCAGCCGTCTGCCCTGGGTCCTCCTCGCTCGCATGGATCCAGGAGGAGTCGTTGATCCTTCAGTCTGTCCACTTTCTCGCTTGTTGTGAGGACGGAGCGACAACCTCCGAGCTCCTGCGTGCGGAAGCCCCGCAGGCCTCCGACGGCGGCCACCTGCAGCTCCAGTCTCCCCTCCTCAGCCGCTCGACGCCGTGCAGGCAGAGTGGAGGCGGAGGGTCACAAAGAAGTGCCTCTCGAGTCGGCTTCTCGTTAGCTGTGTGATCCTGGGCAAGAAACGTCACGTTTCTGAGCTTCAGATTCCCTGTCTTGGGAGGATACCCCTTATGACCTCAAAGGGGACCGTTTTGAGGTAGATTAGAGTAAGTTACAAATGGTTCAGCCCTGAAGCCTGGGGTAAACGTAACCTTTGGTTAAAGGAACAGAAGCCTCTCTTCACTGTCACATTACTTCCAGAACCTTGCTTTTATCTGACCGTGTCTGTACTCAGAAGCCTGAAAACCAGGCCCTGCACTGCAAGCCACCGCCCCAGACTCCAGTCACCTGCAGCAGTCCCCGCCCGGACTCTTCCCTAGGCCTTGCAACACTGCTCTGGGGGGGTTCATTACTTTTCCATGTACCTTCTTTTAACCACCCCAGCTGGAATTTAAACTCCCAAAGAACAGCAACCCAATTCAGAACACTGCCAGTACCAGGGCTTCAAGGAAGAATTTCTTCTGATCAGGAGGAAGAGGGAGTAGGGTGGTGCTGGGTGGCGGGCGGGCAGTCAAAAACCTACGATAGGACAGCACATGATGCCTCAAATACAATAACATGGCAACTCTTACACAGTGAGTGGAACCCAAGATGTCCAGGCCTCTTGTCTGGGAGGACAACTCCTTTTAAAAAGAACAGACATTGAACCGCACGTGGTTAGGCAGTGTCTGGAAAGCCACAGCTATAGAATGGAGAGTCATGTATCTGGGCAAGAAATACAACAGCATGTGTTCCTGATTTTGAAAAAACATTCAGCCTGATGATCATTATAATAATAGTAATAAAGACATACATAGATACTGACTATGTGAGGAACACCGTCCTAAGCACATTAAATACAACATCTCACTTACTCCTCCTGGAAACCCCATGAGGCTGGTACTAGTTTTACTTCCATTTTACAGATTGGGACATGGAGGCTTTGGGAAAACAATGCCTTGTCTAGGGCTTCCCAGCTTGTAAGAAGAGGACATGGACTCTTTACATATTCCAGGCCTCTATGACCTGCTGACCCTCCAGTCCACTCTCTCCCCCTCCGTGGCCTCCTTGCTCTTCCTATATGATATCCTAGGCATACTCCTGCCTCAGGCCTTTGCACCTGCCGTCCTGGGACTGCTCTCCCACGGATGCCCAGCGGCTGGCTCCTGCAGCCCCTTCAGTTCTCACCCAGCGAGCCCTAACGTGAGCAGCCTAGCCAACACTGCAGTCCCCCAGATGCTGCCATCTTATTCTCCCCTTCGCATTCACACTGCCCAGCACACCACACACGCTAGCCGTCTGTCTACTCCCAGCGACGGGGCTCTTAGTCGGCCGCCCGACACCCAGCACAGTGCCTGGCCCGCAGGCAGAGCCTCCGCACGTACTCGCTGAAGGAACGAGTGGCTTACCTCACGTCATTGCCACCGTGAGCGAAGGATCCAAAACAGGCAGTGAGGACCTGCAGGAAGTGGAACAGAAGGTGGACCTCGGCTGTGTCCTTCTCCTCCTTCTCGTCTTCTGCAGGGTCCTCTCGGGGCTGGTCAGGGTCTGTCAGCTCCGATGCCAGCTTCATTTCCACACCTCCCTCATCGGCCTCGATCTCGGCTTCCGCCACCGCATTGCAGTAGCTCGAGTAGCTGTCATAGCGAAGTCTCTTCTTGGAGTAGGACACGGCGTCGCCCACCAGCTTCTCGCTGTCCTCGGGGGCGGAGGCCGAGTCAGCGGCTTTGAAGGTCGAGTGCACGGGCATCCCACAGATGGCGGCCGTGTAGCACGTGTAGCTGTTGTTCCGGCGCAGCAGCCTGTAGTTGTTCTCGGGGCCGGGCCTCTCCTCGGGGCCCCTGTCCGTGTGCATTCTGTGCAGCAGGTCCTTGTAGAGCCCCGAGTCTTTGTGGACTGTGTGGTACACGTGGCCGTCGCTCCGCGTGTGGCCGTCCAAGCCGAAGGTGCCGTTGGAGATGGGCGACTTTGCAGAGCCGTGAGTCATGGAGAGTGCCCTCCCTGGAAAGGGGAACGAGACTCTGATTTTCTAGCCTTTGGAATACAAATCATTTCTGGAAGGAAAGACACTTCTTGTGGCGGGTATGTCTGGAAATCAGGGTTATGGGGGATTTTCAAGTTTCCCACATGCTTTCTTTTCCAAATTAACTACAAAGAACACAGTTAAATAAAAAAGGAAACTTGGAAACATACAAATTAATAATATGGCATTTGAAAATGATGCTTTCTCCTAAAAAGTGTCTTCTAGAAATTACCAGAGCACTTCTTCCTGTTTCTAGTAACCAATAAAGGGAGAAGCCTTATAAGGAACCTATCCTGGGAAAACTTCATACATGAGGGACAAAATCCAGTTCACTGTGAGACAGATATTCCAGGTGTTCCTTAAAGGTGAATCATGACTGTCAGAGGCAGATATCTCTCAGGTCAGTGGGGCAAAATCCACTTGCTTTCTTTGGGCCAAGGCACCCACGGGAAGCGAAAGCAGGTGCCAGGGCCCCACCTCACAGGGAGGCAGGGAGCTGCCCGGACAGGCTTGGCAGAAGCCGGTGCTCGCCCATCCTTAGAAGACCAAAGAATCCCACCACCTCAGGACAATCTCAATGTTTCCTGAGGTTTCCGTGACTCTACAGCAGGACAGGCTCCTTGGTTCTGATGTCAGCTTTCTCTCTGTGTCTTCCAGGACGAAGGCACGCTAAGCGAGCTGGAAGGGCCAATCTCCGGCAGCTAGGTGACTGCACCACGAAGGATGCGCGTGCAGCTGACTGAGCCGCACGGAGGCCAGTGTGCGGGCCTGATGGAACCAGACATAGCTCTTGGAACAAAATCATAGGCCTGCTCTGTTGACTGCATGATCTCCTGAGACATCTTTAGCCCCTGGGTTGTCCCAAAACATGAAACTGGGGAACACTTTTGTGCATTAAAACCCAACCACCCAGAGGCAGGCCTGGCTGGTGTCCCCCAGAACTGCTCTCTGCCACCATGTAAACCCAAAACCTCTACACATGTCTCACCATAGGAGGCCCGGGGGTGGTTTCCCACTGAGGTGCCTTCTGAGGTCCCAGCTGGCTCCCCTGCCGGCCCCGTGAGAGGGACGGTGCTGTCGTCATTGGCCTTGGCACCTGGTAGCTCTTTAAATACTGGGGACTCCACGTCCTGAATTTTCCCAAGGCTTTCATCTGACACTCGCGATAAAGCAGCTTCTTTTTGTAATTTGCCTAAAGAAAATATAGTCATAACTGAAAATGCTGTAATAGAGTTCTTGTTATTAAAAAATGAATATAAAAATGAGTATTTATCTTTATGATTCAATACTTACTTTGGAAATGAAAAAAAAATAGTTATAGCTAGATAGAAAAAATAAAGTGGAGAGTTCGATTATCTGGGAAACTTGAGCCAGAAAACTCAGCTACTGAGGACAAGAGGGGGGCTCAGGCCTCAGTTATCTCCTCCAAAACCAACAAATAGAGAGGGCTAGATCTGGTCCCCACGGTCCCTTCCAGGGCTAGCATTCTGTAATCCTACAACCATCTGGACTGGACTTCTGTTTTCTTAAACTAACCTCAAAATCACTGAAATGTTTATCCTTTTTGTCTTCAGAGATATTAGTTATAGTCTCTTTGGTTTTCTTCTGTTCAATAAATGATTGGTCTCCGATTTCTTCGGGTCACCAAATCTTAGGAAACAAGCAAATCATCTTCCAAAAAGGAACAGAGAGATCTTACTCACTTTTAAAAATCCTTTACTTTCAAAAGAGAGAAGGGATTTTTAAAAACGCTGCTTGAAAGCTCTGTAGCATTCTTTTTCATTAGATCTGATAAGTGGTGCTGCTGATTTAATGATCGCGCTGCTTACAAATTCTCCTGGGCAGATTTCTAAGCTCTCACCTAAAATGCAAGTATTCTTCTCAGTTCCTCTGCTGGATACACTCACAAAATCGCCATCACCTCTCTTTCTCTATCTAGAGAGTCAGAAGAAATACAGATTTTCCAAAACTACACTTCTGTTCTGTACTACAGGGAACAAAGAAAAAGGTACACACAGATATCCGACCACAAGGTGCTTATAATCAAAACGAGAGAAGGTAATTTTTGTAAAGAAAGATTACAATAATAATTAAGCAAAAATTGTTAACGCTTATATGAGATAGGTTTCATTATTTTCTGCTTTTTATTAATGAACACATTGAGGTACAGACAGATTAAGTCNAAATGATGCTTTCTCCTAAAAAGTGTCTTCTAGAAATTACCAGAGCACTTCTTCCTGTTTCTAGTAACCAATAAAGGGAGAAGCCTTATAAGGAACCTATCCTGGGAAAACTTCATACATGAGGGACAAAATCCAGTTCACTGTGAGACAGATATTCCAGGTGTTCCTTAAAGGTGAATCATGACTGTCAGAGGCAGATATCTCTCAGGTCAGTGGGGCAAAATCCACTTGCTTTCTTTGGGCCAAGGCACCCACGGGAAGCGAAAGCAGGTGCCAGGGCCCCACCTCACAGGGAGGCAGGGAGCTGCCCGGACAGGCTTGGCAGAAGCCGGTGCTCGCCCATCCTTAGGAGACCAAAGAATCCCACCACCTCAGGACAATCTCAATGTTTCCTGAGGTTTCCGTGACTCTACAGCAGGACAGGCTCCTTGGTTCTGATGTCAGCTTTCTCTCTGTGTCTTCCAGGACGAAGGCACGCTAAGCGAGCTGGAAGGGCCAATCTCCGGCAGCTAGGTGACTGCACCACGAAGGATGCGCGTGCAGCTGACTGAGCCGCACGGAGGCAGTGTGCGGGCCTGATGGAACCAGACATAGCTCTTGGAACAAAATCATAGGCCTGCTCTGTTGACTGCATGATCTCCTGAGACATCTTTAGCCCCTGGGTTGTCCCAAAACATGAAACTGGGGAACACTTTTGTGCATTAAAACCCAACCACCCAGAGGCAGGCCTGGCTGGTGTCCCCCAGAACTGCTCTCTGCCACCATGTAAACCCAAAACCTCTACACACGTCTCACCATAGGAGGCCCGGGGGTGGTTTCCCACTGAGGTGCCTTCTGAGGTCCCAGCTGGCTCCCCTGCCGGCCCCGTGAGAGGGACGGTGCTGTCGTCATTGGCCTTGGCACCTGGTAGCTCTTTAAATACTGGGGACTCCACGTCCTGAATTTTCCCAAGGCTTTCATCTGACACTCGCGATAAAGCAGCTTCTTTTTGTAATTTGCCTAAAGAAAATATAGTCATAACTGAAAATGCTGTAATAGAGTTCTTGTTATTAAAAAATGAATATAAAAATGAGTATTTATCTTTATGATTCAATACTTACTTTGGAAATGAAAAAAAAATAGTTATAGCTAGATAGAAAAAATAAAGTGGAGAGTTCGATTATCTGGGAAACTTGAGCCAGAAAACTCAGCTACTGAGGACAAGAGGGGGGCTCAGGCCTCAGTTATCTCCTCCAAAACCAACAAATAGAGAGGGCTAGATCTGGTCCCCACGGTCCCTTCCAGGGCTAGCATTCTGTAATCCTACAACCATCTGGACTGGACTTCTGTTTTCTTAAACTAACCTCAAAATCACTGAAATGTTTATCCTTTTTGTCTTCAGAGATATTAGTTATAGTCTCTTTGGTTTTCTTCTGTTCAATAAATGATTGGTCTCCGATTTCTTCGGGTCACCAAATCTTAGGAAACAAGCAAATCATCTTCCAAAAAGGAACAGAGAGATCTTACTCACTTTTAAAAATCCTTTACTTTCAAAAGAGAGAAGGGATTTTTAAAAACGCTGCTTGAAAGCTCTGTAGCATTCTTTTTCATTAGATCTGATAAGTGGTGCTGCTGATTTAATGATCGCGCTGCTTACAAATTCTCCTGGGCAGATTTCTAAGCTCTCACCTAAAATGCAAGTATTCTTCTCAGTTCCTCTGCTGGATACACTCACAAAATCGCCATCACCTCTCTTTCTCTATCTAGAGAGTCAGAAGAAATACAGATTTTCCAAAACTACACTTCTGTTCTGTACTACAGGGAACAAAGAAAAAGGTACACACAGATATCCGACCACAAGGTGCTTATAATCAAAACGAGAGAAGGTAATTTTTGTAAAGAAAGATTACAATAATAATTAAGCAAAAATTGTTAACGCTTATATGAGATAGGTTTCATTATTTTCTGCTTTTTATTAATGAACACATTGAGGTACAGACAGATTAAGTCATTTGCCCAGAGTCACCCACGTGGTAAAATGCAGGCAGTTTAGCTCTATGGCCTGTGTCCTTAATCACTAACGTGTACATAAAAGAACTGAACAAGAAACATCCGGTGAAATATCAAAATAGGGCATTGACAAAAAAAAAAAATCTCCTGGGAAGCCAGAATGGGGGGCAATATCACGTTCTTGCTGTCATATTAACAGCCTTAAGCTGGAAAGCGACGATTTTATAGTCTATTTGACAAGAGTGTTCAGCTATTAGGAAAAGCCTTTAAACGTCAAAGCATTTAAGTATGGGGTTCAATCAGGCCAGCGGCATGTTTTAAGGGGTTCATCTTGGACGAGTACTCTGTATGAACAGAGCAGGGGGTAATTATTCTCAGCAGGGAGTGGGGCTACATGGGGGAAGCAGCAGCAGCTAGCTATTAACTATTATTGACGTGGCTTTACTATTTAGTCTGAATTGTATGTATTAATGCAGATCTTTTTAGCATTTGTTTTTTAATTTGTATGCAGTAAGTTGACTATGTGCATATGTGTCCATCCCGATTCAAAGACGCATCTAGATCCGTGTAACCCCCACCACAATCAGGATACAGAGAGGTTCTATCACCTCCCAAAGCTCTCCGTGTAGTCAGACCCCCTGCCCAGCTCCTGGGCAACCACTGACCTGGTCTCTGTCCCTAGTTTTGTCTTTTTCAGAATGTCATATAAATGAAACCACAAAATTTGTGATTTTTATAAAAATTTTAAAANGAGACCAAAGAATCCCACCACCTCAGGACAATCTCAATGTTTCCTGAGGTTTCCGTGACTCTACAGCAGGACAGGCTCCTTGGTTCTGATGTCAGCTTTCTCTCTGTGTCTTCCAGGACGAAGGCACGCTAAGAGAGCTGGAAGGGCCAATCTCCGGCAGCTAGGTGACTGCACCACGAAGGATGCGCGTGCAGCTGACTGAGCCGCACGGAGGCAGTGTGCGGGCCTGATGGAACCAGACATAGCTCTTGGAACAAAATCATAGGCCTGCTCTGTTGACTGCATGATCTCCTGAGACATCTTTAGCCCCTGGGTTGTCCCAAAACATGAAACTGGGGAACACTTTTGTGCATTAAAACCCAACCACCCAGAGGCAGGCCTGGCTGGTGTCCCCCAGAACTGCTCTCTGCCACCATGTAAACCCAAAACCTCTACACATGTCTCACCATAGGAGGCCCGGGGGTGGTTTCCCACTGAGGTGCCTTCTGAGGTCCCAGCTGGCTCCCCTGCCGGCCCCGTGAGAGGGACGGTGCTGTCGTCATTGGCCTTGGCACCTGGTAGCTCTTTAAATACTGGGGACTCCACGTCCTGAATTTTCCCAAGGCTTTCATCTGACACTCGCGATAAAGCAGCTTCTTTTTGTAATTTGCCTAAAGAAAATATAGTCATAACTGAAAATGCTGTAATAGAGTTCTTGTTATTAAAAAATGAATATAAAAATGAGTATTTATCTTTATGATTCAATACTTACTTTGGAAATGAAAAAAAAATAGTTATAGCTAGATAGAAAAAATAAAGTGGAGAGTTCGATTATCTGGGAAACTTGAGCCAGAAAACTCAGCTACTGAGGACAAGAGGGGGGCTCAGGCCTCAGTTATCTCCTCCAAAACCAACAAATAGAGAGGGCTAGATCTGGTCCCCACGGTCCCTTCCAGGGCTAGCATTCTGTAATCCTACAACCATCTGGACTGGACTTCTGTTTTCTTAAACTAACCTCAAAATCACTGAAATGTTTATCCTTTTTGTCTTCAGAGATATTAGTTATAGTCTCTTTGGTTTTCTTCTGTTCAATAAATGATTGGTCTCCGATTTCTTCGGGTCACCAAATCTTAGGAAACAAGCAAATCATCTTCCAAAAAGGAACAGAGAGATCTTACTCACTTTTAAAAATCCTTTACTTTCAAAAGAGAGAAGGGATTTTTAAAAACGCTGCTTGAAAGCTCTGTAGCATTCTTTTTCATTAGATCTGATAAGTGGTGCTGCTGATTTAATGATCGCGCTGCTTACAAATTCTCCTGGGCAGATTTCTAAGCTCTCACCTAAAATGCAAGTATTCTTCTCAGTTCCTCTGCTGGATACACTCACAAAATCGCCATCACCTCTCTTTCTCTATCTAGAGAGTCAGAAGAAATACAGATTTTCCAAAACTACACTTCTGTTCTGTACTACAGGGAACAAAGAAAAAGGTACACACAGATATCCGACCACAAGGTGCTTATAATCAAAACGAGAGAAGGTAATTTTTGTAAAGAAAGATTACAATAATAATTAAGCAAAAATTGTTAACGCTTATATGAGATAGGTTTCATTATTTTCTGCTTTTTATTAATGAACACATTGAGGTACAGACAGATTAAGTCATTTGCCCAGAGTCACCCACGTGGTAAAATGCAGGCAGTTTAGCTCTATGGCCTGTGTCCTTAATCACTAACGTGTACATAAAAGAACTGAACAAGAAACATCCGGTGAAATATCAAAATAGGGCATTGACAAAAAAAAAAAATCTCCTGGGAAGCCAGAATGGGGGGCAATATCACGTTCTTGCTGTCATATTAACAGCCTTAAGCTGGAAAGCGACGATTTTATAGTCTATTTGACAAGAGTGTTCAGCTATTAGGAAAAGCCTTTAAACGTCAAAGCATTTAAGTATGGGGTTCAATCAGGCCAGCGGCATGTTTTAAGGGGTTCATCTTGGACGAGTACTCTGTATGAACAGAGCAGGCGGTAATTATTCTCAGCAGGGAGTGGGGCTACATGGGGGAAGCAGCAGCAGCTAGCTATTAACTATTATTGACGTGGCTTTACTATTTAGTCTGAATTGTATGTATTAATGCAGATCTTTTTAGCATTTGTTTTTTAATTTGTATGCAGTAAGTTGACTATGTGCATATGTGTCCATCCCGATTCAAAGACGCGTCTAGATCCATGTAACCCCCACCACAATCAGGATACAGAGAGGTTCTATCACCTCCCAAAGCTCTCCGTGTAGTCAGACCCCCTGCCCAGCTCCTGGGCAACCATTGACCTGGTCTCTGTCCCTAGTTTTGTCTTTTTCAGAATGTCATATAAATGAAACCACAAAATTTGTGATTTTTATAAAAATTTTAAAAAGGGAAAAAACTGGGGCGCCTGGGTGGCACAGCGGTTAAGCGTCTGCCTTCGGCTCAGGGCGTGATCCCGGTGTTATGGGATCAAGCCCCACATCAGGCTCCTCTGCTATGAGCCTGCTTCTTCCTCTCCCACTCCCCTTGCTTGTGTTCCCTCTCGCTGGCTGTTTCTGTCTCTGTCAAATAAATAAATAAAATCTTTAAAAAAAAAAAAGGGAAAAAACTTTTGTGAGTGGGTAAAACNGCCCAGCTCCTGGGCAACCATTGACCTGGTCTCTGTCCCTAGTTTTGTCTTTTTCAGAATGTCATATAAATGAAACCACAAAATTTGTGATTTTTATAAAAATTTTAAAAAGGGAAAAAACTGGGGCGCCTGGGTGGCACAGCGGTTAAGCGTCTGCCTTCGGCTCAGGGCGTGATCCCGGTGTTATGGGATCAAGCCCCACATCAGGCTCCTCTGCTATGAGCCTGCTTCTTCCTCTCCCACTCCCCTTGCTTGTGTTCCCTCTCTCGCTGGCTGTTTCTGTCTCTGTCAAATAAATAAATAAAATCTTTAAAAAAAAAAAAAGGGGAAAAACTTTTGTGAGTGGGTAAAACAGTTTTTAGATGTGACACTCAAAACACAATTTATAAAAAAGGTTGGTAAACTGAACTTCATCAAGATTAACAACTATTACTCTGTGAGATACACTATTAGGGAATGAAAAGACAAGCTACAGATTGGGAGGAAGTGTTTGCAAATCCCCTGACAGAAGATTTGTATTCAGAATATAGAGAGAAATCTTCAAAAATAGCGCAGTTACAAAATGAGCAAAAAATGTGAACACACACTTCATCAGCAAAGCTATATAAATGGCAAGTCCATGGAAAGGTACTCCACATTGTTAGTCATCACAGAAGTGCAAATTAAAATCACGACATATCACTACACACCAATTTGAATGGCTCAAAAAAATATGGACAAGCTTTATGCATTTTATTTTTTTTTCCCTAAGAGTCTTATCACTTTCTATTTTCATTTAATTCCATGATGCACTTTGAGTTAATTGTTTTTTTTTACAGGTGTGAGGCTTAAGCCGAGGTTCTTTCTTTTGTATGCAGATGTCCAAATGTTCTAATACCATTTGTTGAAAGATGACTCTTTCTCCACTGAAGTGCCTCTATACTTTGCTGAAAATCAATGTGCTGTATTTATGTGGGTCTATTTCTGGACTCTAGTCTGTTCTATTAACGTGGGTATCTATCTTTCCACTAATACCACATGGTCTGATTTATATTAAGTCTGGGTCAAGTCGTACGAATCCTCCAACTTGTTCTTTTTTTAAAATTGTTTTTGGCTATTCCAATTCCTTTACCTTACCATACAGATTTTAAAAGCAACTGGTCTAAATCTACAAAATATCTTGCTGGGATTTTAATTTAAATTGTATTAAATCTAGAGAGCAATTTGACAAGAACTATACTGGGTCTTCCAATTCATGAACGTGGTATGTCTCCTCATTTGTTTTGCTCTTTTTCAAAAATACGGGTTTTCAAATTTAGATATGTCCACACTGAAACACAATTGTAAGGCACACTCTAAGGCCAAAAAAAATACTACTTTTTTTTTTTTGAGAGCCCTATAAAAGCATGTGGACTCAAGGCTTGGAATTATGTTGCTAGTGACAGAAAAACAACTCGGGCAACTTTCTGACCCATATTCTTCTTTTTTTAAAAATTGTTTATGTTGAGGTGTAATTTACACATAATAAAATTCATACATTTTAAATGTACAGGTAGATGGCCTGTGATGAATGAGTAGACCCTATAAACATTCCCCCAACTGGGACAGAGAACATTTCCATGTCCCTGGAATGTTCCCGTGTGCCCCTTTGCCATCAGTCTCCTGTAACTCGCCACCATCTCCAGCATCCAGTGGTTTCAGTTGCTATAGATTAATTTTCCCTAGAAATATACAGTATGTACTCTTTTGTATCTGGCTGCTTTTGTTCAAAACAACATCTGTGAAATTCATTATGTCGTGGGTAGTTCATTCTCTTTAGTGCTAAGCAGGTTTCTAAATTCAGTTATCCTTTTACCTATTTACACCGGGGCTGTTTCTAGTTTCTGGCTGTTATGACAGAATGATTGCATACAAGTCTTTTTATGAATGTGTATTTTCATTTTTCTTGGATAAATTCCTAGGAGTGGAATTACTGGGTCATGTGGTAAATGCATGCTTAACTTTACAGGAAACTTCTAATTTCCAAAGTGGTTGTACCATTTTTCACCATAAATGCATGTAAATTCTATTATTCCACTTCTTCATCAACACTTCAAAATACTAGCTTACTTTTAGTCATTCCTATGGGTGTGAACTAATATCTTATTATAGTGTTAATTTGCTTTTCCTTGAAGACTAATGTTTTTCTTCGGGCTGGTAGAACCTGACCAAATAGTTAACTTCCAGTTATCCAAGGCAACCAGGACTGCTCACTCAAATCACAGGTTACCAAGAAAAAGTTTGAGCAGGAAAATAGTCAGGAGCCAAGACGTAAGGATGGGGCATGTGTCTCAGCGCTATGTTCTAGAGGCATCGAGAATTCCAGTTCCCTGTGTTTGTAAGGGTGACGGTGGATTACACCTGAAGCCCCAGAAACCAGGGATTTTGTAAATCAGAGGAATAAAAAAGCCCTTACCTGCTATTTTCCTCCGCATCCATGGACACACAAAGAGCCACACAAAAAGGGCAAACAGCAGCGCAACACCAAAGGAGATGAGTGCTATTCCCCACATGGGAAGGACCAGACCAAGCACTGGGAAGTAAGAACAGCGGTGTTGTCAGTGGATACTTTCTGAAAGGTCAAGCCTCATATCAACATACTTTACATTTCCTAAATCCAAAATAAATCACCTGGACTTTGTATTTAATAAAACTCTCAACCAAAAAAAAAAAATGCTATAGTTTTGGGGGTAGGAAGCTGTGTGTTTAAAACACATTACACCTTGTTAATATGTGGTTAAACTGAGTAGTAAGCCAACCATTAACGTTTTACCAATGTGGCGCAGAGAGTGTATTAAAATGTTGGAATAAAACCATTTACTCATTATCTCAATATCGAGATTCTGAAGCGGACAAACCTGGCCAAGAAAGGACTTTGCTGTCCTCTGCTGTGCCGCCAGCCCCCACCAGGGCAGCAAGAAGCCGAGGACTGAAACCCTCACAGCACATGGCTGCTGACGGCTGCCTGTTTGGGTTTCTGAGGAGTCAGCAGCCCTGCTTTAAATGGCCATGACACTCTGACCACATACACAAACCTTTTTAAAGTCAGCCTGGAAACAGAAGTTTTTTCAAAGGACATTGACCTTCGAACTTAAGTCTTCTTTGAAGTGTCAACTCATGGAATTACAACATAGAAAAACTTTTCATTAAAATTCAATAATGTGCGCTAAGTTGCAATTACATTAGCCAATAAAAGGGCAGAAGCGCACGTGGTTTAGAAACATCACATTCTCCTGGCACTGTACTGTCTCCAGAACTCATCACTGCATATCTTGTACATCTTCTGTCGCTGGTGGCAACAGGCAACCTTTCACCCGCATTCACACGTTTTCAATTTCAACAAGCATGCTTTGCACAGGAACAAGCAGACGTGGAAAAGAATACTTCCGTGGAAAAGAATACTACAGTAAGAATGTGCAAGACAACGAATGGCTGCATCATTATGGAAATGTGGAATAATTATAGGACAGAGCCATAGAAATGAGGTAATACTGACAAGGAAGAGGCCCATGATCTGGTAAGTAAGAAAGGCTGCCCGGATGTATACCATGATCCAATTCATGTTTAAAAAAGAAAGCCCCATATTTATACTCTTACCATATGCACAAGTGTATAGAAAAAGTTCTGGAATGATACAATGGCTACTCCTATAGACAGGAAATTGGAGGGGGCTTTCACTTCTGACTACATATACTTTCGTACTGTTAACTTGGACAACATGTGATAAGCATGTCACTTTTGTAAACTGTTAAACATGTTTTAAAAGTTTTAAAGGAATAAACTATTTAAAACCTTGCTCTTTGCTCTTGGATTAAATAAATCTGTAAAGATGCAGGCTTTGTTACACTGTTAACCATTTCATACATACAAATCCACTCAAAGTTATTCTATTAAGGTATTATTAAACATTTCGGGAACTGTAAGAGGCAGAATGGGTATTAATACTGTAAGTGAGAGCCAGGGTTGCATATATAAATAGGAAAAACAAAAAACCAGAATCACCTGGCCGAATTATAGCTAAGGGGTCACTGGTGGGAGTGTAGACACTCAGGGGCTAGACTGCTCCACTCCCAGCACTCACTCTGACATCAGAAAGCAGTGGACTCGGGTGGGGCTGTGCCCTGTTAGCTGGCAGCCCAGCTCCAGCTCCGGCTCTGCCCCTAAATCTGTCAACTGTAAAACCACTCGGGCTCCCCATACTGGGCTGTGCGTGTGGGTCTCGGCTTCCTGCCTTGTGCTTTACAACTTCACGTCAGCGTCTTACTACATGTGATACAAGACCACGCCAAAGCTGGTTCTTGCCAAACTGAGTAGTAACTGTTAATTAGCAACATCGAACTGATCAACTAAAACAGTACCACTCTTAGACCTTCCAAGTTATTTTTTTTTTATTTGAGAGAGAGAGAGCATGGGCAGGGGGGAAGGGTAGAGGGAGAAGCAGACTCTCTGCTGAGGAGAGAGCCTGATGCGAGACTCGATCTCAGGATGCTGGGATCATGACCTGAGCAGAAGGCAGACGCTTAACTGACTGAGCCACCCAGGTGCCCCAAGTATTTGGTTTTTGAAGAGGTTCCCTTTGTGCCTTCTGGTTTAGTTGATGATAAAATTGTTAACTGTGCCACTTTTAGCTTCGTTGCTGAATCTAAGAGAGGCAAGCCCTGGATACTGTGGGAAGAGAGAAACAATCTGGAGATAAATCTTCATAGGTTTTATATATAATCTATCTATCTATAATCTATTTTAAATGAGTGCGCACGTTTGCTCTCGGGCACTGTTTTTTTTCCATCCGTGCTGAGCACAGCCTATGACAAAAGCAGAGAAGGCTGCTTTCTATGTTCCTTCCAAGCCCATCTCCATGCTTTCTGCTGGCATCCTGTGGGAATGCTGAGGTGTCAGGACCAACATCCAGAAAAGAGAAACTGAGGTTGGCTACAATACTTTTGATCCTTGGCATAGACAATAAGTCACAACACCACCTGCCCTTTGTAGCTCTATCAGTTCGGCCTGGAAAATGGCCAGAGAGCTCTGAGGTCACCCTCCTAAGTCAGGAGAAACTGGAAGGGAGAGTAGGGGATAAACACATCACTAGGGGTGGAAGTAGGGGAGAGACAGTAAAAAAATCAAGAGAACAACTGAAGGAATGCAGGAAAATGGGGAAAGTCATTGATAATGGGAGCAGAAAGGAACAGAATGGGGACAGAATTTGGATCTGTCCAAATTATTCCAGCAATTTAGTAATGTACCAGGGCAGCAAATGAATGCAAAGATTCACTTTAAAGCCAGCATACAAGACAAGCAAATGGACAGTTACGTCACACAGCTGTGATTGGTACTAAATATATAAAAGCGAGTTTCATGAATAACAAACAATTAAGTACAAAAATTCAGTGTAGAAAGGCACTTGAATCAATGCACATCCAAGGTAAAACTTTTGACAAAACTACTCTGCCTTGTCTTCCTGTGAGGATCTCAAACTGTTTTCCAATAATCACACCTTAGGGGCGCCTGGGTGGCACAGCGGTTAAGCGTCTGCCTTCGGCTCAGGGCGTGATCCCGGCGTTAC
>NC_048235.1:30056690-30125398 GCF_002007445.2 Ailuropoda melanoleuca | reverse complement strand
AGTCGTTTTCTGACTTCATCAGGAAACAAAATGACCTTCTTCTCTTCCTTTCTTTCTCCTCTAGGCAAGCCACCCCCCACCCCACCTGCCGGAAAACTTCAAGTAAAAAGCTTTCCAAACCAACATGTGTGGAAAAAATAAAAAGACAGGATGACTCAGGATATGCTGGCAACTTAAGGCGGAAAAGATGAGGCTACTTATGATTGATGGTCACAAAATAGCCCTAACACGTATTACGAGGCACTATGGGCCAGGCACTGTGTTCGCACCCTGACTGCATTATCTCACATGATGTGGTGGCCCTTTCACGGAAGTCCTCCTGCTGTCCTCACTTTATCATGACGCACAGGGGCTCAGATGTGACGTTCCTGACAGCACAGCTGCCCAACCAAAGTCTTTAATGTTAACTCCAGCACTGGGATTACTGTCTGTGTTCTTAATGAGGAATGGTCATCAAGATTCTTGTGCAGATGTTCTAATACCCCTGATTAGAGAGGTAGCTACTCTCTTTACATTACCTCTATATTAAATACATACAAAAAACACAGAACCAGGTTTCTAAATGTATTAAAAGCCTTTTTTTTTTTTTTGAGAGAGAGAGCCAGCAAGTGAGCTGGGGGAGGGGCAGAGGGAGAGAGAGAGAATCCTAAGTAGGCTCTACGCCCAGCATGGAGGCCACTGCGGGGCTCGATCTCACGACCCTGAGATCATGACCTGAGCCAAAATCTCTTTAAGTCAGATGCTTAACTGACTGAGCCACTTGGGTGCCCCTATTGGAAGCCATTTGTAAAGAGAGTGAAAAGAAGGGAAAGAATGTATGAAGGTTGGTGTATTTTTTTTTTTTAAAGTAGGCTCCATGTCCAGTACTGATTGTCATCAATGGTGACAGGAGGGACCAGGAACTGTACAGCAGGTGTCTAACCCGTGCCGTGTCACGCAGAACCCAGGGTTCGGGACTAGGATTCCCCACCTCACTAGTTATATGCCCTTGGAGACTCAGCCCTGCCGCACTTCACTTCCCTGTCTGCACTGCCAGTGTCCCAGAGGAGCTCAGGGGACCAAAAGGGTTAATCCATGTGTAATTCAGCTCACTAAAACTCAGCATTTATATTCTTCATTTCTTACAAACTCCCTATGAAGTACTGATATTATCCTTAGTGTCTCATCCATCATACAGTTTAATTTTCTCTACAATATTTACTGCTCCACTCAGATGATTCTTTCAGCAAATTTGCACTAAAACTGCAGCAAAAAATGAGGAAACAAGAAAGAAGAGATGGGAAAAAATTAGGCCAAGTACAGAAAAAGGCAAATTTTAATTAAAATCACACAGCTGACTTCCAACATTCAGAAGAACCACCAGGAGCAAGAAGAAGAGAGGGTAGAAAAAAATAAAATGCAGAAATAAAAATAAATCATTCTGATTTCTACCAATTCCCATTTCTGGGACTTGGTACTACCAAAGGCATCCCAAACCTCCCCTTAGTCCCTGAAATCACTAAGCCAAGAGGTGGCTATTGACTCTTGCTGGGCTTTTCCTTCCGCTACCTTGTACTCTGGGAGCTGATATAAAATTACGAACAAGACTCCCAGGGAGCGAGGAGATGGGAGGCACATGGCAGCTCCGGGACAGCTCCCTCCCACCCGGGCGCTGCAGGGCCGGCCAAGCACCATGTGATGCTTTGGGAAATTCACACTTGGTAGTGGGATTAACTTGTGCTGTGGAGCTGTGTTCTCCCTGCCTCCAATTTTCTTATATATTGAGAAGACAGTCTGTGACACACACCCTTCCCAGTCCATGAATTACAAAGCCTCGAGGGCCACCAGGCTGCTGACATCCGAGGCTAGGGCTCCATCCCTCTCCGGCTCTCCTCGTCCCCATGACCTTCAGCTTTGTGCTTTCCGTATAACTTAAGGCAGCTGTGACATTCTGCCCCCGGGCTCCCACCCAAAGTCTAGAAGTCCTGATCATGAGTATTTAAACCCTGAAGATCAACATTTTGAATGCTGCAGAGAGGCCAAAGCAGAAAGTTATATAATGTTAACATTAGTTGAGAAAGTTTCTTATTTGCAGTACTGAAGTACACAAACATAATCATATATGTCTAATAAAATAAAATCTGAGAAACATGGCCTTGACAACACTGAGTTTGAGGAATTAATAAGGACATTCTCCCATTTTGGAAGAGGGCACTTCTCAACTATGTTATCACATGCTATTTAGGGGAAATTTTATCTTTTTGAACAGAAAAAGGTAGATTTTTGTCAGATATGGCCAATAACTGAATCTTAATCCATAAAGAACATTAACAAGAGGAAAAATAACACATAACACAAACTAACATATCCGCTGAGTCCAGATATCCCCACCATAATAGGTATATTTGGGATCTCGCTGCAGGAGGCCACCACAAAGAGAAACAGGAGGAATCCTCTCTACCAAGACATGTCCAGAAGTATTTGATTAGAATGCTCACCCATACTGAAAGGTTTGCCAATAGGAATACCATACGTGTTCTTCCTTAGCCATCCAAAATGCAAAAGAAAACAACTTTTAACTCTGCCCCTCCCCCAAAGCCCCTAAAACCTTGTAAAAAAGAAAAAAAGCCATTAGAATAGGAATAAGTAATCCTGAAAATAAAATCACCACTGGTTTCGGTATCTTAAAAAAAAGGGGGGGGGTAGCACCTACTCATTGGATTCTTTGGTCAGACAAATGCCAGGGAGTTGGGCATTTGCGTCATGCGCCACGTCAGAGCTTCCCCTGCGCGTCACCCATGTGTGGACGTAATGCTCATGTGTGCCCCACCCCTCCCCAGACTCCTCCGCGGCTCAGGGGGGTGCACGGTGTTAGACCCCGTGCTGAGACTCAGAGGGCACAAGAAGGCTGCCATGCTTACACAGCAGCACAAACGGCAGAATGAAGATTGCAAATTTCTTTTTTCACTTGAAAGTCTGTTTGTTGCCTTTGCCCTACATACCTCTTGAGTATTTAAAACAAGGATATGCATCTACTAGTCTTTTCCCTACTCCATAATGAGCATGAATGATGCTTTTTACTGTCGGCCAACAACAGTGCTGGCACCAAATAAACCAATACTGTGAAGTCTAATGGTAATAATACGCCTTGCCTGCTGGATTTAAGCTTCCGGGGAATTCTTACCTGGTGCTCCTGTGTACATGATGGAAAACACATTTATTGCTATCGTAGCAGCATAGAACACTGGGAGTGCCCGAAGGCCATTGGGAACAGGGTCCTCCTGTATGATAAGGAGATAAAGTGGAAAGTCAGGATTCAGGAAGCCTCTGGAGCCAACACAGGCAAAATGACAGAAAACACTGTTACGAGAAAGTCTTCCAAACCGTGGTGTGGCCAAGACGGCAGGCCATGTCACTGCCGTGTGATCTGTTGCACGTTGGCTTGGGCTGTGTCTCCCACACAAATACTGTTTCAAAGAGCGCCACTGTGGCCAGCAGACACATTGGAGCGCTAGAATCACATGAGCTGATGTCAGATTTAGAAGCAGAGAAGAACTGTGAGGTCAGGCCGGTCCCTGGGGACTGAAGGCCAGCGCTCAGCAGCTACTTCAAAACCCTCGGCCCTCACTACTCCAGCTGAGCTCAGGGGTGGCCCTGGGAACCCATATCCTGAGACTCGGCCCTTGGAGGATGCTCTGAGAGCCAAGCGACGTAAACACCACTGCAATACCGGGAGATTTCCCTTCACCCTATTACACAATACATTTTAGTTCTATTAAAAGCTATAAAGCAAATATATTACCATCTGCTGTGATTTTAAAGATCTTTTCATAAAGCATAGTATTTAACCTTCAACTACTGAAAGTTAAAAAAAAACCTGTGGGTTCTTTGTCTAATAAAACATTTACTCACAACTTTAGGCTTCTGGGACATTCCCTAAATCTAACACTTGAACAAGAATGGTACTGCATATGTCTCACACTAAATAACATCTGAGAGAATATCTGAAATTGACAGAGAGAGAGGGAACACAAGCAGGGGGAATGGGAGAGGAAGAAGCAGGCTCCCAGCGGAGGAGCCTGACGTGGGGCTTGATCCCAGAACGCCAGGATCACGCCCTGAGCCGAAGGCAGACGCTTAACAACTGAGCCACCCAGGTGCCCCTGAAATTGAGGGTTTTAAGCAGATCTACAGAAGATTTTGAAGCAAAAATATGGACTGGGGGGATGCCTGGGTGGCTCAGTCAGTTAAGCATCTGTCTTCGGGTCAGGTCATGATCCCGGGGTCCTGGGATAGAGTCCTGTGTTGGGCTCCCTGCTCAGCGGGGACTCTGCTTCTCCCTCTCCCTTTGCCTGCTGTTCCCCTGCTTGTGCACTCACTCACTCTCTCTCTGACTGATAAATAAATAAATAAATAAATAAATAAATAAATAAATAAATAAAATCTTAAAAAAAAAAACATAGACCGAGTACTCCTCAATATAGCACTGGCACATTAGATGTCACTTAATTCAAAAAAGGACTAATTTCTAATAACCATGTAAGACATTGGTATTTATATGAATCTGCCACCTACCCTTGATAAAAGGAAAATGAGATCTAACAACTGCTGTGGACTACAGGAGTAAGGATAAATAGAGACTGTCAAAGATTCCTAGTATCAAATGCAAACATGTACAGAAATCAAGTGTGTTTGCAGAACAGTGCAGCCCATTAAGAAGCTATTCTGAAACGTCTCAAGTAGCCATCAGCACTTGTCAAGAGGCTTGAGTTGAACGGTAATGAGGTATAAGGACCAGGAAGAGCAGGGGTCACAAGTGATTCAACTGCATGAGACCCACAGCCAGGCCAGCAAACAGGAAGAAGCCAGGAGGCAGGGCACGGGCCAGGGGTGAGGTACAGTGGTCTTCTAACCTGTCAGGGACCACACGACAAGAACCCAGGCCCCACTGCAAACGAAATGCTCGGGTGCTCAAATGCCTACTCCCCCTGGTTTCCAAAATGTTTTCTCAGGACAAGAGTTGCTGAAGAAAGACTCCCACCTGGAAACTTGTGAAGGTGTACAAGTGCTGAGTTTATGGGTTTTTTAAATCAAATCACCTTATGTTTTCTCAAATAACTTATTCTTAAAACTCAAATGCCAATTGCCTCAAGACCTGTCTTCTCTCCTCCCTCCTGGCTCCCTCCCTCCGTCCTTCCCTCTCTCCTTTCTTTCCTTCCTTCCATCCGTCCATCCATCATCTGCCACCTATCTAAGCATCCATCATTCCCTCTTAAATAGAAGACACAGCACTGGGCACTGGAATACCAAAGTAAGCAAGACAGTTCTACTCTCACAGATCTTATAGTCGGATGGCAAACAGGCCAGTAGGCAAGACCTACAACACCACACAGCACAACAGTGCAATGGTAAGAAAGCACAGCGTGTTGCAGAAGCATGAGAGGGAAGCCACCAGAATGCGGCGGAGAAGAAAGGCTTTCAAGGAAGTGGCACGTGAAGGCTGGGTAGCAGCAGGAGTTTGCCAGGCGAGGATGGGTTCTAGGCAGAGAAAGTCAGAAAAGTGAAGTCTAGCAGGCAAGAGAGGGTGGCACTTTCCAAGATGTAAATAAAGATTAGTATGGAGAGAGCCCAAGAGAAGGAATGTGGCTCTGTACGGATCCAAGAGAAGGAGCCCTCCAACAGACCGCTAGGCGGTGCCAAGGGAAATAGCGGCGTCTTCAAGCGGGGATCCACTTGAGCGAAGGCCTGTCCTGGACACACACTGCCGCACAGGGACCTGGGGCCTGATTTTGGGCGTATAAAATACTGCGACAACCCCTTGACAGTCAAAAAACCACAATTGAGTTTTTTCCCCCTAGAATAGGAATCTCAGTAAGTTCATCAATCTCCTTTCGTTTTTTATAAAATCGACCCCCAGTAGGTGTATTTCCTTCTTTTTATCCTTTCCTCAGGGATAGGAAAAGGCAGTGCCTCAAGCTTGCTTTCTCTGTTAAAATATAGAAAACACTTTATATTTGGGAAAAGAAATTTTCCAGCTGTGCTTAGTGACAGTCTCCTTCAAGTCTGTTGATAGTTTACTATCACACTTCGTTCTGTTTAACATTCAGGAAGGATTACCTTTCTTGAGGTCTGCGTGCAATGCCTGGGAGCGCTGACTGAAGAACTAAATCACAGGGCACAAAACACTATTTATTTACAATGCTGTTTTCTGGGGAAGCCCCTCAGTACTCTACCTCAACTCGTCCTGCCTCCTTTATTTTTTTTTAAAGACTTTATTTTTAAGTAATCTCTACACCCAACGTGGGGCTCGAATCCACAACCCCGAGATCAAGAGTCGTGTGCTCTACCGACTGAGCCAGCCAGGCACTCCTTTCTGCCTACTTGAAAATAAAGTCTAATTCTAACTGCAGGGTGCCGTGCCTTAACAATGTAAAAATACAATCATTCTTCTGACTCCCTAACTATTAATTTCTATTGAATAGAACCAAAATTAGTTCTAAAACTTAATAAAAACATAACAGCCTCGCTTACCTTCTTTAAGATGAAAATTCTGATCAGTACAAACAGCACGCCAGACATGAAACCAGACAACAGTGGAGATATAAACCAAGAAGCAACTGAATAAGTAAAAAAAAAAAAATCTAATGAATGTTAAAATTCTACATAACTCAAGTCATATTTATACAATAGAATGATAACCAACACATAGTACATACATTAATAGGTGTTCTTGGAATTATTCACCTTAACAGAACCTAACAAACCTTACTTCCCTGGCAGGACCGCCCTTCCCACGTACACAGCTACCCTCACACACAGAGTCCCGTGTAAGTGAGCACACTCCCAGCACACGGTCAGGTGAGGGATCCTTAAGCCTGGCCTCAGAAGACGGTCTCCCTTGTTTCCCACTGAGCCTCTTCTGTCTGTTCTTCTTACCCATCCACATATGGAGACCTGGTCCTTGCTCCAACAGTAAAGTTATTTAAAAGGTGAGCCACCTTCCATTTCATTTTCCTAGGGTAGCCTGGTCCTGCCATCCTGACCCGATGGCCCAGCAGTTCCCATCTCTGGCTGCATGCTGGAAACATCTGCGGAGTTTTCAAACACTAGCTATGCTCAGGTTCCACCCCCAGAATTTTGATTTAAAAGGTTTGGAATGGGGTTCTGGGCCCTGGTATTTTTTTTTAACTGCTCCTCCAGGTAATTCTCAAGCACAGCCAGAGTTGAGAGACATTGTTCTAGAAGCCTCTGGGATCTAAGGTGATTTTCCTGGCCATCTGTGTCCCTGGCTTGGTAGGTCAGGAGTCTGTTTGACCTAGAGCTCCCGAGGCCACTGTGATTCTTATACGGATGAGTAACCCAGTGGATGGAGATGGGGAGAGAGAATGTTGTTCAGAATGGGTGGGTTTGTACTTACGGGGCTGAATGGATTTCCCTCTTGCTAAAAGCCAGAGCCAGGAGGCAGACCGTCAGACCTGTCAGACCTGTCCCTGCTGGGCAGCCTACAACTGAGAAGGGGCACTACAGTGTCTCCTGTGTGGGCGCAGATAGGGAGACCTCTTGAATGCAGTGAGGTAAGTAAGACTGGGCTCGCTCCCAGGCTTCCCCATGACCACGAACCCTGCCTCCAGACACAGAAGGTATTTTCTTCACCAGCACCTAGTTCTTCTGACTACAGACTGATTTCAATCAGATAAATTTCTTTTCTATCTGGGAACAACAGATAGATACTGATTTTCAAAGCCCTCTGACATTTGAAAAGAGTGGCATTAAAAAACTAACACATAAAAGTTCACAACCTCCATTAGCAGAAATCTCAGGGAAACGTATTATCCACATAGGTCTTGTCTTCTAAACCTTAACATTTGAAGGGAAAAATAGATTATAATGGTGACTTTTAATAAGACTTACTCTAGAGAACGTAAACCTTGCTTCTGAGAGGTAAAAGAAAATGGCAATTACCAATCTTGACGAGCTCCATCCACTGCACACCTTGTGTACCAATTGCGACAAGTGAGAATCCTATGGTGGAACCAACAATGCAATGAGTCCCTGAGATGGGCAGTCTCAGGAAGGATGCAATCAACTGCCAAACTGCTGAACCTATAGGTTGACAGATTCAAAAGAGCAAAGTCAGACATAGAATACAGTATCTCAAACAGCCACAAAAGGAAGAAATCCAAATTACTGTTTTCCACAACAGTATCTGCCTAGGGTTGATTTTTTTATGGATTATTTCTTTACAGAGTGCTAATGTCCTGACAAAAATCACTCAACTTCAGCCAAAGGAACATTCTTCAACACTGAAGGGATAATGATGATTTATTGAAAATATTTAAAGAAAAGTCTCTTGATGCCAGTTATTAGCTGCCTTTGTCATATTTAGGCACAGGTGTTGACGATGAACTTGTTCTGATGTGAAGTGTGGCTAAGACCAAGCAAGAGGTTACAGACCCTAGTGAACATGGAGAAGTATGAAGGGCTCATACTGGAAAAGATGTCACTGCAGTTAAGCCTATGGTCACATAAAGAGGAGGGCCAGGCACTCATGAGGTCATATTAATTGGTCTGTAAGAGAGACTGTAATATACAAACAGTGAACCATTACATTGTACACCTGAAACTAATACAGTGCTACATGTCAATGACACCTCAATAAAAAAGTCACTATGAAATTTAACCCACAGGTGGGCGTCTGCTCTCAGCCCCTGCCCAGAATGCCAGGCATTTTCTTTGTATGCTTCCTCAAGTCTTCTAATTCTTACCAGTTAAGAGGATCCTTAGTTTTGGCTTTGCGTCCTTTTACCTCAATTTCACCTCCTTTTCCAGGCTTACTGTTTTTCTAGGCTACAGTTCACTCCAGATATTTTCATAAGCAGATCAAATTTTGCAGTGCATATTAAAAGCATCAGCTGGGCGAGATCACTTTCAGAAACAGTTGTTGAAAAGCTCATATAGAACTGTAAGGGAACAAAGGGCTTGGCTGATAAGCAGGGCACGCTATTAACCCCAAATGTTAATTCTGGAAATCTGGTTGCTTGGCAGCAGCACTTTTAAGCAGACCCCTGGCATTTTCTTCAACGATATCTGAGTTACAAAGGATCATTACTGGCTGTACAGGCCCTAGTTTGGGCAGCAATGCTGACAACTACTCCGGGAGTGCTGGGCATGCCCACCTGTGAGCCAAACTGGGCTCTGACCCTGTCCACGTCTACCCCTGAAGCGTGTGTTGGGAGGAGGAGGGGTCGGCCTCATGCTGCCAAACTGGTGACAGGCTCCATGGCGGAGGCCAGGCCTCCCTGTGGACAATTCCTTAAGCCTTCACATCTAAGCCCTGAGCTCCTGAGTGACTGACTAGTTTGTGTTAAAAATAGAGCCAGAGCGTAGAGCATGTTACGTGGCAAAGAACTATAACTTGAGAAACACACTTTATGATTTCTATTCTTACAAACTGAAAATAATCTAGTGAAGTTCACAGGAGAGTACAGACTCACCCAGATGAATTCAGACCATGAGATTTTCTTTCCTGAAAGCTGCTGACTTTATAACATAGGTCCTGGAGCAGCAGCGTTTGTAAGGAAAGGTCGGGCGGGAGGACAGGGCTGCCCGGCCAGGAAGGGGGCCAGTGGGCAGGAGGGGAGGGGCAGCGGAAAGGAGGGGAAGGCAGAGGCAGGTATTTGCAGGGCGCCTGGCAAAGTGAGAGTGCGAGGCCTCCTAAGCCTTGGGAATTTCTGAAGGCCAACGGGATTACATTAGTGTTAAGAAAAACAGTGGGAAAAAAGACAGAGATATTTTAACTTAAGATAATGATATCTTATAAAGAGGAAGGGATTAACTACAGAAAAAGGGTGTAAGACAAAACCTAGGGAAAGTCGGGGGAAGGTGGGCATCTCTGAGGCAACAGTTCCTGGGAAGGTGGGGCAGGGGACGCGCAAAGGTGCAGGGTCACGCTGGAAGCAGACAGGCAGCATGAGTGTGCTCGGCGCAGAGAAGGCTCGGCACTGAGGGGGCTTTAGGAGGGTGGGACACTTCTTACTTTGGTTCAAGGAGACGGCTTGTTCATGCTATTGTGGGTATGTCCATAAGAAGATGGTAAGTTCTGAATTCTCAGATTTTTGGAACCATTGGTGGTTTCATACTAAGTGGACTGACTATTGCTTTGGGGCTGAGCTTATTGTTCAAAAAGGGGCCTTGTTCTGGAAGTTTAGCTGATACAAATGATTTCTTCCACCCAGCCAACCTAATGCCACAACTCTATCAGAAAGCCCAGAGACCCAAGGGCTTGGGGAGACATTTCTAAATACATAAATACATACATACATAAATAAAAGGACAGGAGGAGAAAAAGAGAGAAGAAATGGATATTGAATTTAAAGAGGGAGAAGGTGACAATTCAGGCATCAGAAAAGAATCAGCTTTGGTTTTGGCCAATAATAATTATACCAGCATCTTAAATTATCAAAGCTCTCATTTGTAAGGAACCCAATCTAAAAATCTAGGTAACTCACACAAATTCCCAACAAAACAGGCTTTGAGATTCATCTACCCACACACCAAAAGAGAAAGAAAGAAAAAAGAAAGACCAAAAGAAAGAAACCAAAGCAAACAAAATCAAGTTATTCAAGCAAAACCTCAAATTGCTTTGGTTAACCTAAATTCTAGTTGAGGTAAGTATTCTTCATTCTCTCAGTGAAGAGCCAAAGACCAGGGGTGGGAGAACTGAAAAACTGGACAAGTCATACTGCCCACACGAAAACTGAGCAGTGACATGAAGCTCTGAGCTCAAAAGGCTTTCAGTCTAAGCCAGGGCCTCCGTGTGACCTCGCTAACAAATCTCTTTAATAACCACAACCATTCTGGGGCACCTGGACAGCCTTAGTTAAGCGTCTGTCTTTGGCTCACGTCATGATCCCTGGGTCCTGGGATCAAGTTCCCATCGGGGAGTCTGCTCCTCCCTCTCCCTCTGCCCCTCCCCTGGCTTGTGCTCTCTCTCTCACTCTCTTTCTCAAATAAATAAAATCTTAAAAAAACCACAACCATTCCTCGGAAGTTTTATCCAAGGAAAGGAGAAGCTGCTGTTACGAGTTAATTTTATAAATGTTTTTCTTTATTTCTTTCCTACTTTCAACATTTCTTGCCCATATCACCCTGACTGGAGAAATCTTAATTTCAGTTCACTATGATTATGTCTTAGATACCTATTATGACAACCAAGGGTGATTTTTTTACAAAAACTGTCATTTTTCTAAGGGAAATTTCACTTTAATCTATGATGAGAAACAGATATCCAGTGAAGGTAAATAAAATTAAATCATTACAAGAGCTGTTGGAATGAAAGCAATCATGAACCTACATCTTGTAAGACACAAAACGTTGAGAAACAGAACTCCTCAGCATGCGTTACCAGCGTCCTGTGCTTAGTAGTACTTAACACCTTAGTGTGTCGGTATTGGGTATGGATCAAACACCTCAACAACTTCTCAAACCAACTTGCTGTTGCAAAAAGATGGTGGGCCATCTTATAGTTGGCAAATAACGTCCACATTCTGGGTGCTTCAGAAACACTAGTGACAGTAAAGAACTAGGGGCCTGTGGAACGTAGCTGTGTTCTTGGTACACCAGCATCTTACCTCCTACCGCAGGACCCTTCCTACAAAAGGAGATGTCCTGTTGAAAGCAGAAGGTGGTAGGATTCCTCTCTAACCCTCTTCTCCCTAACCAAATTACCCAACTAGATCAGCTATCTGCTGTGATGTCATCTCTACCCAGAGGCAAACAGAGCAAGAGTCCTGTGGGCTGCACTTAAGTATTCCTGCCTGAATCTTCTTTCTGGCGGTAGCGAGGGCAGGAAGGGCTGAGCCCCCACGGTGCTTCAAGCTGATGGTCAGCTTGGCCAATGGAAAAATCACACCAACTGGCCGGTTAGTCTGCTTGTTAACATGATTCACTGCCCTCAATACTTCCCTCTCACCCACACAACTCGAAACTACCAATATAAGGTCATACGGTAAACAGGTGACACACAAATGGTCTTTTGGCCAGAAAACAAAACAAACATGCCAAATGGACCTCTCAGAGTTAGAATCAGAAAATCAAAACAAAAGCCAACAAAGGGATTACAACAAAGGAAGACTAGAATTTCCTGAAACACGAGCACTTGAGATTGATTCAGTAACCGCTCAAAACCTTAAACTGAGAATATAAAACTTCATAAATACTGGTTTTTGGCATCCACATTTTCAAAACATTGCATCCTAACTGATGAAAAATCTATGGAAAAATAGACATCAACTGTCAAGGATATCTCACAAGTTAACCTTACAAACACATTCACTGAGACATGTTATTTAAGAACTCTCAAACCACTTTAAAATGATAGTTTATAAACATCTTTGTCTGTACTTTATAAAAAGTACTTTTAGCCAAATCTATTTTAACAACAAAGTTTGCTAAACATTTGAGAAAATGTTTGCTTGATATTTGAACACTAAAAAAAAAAATTAAAATGAAGAAAGCAAAAATATGATATAGTAAATATGAAACGTCAAACCAGTTTTTGGAATTAAAGCAAAAATCACACTCATGGACATGACAAAAGTATTGTAGGAAAGTAGGCCAGCAGACATTCTTTCCCATTGATGTAAAGAATAAGGCTACTTACCAACCATTGCACTAACTTCCCCAGCCATTAGTGTTTCTACTGTCTCGTTGTATAGGTTCACATCAATGATACCTTTTCGAATGGTCTCTCCCACTTTGGCTCCCAGTAACACTGAGCCGGTGGTTTCAAATATTGAAGCCAAAATGCATGCCTGCCTCAAGGTCACCACGCCAGAGCCCACAGCAGTACCAAATGAATTGGCAACATCGTTCGCACCCACAGAAAACGCCAAGATAAAAGCTATGATAAAACCCAAAATGACCATCCACAAATACTCATCCATGGCCATGTTAGAAAGTGGGCTCCGGGTGCTTTTCTTTTGCAGAAATATTTTAAATAAACGAAGCTTGAGGTTATAAACGTCGTAAGGCCGAGAGTTCTTGTAAACAGTGAGTTTGCTCTGGAAAGTGCTGGACAATGTTAGAGCCTGAACAAACTGCTAACTGCTGGTTTTCAAACTACTGTCAGTACAGTTCATTTGGTTGTGTTCAGTCAGCGGTAAAACACATTCCATATTTTTCCTCCCAATCTGGGAAAGCTGTGATGTCTCCTCCTGTAACAGAAAAGAAAACAAAAGAAATCAATTACCCTAAGCAACCTGTAACAGTTTGTTCTTTCAGAAATAAATGTTTTAAGCCTACTAAGGGGAGCTAACTTTGGCAGGTGACAGATCTAACCATAAAGCAACTCAAGGAAGATTATAATTAGGTTAACTGCCCACCCCCCCCACCACCAAAAAAAGCTGGTCCCTAGAATATCAGAGGTTGAAGTATGCTTTATAATTACAGGCTGACAATAAGCCTTAATAAGATACGACTTTTTGCAACCTGGAAAATACATTTGGTCATTATTTTCAGAAAGAAAAAAACTGCTGCAAATGGGCAAAAGATAAGGAAATGAGAAATTCAGTTACAGAGTTTTTCAGATATGTGGAATGTGCCTAATTTCTTGGACCAGTGATGACCAAATACAATTCTTTGACACCACAGAGTGTGGCTAATATCCTGCCTGCACCTTTACACATAAGAAATGAGCACTTTACGAGCACACCATGCATGTGTCGGAAAGAAAGCTTCCAGGTTCTAGTATAAAATGACTCATCCAGAGGGTGACGCAGGTGGAAATGGAGGGCCCTCCGGAGGAAGACAGAAAGTTGCAGAATGAAACGATCCTACTGCAACATGATTCAGATCCTGTCACTATTCCATGACTACCCGTACTTCACTCAGAGGAAAGGCCAGAGGCCTCACCATGGCTTGGAAGGCCCTCCAAGGTCTCCTGAGAGCCCCGCCCCAGCCCACTGTCCTCAGCTCCTATTGCCTTTTCCTTCACAGGCTCCTTTCTATTCCTTGAAAACACCAACCACTCTCACCTCTGGGCCTTTGCACCTGCTGATCCCTATGCCAGAAAAAAATCTCCCTGACAGCTGTGTAGCTACTCATGCTATTTAGGTCTCTGCTCAAATGTCAAGAGAGGCCTTCCCTGACCTCTTGAAAGAGCAGCCCCTCCCCCCATGCTATTATCCACCCCTCTCACCCTACTTTTTCTCTGTTTTACTTATCACTGCATTCATTCATTCATTCATTCATTCATTCATTCATTCATTCTTGTCTGTCTCCTTTCAGGAGAGCGTGGGGACTCTATTGGATTCACTGCTGTATCTCCAGGACACAGCATAGTGGCTGGCACGTGGGAAGCCCTAATCGATTTGTTGAATATATGGAAAAAAGAGGCTATTAAACATGGAGAAAAGTCCTTCAAGATAAAGAGGCGATGTCACAAGATTAATATATCCATGAAGTAAAACTGTCACTAAAAGCTTTGGAACTGTGGTATTCCATTACTATATAGTCAAGGTATCAAATCTGTATTTTTTTGAATGTATTACATGTGCAGAATGGTGCTTATTAGCGCCTGGGTGGCTCAGTCGTTAAGCATCTGCCTTTGGCTCAGGGCGTGATCCCGGCGTTCTGGGATTGAGCCCCACATCAGGCTCCTCTGCTGGGAGCCTGTTTCTTCCTCTCCTAGCACAGGGTGGTTCTTCATAGATGCTTATTGACCTGAACTGGATAAATTAGGCTCATATGTCATGTCATAGACAGTATAATGATCAATCAACATTAAAATTATTTAGGGGGAAAAAACAGGACACTAAATTTTATGTATATTGTGATCATGGCGATGTTAAAATCCATACAAAAAGACGGGCAGGTAATATACTAACATCAGAACAGTGGCTAAGTTTGAGTGGTGGTGTTATAGGTGATTTTTTCCTTTCCACCCAAAACTGTAAACTGGATCACATGCTTTTCAAATTAAAATAATTTATAATAAATCTATAAGCATACACTAAAAGCCATCTATGTATGCAATGCTATAGGCATATAATGAAACAGATAATATACACTGATAGATTTTATCATTTGCTAAGATTTGAAGCCTACGCAATTCTAGAGATTTAGATCCCATGTGAGACAAATGAAAAGACCATTCTAAAGGCAAAGGACAATGTCCCACTAAGAGTATTTTATTAATGTCATGGACACATTAAATCTAGAAGTGAAAATACTAAATAGGAATATTTTGGACCAATATGATCTAATCTTAAAATAGAATTCTTGATGAAATCTTGTTTGTCAGGTTCGCTGACCAACAGGGCAGACAAGAACAACATTCAACAAGTGTTTATTGAGAACCTCCCTTGTGCCAGTCACTAGGAATATGATGGTGAGTGGAAATGGACGGGGGGCTCACCGACCCGCGAGGGGGCAGACACTAACCGCACAAACACACAAATGTACGACCCTTAGCTGTGGCGCGTGCCACGGAGTCAGGAGGCCCTCGGCCCCCCGCGCCGTGAGAGCGCAGTTCTGGGCCGGGACCGGGTCTGAGAGGGCAGGGAAGGCAATCTAAGGATGGGGCAGCAAACTCTGGGTTGGAGGACACATTCCAGGCTCGGCCCAGGTGGGGCGGGGAGCACGGGGGAGGACAGGCAGGCCGGCAGCATCCAGCAAGCTAAAGACTGCGGCCACCATGTGGACAATCGGGTGCCGTTGAAGAGTTGTAACCTGAGGGAGGCCGACACGATCAGACTTTCATTTCGAGAAGTTCACCCTGGGTGCCATGTGCAGAAGGGGCTGGACAGAAGAGGCAATGTGCTGAGACTAATTTGGAGCTACTGCGTGGTTCAGGCAGGCTCCCTTGGAGGCCCCCGGCCCGGCATGGGGCATGGCTGTGGCACCGACAGAAGAGAAAGGACACTTAAGGAGGGCTCAAGTGGTGGTGGCCTGCGCTCAGGGACTGAGAGAGACAGATGGTTGCTGACTCGCGGGACTGGGCCGAGAAACTGCCGAGGAGGGTTTTTATGTTTTCTCCTTTGCACTGTTTCTGGTTTTGTTTTTATATGTTAGGGTGAGGTTTGCCCACAGGTGCACTCCGGGACAGGCTGCACACAGAGGTCAAGTCCAGGAGCACCAAAGCAGGTATGTCCTCAGCCCAGGGTGGCTTGGGGAGGCTTGTAATCGTCCTTATGGGACCTTAGGCACCATTTCAGACCAGGGATGCCCTCTCCTACTCAGATAATCTTAGGTAACTTATTTCTACACCTGGGTCTGTGTTCTTTAATGCAGCTTTTCTCCCTCACATTACGTCCAATAAGCATCCGGTTGAGGAGAAAGGCTTTTTTGAGACCAAATGACTTCTATTTTGTATTCTATTTGTAAGACCTGTTTTTTATGGCAAGGACCAACACCCTGATTTTCTCCCTCTTCCACTCAAACGGGAGCAAAATAAAACAAAGCTCTTCAACAACTGCACGATCTGCTGCGGAAACAGAGCTTGGCACCCCCAGCACGGGAGCCAGGGAGCACTGTGTGCAAGGCCGAGACGGGAATCTGTCAGGAGTGTGGAAGCCCAAATCCAGAGTGGCTGAGGTCTGGCCGGTGTGTCACCGGACAGCGCTGGCTGTTTGAAAGCAGGATTCTGGAGGTGGGCAATCGAGTCAGTGGGGAAAGGTTGGCTTATTCAACAAGTGATGTTGGGCCAACTTGCTAACCATCTGGAAGGAAGAAAAAAAGTTAGATCCCTACCCCCAGCCAAAAAAAACTGAAGATTTAAATGTAAAAACTGAAACCTGAAGAAAAGAACACAGAGGCAAATATTTACTTAATATCAGGATGGGGGAGCCTCGACCTGATACTGAAGAAGTGACTCATTTGAGTTCATAGAAATCATGTAGCTGGGAGACAGAGAGGCCTGATGTGTGGAGGCGTCGCATGGAAATGCCTCCTCTCCTCCTCAGCAATGATTCTCAGCGAGGGCGCAATGGTATTTAGGTCTTCCAGCCAATGCCTTGGTTCTTCTCACTCTCCTGCAAGGGCTTTTCTGAAAAGGGTCAGAACGAGCCTCCTAACTCTCTCTTTCCTTCCCCGTATGAAAGCCTCTAGATGGCTTCGATTCACAGGCCTGAACGTTCCAAGATATTCTTTAATTTTCATATGCCACCGACCCTCACGTTTGAGGAACAGAGACCTTAGAATGTTTTGAATCATTGGAAGAGGTACTGAGGGGTTTCGTAAGTCCTACTTCCCAAACTTGTAATGCTAACAAGATACTCACTCTCTTTTCTCGGTGCCCTCCATGCTTCTGAGCAAGCTCCTCGACTCTGGGTCCTGCCCACCATCACTTCTGTTCCTTGATCTCTGAACCAGCCCTGCTTCCCTCACCAGACCCAGTGAGAGCACTGGCAGGACGCCCAAGTCAAGGATTTATAGCTCTCTCTCGAGAACTTCCTCTGTGAGCACCTGCTTCAGCTCCACCTCGTACCCTCTTATCTACCCTAGAAATCCGAATGTTGAAGAAAAAGTGAAAATGAACATTCTCAGAATATTTCCAGACGAATTTGTACACGGTTTAAAAACAGGAATGTGGCTGAGCTGTAGCACTTAGTAGACACGAATACAAAAAAAAGCTTGGGTGGGAGGCTCGCTGTTCTAAAACGTTGCTAAAGGTCACATCCACGATGACCCCTGGCCTTCCCAAGCAAATGTGCCAAGGGGATGCCTGTTGCAGCTTCATTTCTGAAATCTTACTTACAGAATAGTACAGCAGAAGCGTTTTTCTCTTTTCAACACTCGGGATGTAGATCTTGTCATAAGGAGTTTCTATCAACACCATTCTTCTTGAATAGCTCATGAAAACATCTACTTTACCCTCTTAAATTTTAAAAATTTAAAAAGTAATAGTATATTTATGATAAAACATATCGAGTTTCATATTTTCACACTAATGATAAACAAATGGAAATATGACAAGAATGGCTCTGAAACTTGCTTTAACTACCTTTAAAAGGCATATTTATAAATACGCAAAGCAGCCTATGGGAGCACAGGAGCCTGGAGAAAGGCAGATGACATTGTGACTGAAGCAAGCAAGCAAGCAAGAGAGGGACAGGGAAGAAGGGGAGGGGAAAGAAAGAGGAGGGAGAAAGGGGGAAAATGTCCGAAGGGAAGGCAAGAAAACCAAGCCAAATGTTAGACCCAGCTTGGAATATGGGGACACAGAAGTGAGAAGAAGCAAGTTTACTCAATGGGGACAAAGAGCATGAGTGTAAAGCCTGATAACCTTTATCAAAGACATTCAAAGTGAACGAGCTGCAGACTTAAAACCCAATGTAAACTGGAAATAAATGGCAAGGACAGTTTACTAACACACTGTGGCCATTCCCAGCATTGCATGAAGAAAGGGAAAGAGCACAGGACCTGCAGTCAGAGGTTCTGGGCCCATCCCAGTTCGGCTAGCTACTGGCTACACAACTGTGGGCAAAATCATTTAAATGACTCATCTGAAAAATGGGAATAATGATACAAAACGTGGTGGCTCTGTAAAGGCCCTAGCTCAGCGCCAGGGATCAATACATGGTGACTACTATCATGATTAGCAGATAAAGCCCTGGGGTCACAGTCAGGAAACCCGAGGCCTAATCCTGGCTTTGTCACTAACTAGCAGTGTGACCTTAGGTAAGGCACACCCATTTTCTGAACTCCATTTCATCATCTATAAAATGGGGAGAGTAATAACACATGTTCTTGACAGAATTATTGTTAGGGTCAAACCTAATGTATGCATAAGTGTTTGGTGGTCAGCCTCAAGCACGCTGAAGTTATCAGTACCACTGCAGACACAGGAAGAACAACTTGAAGCTCCAAAATCCTTCTAGAAGGATCTTCCTCACTCTTATGCCCCCACCTCCAGTAATCATGTGGATATACCCAACCCACCTCTCTCTAGTCCTGCTGTTCTTCCTCAACGTACAAGTTCTGGCCTTGTCTTTGATCAAAGACTGATGTACATTGTAAGGCAGACGAACGGTTTTGAGGGGTAGAGGGAGGTGAAAAGGTAGATGAAGACACCTCTAAAAGGTGCTAAGGAAAAACACCGTGCAAAACGGTAAAGCCGCTCTGGCAGGTTCTTATAAAGCATATGCTCATCACGTAAGTCAGCAGTCCCATTCTGAGGATAGTCACCCAAGAGAAATGAAAACATGTGTCTACACAGGGAACTTATTTTTCTCTATCTTGAGTATGGTGGTNGGAGGGAGGTGAAGAGGTAGATATGAAAACACCTCTAAAAGGTGCTAAGGAAAAACACCGAGCAAAACGGTACAGCCGCTCTGGCAGGCTCTTATAAAGCATATGCTCATCACGTAAGTCAGCAGTCCCATTCTGAGGTGTAGTCACCCAAGAGAAATGAAAACATGTGTCTACACAGGGAACTTATTTTTCTCTATCTTGAGTATGGTGGTGGCTACACTACTGGGCACGTGTGTCAAAACTCATGAAACTGTACACTTGCAATCGGTGAACTTTACTGTATATAAGTTATACCTCAATAAAACTGACTATAAATAACCCTGGCACATATAAATACGTAAGCTGATGGATGTATTCACTAACTAGACGGGAGGAACCTTTCGCAATGTGTTATGTGTATAAAATCATTATGGCGTGCACTTCAAATATCTTACAATTTTATTTGTCAATTATACCTCAGTAAAGCTGAGGTAAAAAACCAATACAACACTGGTCATAAAAGTTAATATTCACTTTTGATATTTTTCCCTTCCTGTATTGCTACCACCCCCAACCCCCTTAGGGTAAGTTATAAAAGTTAAATAGTTAAAAGGAAAAGAAAAGAGAGAAGGGGAGGGGAGGGGAGGGAAGAGAAGGAAAGAAGGAAATAAAGAAGGAAGGAAGGAAGGACAAGAAAAGAAAAAAGGAAAGAAAAGAAAAGAAAGAAAAGAAAAGAAAAGAAAAGAAAAGAAAAAAGAAAGAAAAGAAAAGAAAAGAAAAGAAAAGAAAAGAAGCTCCCTTATTCAATGAAAGAAGGAACATTCTACTCAGACACAGTAAAAGCAGCCAGTTTGACTAATCCAGCAAGGGCTCAGGGGACGAGGTGTCACACCTTGTTTAAAACAATGGCATCAAGACGCAAAGAGCAAACAAAGATCAGTGAGAGGAGGTGGCTGACTTAGAACTGCAAATTCAAAGTTCCACAGAAAGGGACTCAGGAACTCTTGAAGGCCAGAGATGAAAGAGGAAGGCCTGCTGTGGGGACAGACTAGTGACCTCTCTTCCAACCAGGCACGTACTATTTCTACAGAGAAAGAAAAGCAGGGCGTTCCTGTGGAGACAAGTCTTCAACCTTGCTTCTCGAGGATCTAAAAGGTGGAAACCCATTCACTAGCATTCAGATTTAGGGCAAATATAAATACTTCAGCTGAAAATCACACCTACGGAGGCCCACAGATTAAAGACGGTTTAAATCTGGACTCGTGGACACTTCATATTCCAAAGGCTTCAAGGAGGTCAATTAAAATAAGTTAGAGTATAAGCAAACTATAAATACAAATGTCACCTTGCTCTGCTACGCCAATACCTACTCTAAAATCACTTCAGAAATGTTCTCGCTCATAAGTACAGCTGGAATGATTTAAACAGTTCTAAGTAGGAGCACTTATTTTTCATATGGGAAATGGTGCTTGTAAATGTGCCAGGCTGGGTCAGATGCATGGCAGTCCCAGTACTCTGTCTTTAACAAGAAGTACTCAGGGAGGGTATGGTGGCTTTATGACATTAACCTCACAAGTCCAGGAAAATCAGCAAATAATTTGAAATGTGAACAAATATTGATCTACAAAGATGTCATTTATTATGATCATGAAAAAAAAGGAAACCATTTAACTATCCCCCAGATAGGAGGAAGGGCTAAGGAAATACTGGTGACTTCTAAAGAGAAAATACTATATAGCAAATAGAATGATATAACTTGAAGGGCACCTGGGTGGCTCAGTGGGTTAAGTGTCTGCCTTTGGCTCAGGTTATGATCTTGGAGTCCTAGGATCCAGCCCCGCATCAGGCTCCCTGCTCAGTGGGGAGTCTGTTTCTCCCTCTGCCCCTCCCCCTGCTTGTGCTCTCTCTCTCACACTCTCGCTCTCTCTCCCTCAAATAAATAAAAAATAAAATAAAATAAAATGATATAACTTGAGTTTTCCACGGCAGTGGAACAGTCTGCTAAGGGAAAAATCAGCATACAAATGGTGTATGCCGAATGATCTCAACTATGTTTGAGAAATGCACCAGCAATGACACTTTAAAGAAATACACCCAAGGTTCAGAGGGGCTCTCTCTAGGTGCTCTTGACATCTTTTTTATATTACCCAGAACTTCCTACCATGACCAACTACTACTTTTAGCATCAGAAAAACCCTTCAAAACACTACTGGGGAATGTACAATTTTTTGAGAAGTTAGGAATGTATCACCAAAATACACTTTGTTTTTGCAATAAATAAAATGAATTTATCCTGAGTCTGTTTTCAGCCCAGGCCTCTCAGACAATTCTTCCTTCAAGCTTCCGACCTATAATTTAAGAGGTAAATACATCTTCTATACTTTTTATTTTTTTAAAAGATTTTATTTATTTATTTGACAGAGATAGAGACAGCCAGCGAGAGAAGGAACACAAGCAGGAGGAGTGGCAGAGGAAGAAGCAGGCTCACAGCGGAGGAGCCTGACGTGGGGCTTGATCCCGTAAAGACAGGATCACGCCCTGAGCCGAAGGCAGACACCCAACCGCTGTGCCACCCAGGCACCCCTTCTATACTTTTTATTGATCTCATCTTTGTTTGTCACTTTCAAGAACATCCCATTGTGCTGACATCTACACACGAGGTGGAAAGGTCACTGCGCATTTCAGAGCCTCCTATCACACTCCCATCTACGGGGTTTGAAAGTGCAGCCTCAGTCACACGTGGTCCTCCTTTAGAATTCTGCCTTCATCTTTTGCATGCTTCTCTTGAGGACTGGTCATCAGAACCGAACTTCACCCAGAGAGTAAGAAAATGTCCCGCTGGCGCCACGTACTCCGCAAGCCCAACTGAAACGGTATCTGAGGTTAATGCTTACAAGAAACAACCTATGATTAGTCTCTTATTCCTATTTTGGTTCACAGAATTAGAGAATCAGAGAATATTACAGTTTGAAAAGACTTGAGAAGTCCTCTGGTCCAATTTTGGTCATTCTGAAGATGTGACTGCCATAACTGAAAGTAGAGGCAAGATGATTATTCCCTGAAAGTGTTATCCACTGATTGCACGGGAGGTACTCGAAGGAGAGCAATGGAAGTGGTGCCCTTGGCTGGCATTCAACAAGCCTTCCTAATGATACTAGCTCCTATTTGGGAGTTGAGTTTCCTTAGGGATTGGAAGGCAGGGACAAAAGGGAAAGAGAAAAGGGTAAAAAAGAGAATGGGTTACAAAGAATGCTGCAGAGCTGTGATCCTTGGAAATTTTCAAGAGCAGATGATCTCCTCCAGTCCCGTCCAGCTCAATTATTCTGTATCAACTAGAGACCACAGGACTAAGAAGAGGCAGTGCAGCCTGCAACTGCGAACCACAGGACTGTGCTGTGGGGAGAGGGGGTGGGAATTCCTGGCCCTTCCTAGAACAATGCAATTAACGGCCTTCATGAATTCATGGACCATCGCACGAACTCATTTTGGTCCTCTACTGCAGACCCTGTGGGCTCAGCCCCGCTAGACCCTGTTTCTTTTCCAGGCCTCATTCCTGCTGTATTCACTCTCCCTCTTGCATTTTTGTCATTCTGACATTTAAGTTTCTCTTTGGCTCATAAAGCATGTGTGTTATTTAGATGTCTTCCAGTAGCCTTTTGCTCTGTGGGAAGGCATTGTATGAAACTTTAAGTAAATATGTTTTTACAAGGATAAAGAAAGAAACAGCAAAAATAATGAACAGGAGATAAAGTTAAAGGAATCATGACAATTTGGCCTGAGGAAGGGAAGATGGAGAAGGTCCTACAGAACCCAAGTGAAAAATAGTTTTTAAAAACTGAAAGACTGCCTCAGGACGTGGAAGTGCCCTTTCCTTGGAGATGTTCAAATGGAGTCTAAATGACTGAGGAATTATTTTCAGAAACTTTAATTTGTTGTTTCCATTTTGTTTTTTATTTTTTATTTATTAAAAGATTTTATTTATTTATTTGATAGAGAGAGAGCACAAGTAGGCAGAGTAGCAGGCAAAGGGAGAGGGAGAAGCAGGCTCCCTGCTGAGCAGAGAGCCCGTTGTGGGACTCAATCCCAGGACCCCGGGACCATGACCTGAGCAAAACGCAGATGCTTAACTGACTGAGCCACCCAGGCACCCTTGTTTTTTATTTTTTTAGAAGATTTTATTTATTTATTTGGGGGGGCGGCAGAGGGAGAGGGACAAGCAAACTCCGCACTGAGAGTGAAGCCTGACATGGGGCTCGATCTCAGGACCCTGAGATCACAACCTGAGCTGAAATCAAAAGTCGGACACTCAACTGACTGAGCCACCCAGACGCCCTTAAAGGTTTTATTTTTAAATACTCTCTACATCCAATGTGGGACTCGAACCTACAACCCCGAGATCAAGAGTCACATGCTCTACCAACTGAACCAGCCAGGTGCCCTTGTTGCTTCTATTTCAATGGTATAATTTGATGATTTCATGAAAAAGTTACTATAAGGAAATACATATCAGCCATTCTTTATCAAATTTGGAGATATGGCAAACAGTCTTTCATTGTAATTAAGACCGCACTTGGAGAGGAACAAAAATTTCTAACTGAATGGCTTACTGCACACTGCAAAGCACTCCCATTAGAAACATGGAATTAACCTGCATAGAGATTTTTTTTTCTTCAGGATTATGACCACCTTGTTGGAGTGCTGTACATACAATACCACTTGAAAGCAAGGGACAAGGATAGCTGGCCTTCATACATGTATTCCCATTCTAGCAGACAAATGGCCTCTGAACATCTTTCCCTTTCTGTGTATGCTACAGATGGATTCCCCTCAGACAGTCTACATAATTTATTTTCAGTCATAACCAAAAATAGGTTCATTTTCATGAGCAAATCACTTAAATCACTTCTATCACACGGCAAACCTGGGAGCATTTGTTCCAATTCTGTGCCCTCAAGTGTTGGACTGTTTGGCTAAGCTCCAAGAGCTATATTCGGGAAACACTTTCTCTTCAGCCACAGTTTAAAATGGAACTATGTATGTAAATAGATATCTTGTTTCTCACAGATTTATTTGCTAATTTTGTTCTGATTACAGTAGAAGCTCCACAGAAATATGAATGATACTTATAAAAACATTGATTCCTGATACCACTACCTATTCTTTCTATTAATAGGACTTTAATATAAATAGGAGAGCTGATAGGTGGAGATTATTATCTTAACTATTTTCCATGCTCCACTTACAGCCCCATAGTTCTTGTTCTCATTCCAAAGGTTCTTAAGCAATAGTTCTTAGGCAGCAGAAAAAGCAAGAGGGAGCAAACGATTAAGTTGATTCAGTGAGACTTCTCCACTTTGCAAAATAGGAAAGTTGGTTAAAGTCTCTAAACTGCTTCATCAGAGTCTGCAAACTTAATTCAATTCCACCCAAATTAGTGGCATAAACAGTCTAAACAAGGCAGTAAGTCCAAAAAATTGTTCATCTGGTCAGGAAGTCAGGTGAAAATCTAGCACTTCTTCCTCTCTCTCACTGAAACAACTGAAACTGAAATGTCTTTAGTAAATTAAGAAACCATAAGCATTTGCTTGATATCAACCTCCAAAGAATGATGAAAATAGCAGTTTAAACATTTTAGAAAGATACGTTTTTAAGATTTTTTTTGAATACTACTTCCTGACGCAGAGGCTGCTCCTGGTACTTAATTCCTTATGAATGACTGAGATAAATTTTCCTGGGCAAGTCACTAGCTCCCTTTGGCTCAGTTTTTCCTTTAGAAAACTTGGAGCTAGGGGGGATGCCTTGATGTGAACAAAAAGAGCTTTATTATAATAACTAGAAAGCAACTGGATATAAGCTGCTCTTTAGTGGTATCTGAAATCAGTTACGAGAAGAAAAAAGAAATATGTAATTATACAGTCTTTTATCATTACCTACTTAATTACCGCTGCCGAAGTTCTTGTGTGTGTGTGTGTGTGTTTCAGTTACGGTCTAGTGTCACTTCCCTTCAGCCTACTAAACCTCTTTTAGTGTTTCTTGTAAGGCAGATTTGCTAGCAATGGATTCTGTTTTCATTTACTTGGAAATGTTTTCATTTTGGCTCACTTTTGAAAGACAGTTTTGCAGGGCAGAGGATTCGTCAGCACTTTAACATGGCCTCTTCACCATCATCTGGCCCCCACTGTTTCTCATGAGAAGTCAGCTGTTACTCTTATTGCAGTTCCCCTAGAATGGAGTCAGTTCTCTCTTGCTGCTTTCTACATCTTTTTGTCTTTCAAAATTTTGACTATATGTCTGGGTGTGGATCTCTTCATGTTTATCCTAATCAGAGTTTGTTAAGCACCCTGGATGTGTAGTTTAGTGGTTTTCATCAAATTGGGAGTTGTAAGTCATTCTTTTGAATATTTTTCTGCCCCTTTCTCTCTCTCTTCTACTTCTGGTACACTTAATGGTGACCTATATTTCGCTGAGATTCTGTACATTCTTTGTCATTCTTTCTGTTCTTCAGACTGCATTATCTCCACGGCTCTCTATTCAAGTTCGTGGATTCTTTCTTCTGACAACCCAAATCTACTGTGGATCCCTTCAGTGAGTTTTTCCATTTTGTTATAGTCTTCAATTCCAGTATTTCCATGTTTAAATTTTTTTAATTGTGGTAAAATAAACATAAAATTTACCATTTGACTACTTTCAGGTGTACAATAGCATTAAGTACATTTGCATTGTTATACGAACATCACCACTATCCATCTGCAAAACTCTTTTCACCTTACAAAACTGAAACTCTGTGTCCATTAAAGAATAATTTCCCATTTCCCCTCATCCCAATCCCTGGCAACCACCATTCCGTCTCTATGAGTTTGACTACTTTAAGTACATCCATATGAGTGAGATCAGTGTGTTTTTGTGACTGTCTTATTTCACTTGGCATAATGTCTTCAAAGTTCATCCACGCTGTAGCATGTGTCAAAATTTCCTTCCTTTTGCAGGCTGAATAATATTCCATCGTATGGATATGCCACATTTTGTTTACTCATCCAGAGGTGGACATTTGGGTTGCTTCCACTTTTTTGGCTACTAAGAAAAAGGCTATTAAAATGGGTGTATGAGGGCGCCTGGGTGGCTCAGTCAGTTAAGCGTCCAAATATTGATTTAGGTTCAGGTCATGATCTCAGGGTTGTAAGTCTGAGACCCATGTTGAGAGCTGTGCTGGGCATGGAGCTTACTTAAAATTCTCTCTCATCCTCCCCCCTGCCCCTACCCCTTTTCTCTCTCTCTCTAAAAATAAATAAATAGATAAATTAAATTAAATTAAATGGGTGTACAAATATCTCTCCAAGTCTCTGCTGCTTTCAGTTCTTTTGGGTGTACAGGCAGAAGTGGAATTGCTGGGTCAAGTGATAATTCTGGTTTTAATGTTTTGAGAAACCACCATACTGTTTTGCACAGCAGCCTCACCATCTTATATTCCCACTGACAATGTACAAAGGTTCCAATTTCTCCACAACCTCACTGACACTTTTTATTTTGTTTTGTCTTGTTTTTTTTAATGGCAGCCGTTCTAATGCGTGTGAGGTGATATCTCATAGCAGTTCTGATTTGCATTTCCATAATGATGAGTGATGTTGAGGATCTTTTCATGGGCTTGTTGGCCATCTGTATATCTTCTTTGCAGAAATACCTATTCAAGTCCTCTACCCATTTTTGAGTTGCTCTTGGCAGCTGAGTTGTAGGAGTTCTTTATATATTCTGATACTAACCCCTGATTAGATAAATGATTTATAAATATTTTCTCCCATTCAGGAGGTCGCCTTTTCATTCTATTGATTATGTCCTTTGTTGTGCAGGTTTTAATGTTGATGTACTCCATTTTACCTATTTTCACTTCTATTGTTGTGCTTTTGGCATCATATCTGCATTTGGTTCTTTATCATTTCTAGCTCTTTAAAAATAGTCTCTATTTGATGATTCACTGTCACCACACCTTTCTTTAATTCTTTAAGAATGGTTTCTTTTAATCTTTGAACATATTTATAATTAGCTGCTTTAAAGTCTTTGTCTGCTTTGTTCAATATATGGGCCCCCTCAAAAGCAGTCTCTATTGTTCATTTCTCCTATTTATCTGCCACAAATTCCAATTTCTTTTTTGTTGAAAATTAGACATTTTAGATAACATATTGTAGCAACTCTGGTTAATGATATTCCCAGCCCCCAGAGGTTTTGTTGCTGGTATTTGTTTGTTTATTTGGCTTATCTAATTCTGTGAAGTCTACTTTCCACACAGTATACAACTGTTGATGTCCCTGCTCAGACTTTCCCCCCTTGTTTTCACATTTTAGTCTGGCTTCCTAAGAATTACCCATAAGCCACTTAACTGGTCAAAGGCTGTTCATAAGCCCCCTTAACTAGTTAGATTTTCACCCTTCACCATGGCTGCGTATGGAACTTAGAGAATACTTTCATAGTTAAGGGAGTAAAGGATGGAGGGAAGGTCTGAATGCAAAGGGGCAGCACAAAGATAACCTCTGGGGAGTTTTAATTATTATTGATCCTATATGTGCCGGGTGGTCACAAAACCCTGAGTGTGTGTAAAAACTCACAGAAATACAGTGTCACCAGAAAAAGTGAATTTTACTATATATAACTTTTGTTGAAGTGGCCATGATTTTCAGCCTTTAAAAAAAGATACTTCTATACCTGTATTGCTCCCACATATTTGGATCCAATTAGGTCATTTGACTTCTTAGAAGTTCGCTACTTACTAGTTAATGAGGAGATAGAAAACAAAATCTTTCTCATTATGCTATTGCCAATTGAGGGTCATTTCCTCTCAGAATGCAACAAAATAAAAATTAAACTTTAAAAAATGTATCATTGTAGTACTTAATAGTTCATATGACAATGTCAAGTTTTTATTCCTGATCAGAACTTTCTTCTGGATTAAGCTTTAAGTCATTTTTCTTCAAATAAAAAATCTGGATTATTTAATTGTTACTGACAAGTCTCACAGAGCCTGAAGACACTGTGATTTAAAGATCAAGGAAAAACCAAAAAAAAATGTAAACAAAAGGAGAGATGGCAAAAATCAGGTCTGACAGAAAGAGGTGCTTGGCTGGACACTCTACCCTCCAGGTTCCTAGGGATATTGAACTCTGCATAGTAGGCTGAGGCAGAAAGTGACAGAACATCCCAGCAATTCTCTCTTCCTGTTTTAGCTGCCACTTTAATTTCAAGTCAAGTCTTAAGCACTTTCTTTTTAAAACCTTTATCATAACAGATAAGCTCATCTGTAACTCCCAACCACCTCACTATGCTGAGTGCATGCCTATCCTCCTCCTTTCGCTTTTAATCTTTAAAGGGAAAAACAAACAAAACCAAGAAATGAACGAACAAATGAAAAAATAAAAGGAAGAAAATAAACTCAGTCCAAATCTTTAAGCTGAGATCCAGTCTCCTCTTGCTCTTCCAAAAGTCACCCTTTCTCTTGACAGCAGAGTTTTTCTACCTTTTCTAACTTGGTCTAGAGTCTCAGAATCTCAGAATATAGACTAGAAATATTTTTATCTGTTCTGTCGCTTTTACAAAAGTTGTTCTCTTTCTTCCTTTGAGCCACTCAAGCTGCAAAAGCGTCCTATCAATCAAACTGTAACCACCTATTTTATTCCACCTTGATACACATGTGGCATTTCACACATCTGTGCCGATGCTGTGTGAGGAGGGCTGGGACTCACCTGTTGGTATGGACATGCCAATGTGGTGATTACAAACCTCACTGGTGGCAGTACTCAGTCCACTGCATGTCTGACTCAGGGTTACATAGTTCCCCGACATCTCTTTCTCCCCTCCACTCCCCAGAAGAAATGAAGATAAACCCATTGGGATGTGTCTTTACTTTCCCAAAAGCCAACACTGCAGAGAGGAATTACATGATTATTCCTATCTTATTACTGCAGGAGAGAGAGACAAGATGATAAAGAAATACAGCAGAGGATGACAAGAGCACTCCTTATAAGGATCAAAACTGGTAAGAAGGAAACTTGAAAAACCAGCTTTCTTAGTTCCAAGTATTCCAGGAAATACTCTCCAATGAGTGACAAAGGTCCTGAAACAAAAGCTAGGCCAAAACATGGTAGTACATACACGCTACTAGGTTTCTTGTGGTTTTTCAAGGCACCTTGATTTAGGTTTAGGGTATCAGTCCTGTTGACGGTGGATTCAATTCAGTCTCAATCTAAACCTGTGTCCTCAAGTAAACCTGGTGACAGATTCTACTCATTTAGGCTCAGACTTAGGAAGACACTTCAAAGAGAGACCTTTAAATAACCATCAAAAGTACCTATTCTCCCACGTTACCACACAAAACGGGCTGAAAGGGAGACCTACTGTTTTTGCTCACTATTTTCTTAAATCAACTGCGACCAGTACCAAATAGTTACCCCAAATAACCTTCTCATTAAGGCCACAAGAACATCCTAGCAGCATTTGGCAGAAATAATTGAGGGAGCCAGTACTCTCCTAAAGTGCTATCACTTTTAATAAACACTGGTGAGATACACTTTGATACTGCAAAGAGAAGTGCTTTGGAAATACTAGCTGAGTGACTTGTTCTTTCCATCATTCCTCATCACTGTCACTCAAAATATTCTGAGTTCTACAACATACAGTTCTACCATTCACTACTTTATATCTAAGATCAAGAATGATAGTCCCTTACAAAATTTAAATGGAAAATCCTAACATAAAATATTATTTTAATGACTTAAAAATACACTTGATTCCCCAGCTCCCTTCCATTAAATAATACCTGAGATCCTATTCAATTTGAAGTCATATTAGAGCTCACTGAACATCCACAGCCATAAGCAGTGAAAGCAGACCCTTGCCGAATAGCTTTTATGCTGCAGAATTCACAAAATTACCCTTTGTCCATAACTGCCACACATTGGTTTGTGTGGTGGGCCTCTTCCCAAGAACCAAGGTCTCAAATGTGCCTTAAAGATAAGTCAAATCTTCCCATTATAAAAATAATACACACTCATATAAAAAAATCTGGTAAAAACACAAGAAAGTAAAAGAAGGGGGGCGCCTGGGTGGCACAGCGGTTAAGCGTCTGCCTTCGGCTCAGGGCGTGATCCCGGCGTTACGGGATCGAGCCCCACATCAGGCTCCTCCGCTATGAGCCTGCTTCTTCCTCTCCCACTCCCCCTGCTTGTGTTCCCTCTCTCTCTGGCTGTCTCTATCTCTGTCGAATAAATAAATAAAATCTTTAAAAAAAAAAAAAAAAGAAAGTAAAAGAAGGAAAAATGCTCCTAGCTTACCACGAAAAAATAACCATTGTTTTGTGTACCTTTTGGTGTACTAGTTTCACCCACCGGAGTACGCGTTACTTACGTAAGCCACTGGGAGGCCACTGCCAAATTAAATAAAATATAAAAGTCAAAATCAAAATGAATTATAACAGCTGTGTTTTGAAAAGAAAGTTTTTCATTATTACATAATACATGCTCATTGAAAAAAAAATCTAACATATAGGTAGACAAAAAGAAGGAGAGAAAACATCATATATCAGCTCACCTCCTTGAGATAACCACTGCTTACATTTGGTGCACAGCATTCTTTTTTCATGTACATGTAAGGACCTTCCTTTTAAAAAAGAAATGAAGCCATTAGGCCATGAAAAAAATGCCTTCCATTTGGCAAATGGTCATACGTATGTATTTTGTAACCTGCAAGGTACCCGCATTACAGATGGAACGTCATCACTTTAAATGTCCACACAGAGTTGCATTATGTGGCAACACCATAAATTATTTAACTCGTACCTTATTAGGTTGTTTCTGGGGATGTTTTATTGAATCATCAGATCAGTAATTCTTCAGTAGTCTAATAATAAGCAAAGGAGCTTCTCCCCCTCCTTTCTCTTCACCTTTAATTTTTTTGGACTGAACAGCTATAATAAAAAAGGTTTAGCCAAAGCCACTTACCCACTCTCATTTTTTTTTTTAAGATTTTATTTATTTATTTGACACAGAGAGAGACAGCCAGTGAGAGAGGGAACACAAGCAGGGGGAGTGGGAGAGGAAGAAGCAGGCTCCCACCAGAGAAGCCTGATGCGGGCTCGATCCCAGAATGCTGGGATCACGCCCTGAGCTGAAGGCAGATGCTTAACAACTGAGCCACCCAGGCACCCCAACCCACTCTCATTTTTAATGAAACGTATGTGGACTAGATATAAGCTTGATTTTAAAAACAAAATTATTTTTGCCAGGGTGAAATACCAAAGGGGATGACTCTTTAGTAATTTCTCTTTGTATAGACATCAAAATAGCCTGTCGCCTGCCCTCAGTAAGAATGAAACCGACTAAACATTTGAATTTTTTATTGGATTTATAGTTATTGAGAGTTCGCTGGTTTTAAAGAGAGCATTTTATATTCAGAGTAATTAAGGGTATTAAAAATCAGCTGTCTCTGCCCTCTGGATTGGTGAGATATAGCTCTCTTCTCAGGGTGCAACCAGGATTCACAGGATTTCAGATACTCTGTAAATCGACACAGATGGAGAAAGTACAGTGCCTGCAGCTTCACGTCTGCGAGGTCAGTGTTTTCAAACACAGCCCGGTCTGCAGATGGGGCAACTTTGCTATATCCACTTGCCACCTTTACCCTTCTGTCTCCCATTACAAGGCAAACTGGAGTTTGAGCCAGGCTGCCCTCACTTGTTTTTTCTCACTTCAAGGAACTTTTACTACTCTGCGAATGTGTAATTAACTATAGCTATAAAAGCCTAGCATTCTACTTATCCCGTTTTTAAGTACTAAAATATGAGTGCACAGTACCCTGGCCAAAACAGAGCATGTCTTCTTTGGAGACAGCAGTGTGCCACTGTGTGACACTTTTTAAGCAGCAATGGCACAACACGTCCTCGGAAAACGCCTCTTTATGACCACAAAAAGCTTTTATGATACAAAATGCTATAGAAAATATAACAAATAGACACATTCTCAACAGTTTGTGTTTTCAACCCAAGACAATTCCATCAGGCAAAAGCACAAGGAGTGGAGGGACTCTGAGGAGGAGTAACTATTTTGATCAGGAAGGGGAAGAACGGTCTCTTTCCTAACTCTAGACAATTTATTACACAGGGGAGGGCAGAGCGCCTGTGGCCTTGAACATTTCAACTGAGTAATTAACCATTCAATTGCACTAAGTGCCTAGCATGTGTACCACTGAAAACATCAAGATGAAATAGGTCACTATCCTTCACCTCTAGCAGAGACCCTCCAAACTGCTAACATCGGCCTACGCTTGCATTCTCTTTAGGCCCTCTGGCTCTGCCCCTCCACCTAGAGTGTCAGATGGAATTTCCCACGGCAACGATGAGGAATGGCATTCCTGCAGGTGATACAACAGCTCACTGACAAAGTTTTCCTCCTGCAGAAGGAACAGAGTTGGGAAAATGGGGTACAGTCAAACTTTCCCGATAGCCACCTATCTTCTGACATGGGCATCGTGAAGAAAGCGACCAATCCAGCCAGCAGTCTGTGACACGAAATGATCACCAGCTAACATTCCTTGTTTTGACCTTTGCCCAAATTCCCCTTCAGGTGGCTGTAAAAAAGTCACATGGGGAGGAGGGAGTCTATTGAATAAGACTGTGATATTATCTGATAATACAACACTACCATCACATTTTCTCATTTGATTCTCATTTGAAATGGGCACTGTCTTAACTACTGAGTTCAGAAAAATAATTGCAAAATTTTCCTGGTTAATTATTAATCTTCTTTAAGTGACAGAGGAAATACAGAACAAAGTTAGGGCTAGAAGGGACTTTGAGAGGTCATTTATCTCTAGACTTCAGAAAGAATATCAAAAACATCAGAAACAAATATAGCCCCATTTTTAGATGACTTCCAGAAAAAGGCTCATATTTTCCAGTATTCAAATTCTCCGTTTTCTAAAACCTTGCTTTATATGTCACCTAGTCGTCCTCCAACATTAGTGTGCATCAGAATCACGTGCAGGGCTTGTCAAAACAAAGAGGTTGCTGGGTCCCATCTCCACAGTTGCTGGATCCATAGATCTTGGGTGAGGCCTGAGAATGTGCGCTTCTCACAAGATCCCAGGTGGTAATGATGCTGAGAGAACCAGCACTGTGCCATGAGGACCACAGTTCGAACCCAGCCTTTGCTGGACTGAACCTTTATATTCTCAATGGAAATAGATACTAGTTGGTCATCATTCCTTGGTTCTGAGGCATATACTTACTTGCATAACAATTCAAGAGTCCCCTGGTCATTTTTTTCCGTCAGGCTAAATAATAGAAGTTTTCTAACATCTTATTATAGATATCATTTTCAACCCTTTAATCATTTTGTGAGGTTCTTTGTTGAGTCTTCTCCAAGTCTCTTAGCTGTGGAGCCATGAACTAGACCCAGAACCTTAGTCAGAGACTGGCTGAGGTTGCATATAAAGGGAAAAATGACTCACAGATTCATACAGAACATTCCCATTTATTAATCTCCAATACCCGAAGCTCGTCTTACTAGCTCCCTTCTGATTCATGTTCCTCTGACTCTTTTATGAGCTGCAGTAACGCTTAGGTGACCTTCGTAATACCTTTCTTTTGAGAAGCTCAAGGCACTTCTCTAATTCAACAGGTGACTCAACATCCTAACCCAGTGCAAGGTTAAGGAACTAGTTCAAGTGCATATCAGTTCAGGAAGAGAAAGAAAATCTGGAATGCAAATTCACATTTCTATCCAAATACCAGTATATTGGGAAAGATGCTTCTTACATTTACTGGACTTTCTAAGGCACTAAGTTTACCTCCTCCATATAATAAGCGTTCCAGGTGCAGGGAAACTAGTGAATCTCCACCCTTTTGTGGGGTATTCTAGTGGGGAACTGGCATCGGGGATCTGGTTGCTAGGGTTAGTCCCATCTATCTCCATCACTTCCCCAGCTGCTGGAAGAGAAAGGGAAAGAGCACCCTGGGGGGCACTGCAGTTTGTCCTATTTGGCAAAAGCCCAGATGATCTGAAAACTACCCCACAAGCCACCCCCAACCCTCCCCACTCCATTTTGTTTTCCTTTTCTTCCCTTTCATATTATGGTTTCTGCCAGTTTACTTAGTGTGTGATGTCGGGGGCCCGGGTCTCTGTGTACTGCTGAATTTGAGCACGTGAGTCCTTCGCAAGCAGGAACTATGCGGTCTTTGTGCATTGTATGTGCTCTGGGGGTGCTTCTCACACACTAAGTAATAACAGCAGTGCCAGTATTTCCAGAAGAAATCAGAATTCCAGCAGAGGGTCCAATCCTATTACCATCTACTTGTGTACGAGACAGAGCTCAAGGGATCCCTCTGCACACTGTTCCTTTCGTTTTAGATAAAAGAGTTGAAATTCAGTATAACAAAGCCTATTCCTACAAAATTTCCTTTTGAAAGAGAACGTTCTAGAGATATGATCACTGTGTACTTGCATTCAGCTCCAAACCAAAAGGCAACCTGTTAGATAATACAAGTTCCCCTATAACTGCACAGTCCCGTGACCTATTAAAAACCTCATGTGAATGAAGAGGAACCCCCCCAAAAATTCTTCTTTGCTTCCCTGAAAAATCCCTCAAAGCCTCAGAGCAAAAGGCTAATTCTCTAGGAATAGAGAAACATTAGAATAAATCTACTGCAAGCAGGAGCTACTCAGTCAGAGCCTCTGTGTCTAGAACTATTTTAAGAGGCAGAAGGCTAGGAGGAGAGGGCAGGCGGCCAGGGAAAGCAGCTTAAACAGGACTGGGGGACAGAAATGCACAAAGCCAACTGCAGGGAGGGCGACAAGGGAAGGTGCAGGTGTGCACAGCACATGCGCAGAACAGTGGGCTGCTGGTCTCTTTCCGCAGGCCCCACAACTGCCCAGGCTGGTCAGCATCTGGACCTCCGACCTGTGACCCTGAGCTGAGCTCACTGTGATGCGTCACGCCCAAGCTCATAACTAGTCAACAGAGACTCTACTAATGAGGGAACCATAACCAGTATCAGTTCATCAGGCAAACAAGATAAGAAGGGAAGAGAATCACCACCCCAGCAAACACAAGAAATTCCCACACTGATGCTTACATCATTAAAATGATCTCCCCTTTCACTCACCTATATCAGGCTCTCACAGCACATAAATCACTAAAAGGGATACTCTGAAAGTGTTTATGAGCATTTTAGCAACTCCTCCTAGAAGAACACACGCTTCCTCTAGTAAAAATACCTATGGAAGCTTCTTTCTGTTAAATTTTTAAGATGGACACATTTTGAACAGCCTTTCCTTTCCACAGGACTAAACGACAGCGGAGGGAACGAATAACAGCTTGAAAACCCTGGAGTACCCCCGACCGTGCACCTTTACAAACACTCCACTCAGATGCTGATGGCGCGTCCTTGACAATTAAAAGTAAGAATATGACCTGTTTACTTTCTTCCCATGGAAGTATGTATTATGAAGCAAATACTGGAACAAAGCCCCTTTAACTACTGAAGATGTATTACAGACTTTTCTGTTATAATTACAATGAATCTGGACTGTAAATTTCTCTTCGGCTCAACAAAAAACTTAAGTTTTAATAGGGGTTGCTTTCTAAAAATAGCTCAAGAACTCAGTTCTGTTTTCCCTTCTTACATTCTTTTCCTACTAAATGTACCACTGAAACATTTCCTTTCATTGTTGACACCTTAGGTCATTTGGATTTAAAATCAGACAATACATAATAACAAAGAAGTCTTTGAATAAAGACTTGCAAAATGGGAAAATGGCATTTGAGGGAATGCCTCCCTCCTTGCTCACAGTGCTGATAAGAACGGGGATGCCTGGAGAGCCACTGCTACACGACCTATTAGAATTGTTTCAGTAAAACCAATATTCCTTCAGGGGATATAATTTATGTTAACTGATTAAAAAAATGTTCTGCCTGGTTCTCTGTTATAAGCATGTTGTCTGGCATGAAGCTAGGTGTACTCTGAATTAAAACACACCTCAAACTAAGCAAGGTGCTTCAGATTTTATTTAACAATACTTGATATTAAAATCTTTAGTCTTCTTCAGTGTAAATTTAAGTTGGCAATGTCTTGTTAAATTAAGGAGCAGCTAAGATTTAAAAATTTCATGACCTTTGATTAATTTTGGTAACTAACTCCATCTTCTAGAGGATGCTTTCAATTACTTTGTAAAGCCTTCACCTAAATTTATTTTTTTAAGTGCTTCTCTTTAGGGGTCCATAGGTCTATTTTTAAACATAAAATCTTCTTAAAAGAAAAAAAAACCATCCACCTATACATCTTACAAAGTTACATGTGACACTCCCCTTATTTCTGTATATAAACTTATAGCTCAGAGTAAGTGTAACAGGAATCCACTTTGAACTTTTTTTTTTCCTAAGAGTTAGGCTACCATAGAAATAAAGCTCAATGAGACAACCACTCCATTAATCGAATATTTTAACAGATAAAATAAGAAATAATCTACAGACTGCTTCTGCAAAGATAAAACAGTAAGAATCAAATACTTTCTCTCGGGAAAACCGAAAAAGGCAGGTTTCTTGCAGTAAGATACATGTAAAGAAAAACCTTTGCCACCATTCTTAGAATCCTCTTAAGTACCCATCCCAAGGTTTCCAGCTTTCCCAAGAGATAAAAAAATTACTATAGGAAGATTTAAGGAGAAAAGAACAAAGAGAAATCTTAAAAATCCACCCACTACTTACAAGCACTTTCAAAGGAAATCTGAGCCGCAATTCTTCAGAAGACTGCTCTCCCGACCATAAACACAATCTGAAGTCTAAAATAGATATCCTATCGCATTAGGCCGAGAAGTCACATTTCAGCTTACTAACTTCTACTTGGGTAAACAGTTTTACAACTCCTAGAACAAACCGCGGCTAAAATTAACCGCACCGGCGCAGCAGGCAGGAACTCGCTGACTGGCATCATGTGTGCCGGGATTTATTCACTAGGACAACATCGGTGTCCTCTTAATGGGAAATTTGGCCAAGGGGCGTGCTCTGCTGAACAATACACAGCATCATGATTATGCTAATTACTGAATTCAGTCCAATAATACTAACTTCTTTTAAAATGTTTTCGCAAGTACTGACAGAGAAAGAGCAAGCTCTTTTCAAGACTCGCATTCACTTGAGTTTTAAGCACATTCAAATCAGACAGAACTTTGACAACAAGGTGGCAGTGCTGTTTGCTCCTCACAAGGGACAGCAAAGTAAAAGGACACTCTGTCAGATTCTTTAAACAGTGTGATTAGATGTGAAATTAAATGGGCATCAAATACACACACTAAGAAGTCTATCAACAAGTGTCCTTCAATGAAAGCTTTTTTCTTGATAGGGAATGAGCTCGTGTCATTCACCTGCTTTCTGGCTTTGTCTTCTGCACCTCCGGAGGAGTTGCTACGAGGACACAGGTTCACCAATAAATTACAACTGAGAACAGACATCTCAAATATTTGCAAAAGGCATCGTCCTTGACAAGAAGAACTTTGAAGTGCGTTTAACTGCCTGGGTGGCTGGAACTGGTAAATCGTCCCCTCTAGGTGACTAACCACCTATAAGGCATGTTGAAACTCAAGTCAACAGCTAAAGACCCAAAGCATACACCTGACATTCAAAAGAAAATTAGAAGTAACATAGAACTTTCTTTAAAATATATACACTTCCTTAATAAGTACAACTTATATCAAAGCCACAGACCTGCTTAACATCTACTCAAGACGTTTCAGATTAGTTTGTTCTAGACATTTGAGTTCTGATGACATACTTTGGTCTGACTGGTCACTTTATGAAAGACACATTCAAACATCAATCAAAACTTCAAACACCTCTGAGAGATATTATCCCCCTCCCCTCACTTTTTTTAAACAGGTGGGTAAAACAGGGAAATTCAGTGACTTGTCCAAAGTTTCACTCTGAATCAACACTGGAAAATTCCATCCCCCTCCTAACCTCTCTAGGACACGTCTTCCATATTAACCATTTAGCTGTAATCCCAGAGATCTTTTCAGAGCTGTTTGTTTTCCTAATTTTACAATATTGTGTCAGTTTAGAATTCAAGAGACTTTTTTTCTACTCAACTCCCAAATCCCAGGTCTGTGCTCCAGGGGCCGACTCACTCCTTGACTCCCTATCACAGGCAGGTATCCCGTAACATGGATCCTTGAGACCTGACTACGCCCTCATGAAGCACTATCCACCTATGCCACAAACACCCGAAGTGGTAAACAGCCCATTGGCATGAACTGGTAACCACCAGCACAAACCCCCCTCCAGGTTGTTCACAAAAACTGCCAGCTGCTCGTCTGGGATTCCACCCTCACTGCTCAGCTGTAAAGGACACTTGCTCCCCCCGCCACAAGATGGTAGCTGACACGCACTCACCACCACCCCAAGCCAAAGTCACTGGAGGTGGGCGATTTCCCACTCCATGCCAAAGGGAAACAAGTCGGCACTCCTCAAAGATGACTAACCTCAGATCAATATAATTAATTCTTAGTGATCCACAGCAATTCTGGAATTCAAAATTTGATGCCGAAAGAAGACTTTGTGCGGCTATTTTTGACACAATTATCCTTAACCGATTACGTCACAGTTCGGAAGAAGAGTTTCTAAGCTTAAACATGATTTCTTCCCTAAACCAGAAAGAAAAAGCAAATATACCAAGTTTACTTAGGCACTGAAGTTTGCACTGCAGAGGAACAATAAGATGAAGCCTACAACCATTATATGGAAGGCAGGGAACGCTGAGCAGTTTTCCAGTTTCTCATGTATCAAATATGCTGAGTATGACTCCACTGTTTCTTTCAACAGTGGCCACACCTGTTCCAAAATGGAAGCACCCAAACATTCCAAAGAAAATAGTGCATCCTCCAATTTACGTTAGTCACTCTGTTGCTTCCTTTTCATTAGTGAAAATAATTTAAGAGTCAACTGTACTTTTGTTTCAGGCCTACGTATGACAGTAGAAAAAAATCTGTGTGCATCATTAAAAGCAAGGTAAATTCTCCCCATGCATTTTCATGAATTTTTGGATGTGGGGGAGGCAGGAGAGGCAGGGCTATGTGTGTGGGAGACGGTGATCTATGGGAACTTTAGTGCAACAGATCCACGCAATTATTTTTTTTAAAGATTTTATTTATTTATTTGACAGAGATAGAGACAGCCAGCGAGAGAGGGAACACAAGCAGGGGGAGTGGGAGAGGAAGAAGGAGGCTTCCAGCGGAGAAGCCTGATGTGGGGCTCGATCCCATAATGCCAGGATCACGCCCTGAGCTGAAGGCAGACGCTTAACGACTGAGCCACCCAGGCGCCCCCAGATCCACGCAATTAAAACAAAAACAAAAACAACTGTTTTTATGAACTTGCATTAATGAATTCACCTGGATATTGACCCTCTAGCATAGCCACATACATAATTTTAAATTTTCTCACAGTAAGGTTAAAGAAGTGAAAATAACAGGGAAAATTAATTTTAATAACATATTTTATTGAACTCAATATATCCAGATACTATCATTTCAACATGAAGTGAATATAAAAATGGCTAATGAGCTGGTGGGAGAAATGGAAAGCTGAGGAAGGCTGAAGACCAGAAACAGCCTGAAAGGGAAGGAAAAATTATCTAGAAAGGAAAAGACAGGACCAAAGAAGGACAAATAGACCAAAAGGAGGGAGAAGAAAAGAATTCCTCTCCAAGCATGGAATTCAGTTATAAAATCACATAGCAGATACCAGAATGCTCCCATTTGGGGCTAGGTGCTGCTGACACAGAGAGGACAGACAGGGGCTCTATGTTCATGAAGCTCACACTCTGGTGAGAAGGACAGACCCACCCAGGCAAACACAACGTTCTGGTGAGTATGAAGACAGAGTTAAGTGCGCTGTGTTCTGGGAGCGCACATGGGGGTAAGAGGGAGAGAAGCAGTTGATTTTTTAAATGAAGGTTATCTTCTAATGACATTTTAAATATATGTTCTAGAATATCTCAGGATTCTGAATTTTACTTTGGAACCTTAGAAGAGTCATGGTGACATGATGGGAGGGATCAGTTATTCTGGAAGATTTAAAAATTACATCTGGAACCAGCAGTAAAATTTCCATTCTGAGCTTTTATCATCTTCAAGTTAAACCTGGCTATTTGGTCCAAGTAGTGAGGGTTGTAGAGTAGGGAAAGAGTAGAAAGGGAAAAAAAACCCAAAACAAAACACAAAACCTCCTCTTTCTCCATGGTTCCCCCTTTTTCAAGGGTGACATAAAATACTCAAAGGCTTCATGCTGGAAAAAAGCATGATGAACCCACTAGTAAGCAACTCTTCTTCGGAAGTAGCTGTGGAGTCAGGAAGGCCTGAGTTCAGAATGTAGCCTCCATCAACCAGCCGTAGGACGTCTGCGAGTCTGCTTCCTCACCTGTAAACCAGGGATAACGGTGCCAACAGCAAGGGCAGCGTCAGAGCCCTCCAAGATGCCGCACAGCATCAGCACACCGAGCTCTCCTCGCTAAGTGGCTGGAGCCATTATGATCACACCCCTTCTACCATCGCTGTGGTCCTTGCTGAAGATCAATTTGGATGTTAACTGAGTGAGGGAGGATGAGAGGCTCCCCACTCCTACAGCTCAAATCTTCAAAAAATAAAGACTGAAAGGGACTTCGAATGACTATTAAGTATTTCAGCAGAACCTAGGGTCTATAAACTATCTCTCTGAAAACTCTGTAGCTTTGAAAACCCGCTCATTTTTTCTCTATTTTATCACCTCATGTTGCTGTCCTAAGGTCGCATCAGAATTTAGGGACACTGACTAAGTAGGCACCTACAAATTCCATATCTTGGCAGCCTGTTGCAGTAATGACCCCCTATTTATTTCTGCTTCCTTGCATCTACCCTTGGGTAGTCCCCTTCCACACTGACTCGGGTTTGGCCAGCAGGACAAGGGCAAACTTGAAAAGAGCTGACCCACTGGGGCTTGCCCTCTCTTGCTGCACTGTGGAACCCCAGGAACGCCACCTGAAGAAGCCCTGGCTAGCCTACTGAGGATGAGAAGACCACACGGAGCAAAGATATACCATCTGCTGCTGAGGCCCCCACGCCAGCCAGCACGACGACCATCAGACGTGTGAGTTAGGCCATCCCAAAGAACCACCCAGGTGACCTACGGAATTATAAGACATAATATAGGCTTCTTTTTCTAAGTCACTAGTATTAGGTGATTTGTTACATAGCAAAATCTCACTGATATACATATCTTCAAAAAGTCTGTAACATTCCATCCCTATATCTCCAAATTAACCTTTTAAGATTAAATTGATAAATTCACAATTCTGATTACTGTATCATATCAACCATTATGTTAAACTAAAATGAAACAGTGATATGGTCTGATTATAAAATTGCTAAAATCGGAAGTTCTCTATTTATTCCATCCTATAATTTGAAACAAATATATGTGGCCTTCAATGTTACTACTACACATATATGCTAAAAAGATGGTTCTTTCATCCTAGGCTTCAGAGTGATTATATTGGCATAGTTCGAAATACTGCAGAACTGGATTAGAGCACCTTTATCCACACATGAACAGAACAATCTAACTCCAGAAGAATCAACCATTTCCTCTTCAGCATTCTTTTTTAATAAGTTAAAAAAAAAGATACATAGTAGCAAACTCTTAAAGACAGCTCTTTTTTGAAACCTTAGTTAAGTAGTTAATTAGGCATGATTTTATTTTTTTTTTAAGATTTATTTATATTTGAGAGAGAGAGTGTGAGCATGAATGGGGTGGGGGGGAGGGCGGAGAGGGAGAGAATCCTCAACCAGACTCCCCACTGACCACAGAACCCGAAGTGGGGCCCGATCCCAGGACCCTGAGATCATGACCTGAGCTGAAATCAAGAGTCGGATGCTCAAACGACTGAGCCACCAGGTGCCCCTAGTTGGCATGATTTTATACCATAATTTATATCAGGATGTGAACGTAGAGGCAGTATTATTACTGCTGTTGTCTGAATATTTATTTTATCGTAGTTGATTTTTTAAAGTATCATAGAATGATACTGGGAAATGATACAGGGTAACTCTGCATACATTCCTAATGGTCATCCATTTAACAAACATTTGTTGAACAGCTGTTTCCTGCCATCATGAAACTCCCAAGCCTCTGCAACTTTGTGTGAATGGCAGGATGCCCATGACTATAGCAGAAAATAGTGTAAATGACAGTTCTGCCTTCAAGAGGCTGAACATCTGGTATGAAACATGATAGTAAATACAAACTTTCTACCACAGAAGAGAGTAACCAGTAAGTATCTCGAAGGGTAGAATTTCATCCCATTAGGAATCTAATTAGAGGCTTCCAGTTGGGTTCATCAAGAAAGACATCTTGGAGGAAGTGACATTTGAATTGAGACTTCACATGCTGGTGAGCTTTCAAAAGCAAAAGGAGTAGAAAGAACATTATACAGTAGCAATGACCTAAGCAAAGATAAAGAGAAAGGAAAGCTATAATGTATGTCCGGGGAATGGACTGGATTCAGAATTCATCTCTATCTCTCTGGGTTCAAATTCTAGCTTCATCATCAGTAGTTATTGACCTTGGGCAATTAGCCTTGCTGTGTCTTAGTTTCACCATCTTTAAAATAGGGACAGTAATAGACACACTTCATATGGTTATTATGAAGATTAAATGAGTTTATGTTTGTAAAGCATGTAAAACACTGGTGCTTAATATAGAAACATTTTATTAAATAAATAAATTCACACGTTCATGCATACACAGCAAGGTAGATAAAAAAACGTGCATGAATATATAGACATAGCTATACCACTTAAAGAGAGTACCTGGTATGTAATGGGTGTTAACATGCCTTTAATTGTTTTCCCTTTATTTGGAGTTCATAGAGTACAGAGTCAGACATGTTTTCATGAGCCCCAACATTAGTCTCCACTAAGTTAAAAGAGCAGAGACCGGCCCTCCTCTACTCTGAAACTGGGAGTTTCCTCCTTTCTCTTGGGGCAGTACTTCTGCATTTACTGATATAAGCGGCTCTGCTTGAAAGTGCTACAGACACAGCCCAGCTGCCAGATTTGAACAAACGAGCGCTAACATCTTATATAATAAATACACCTTAAATGAAAAAAATAAGCATAGGTTTATCGAGTACAATCTGAACTTCTATAACTTATTAGTATTCAAGCTAACCCCAACCAACAAACGAATGTACTATAATTTGAATTTTAGGAAAAACATTAGATTTAAAGTCACAGGATTTCAAAAGATATAGCAAAGTATTTCAAAAGTAACAAGATCTTCCTATTCTACTCTAATTTGGCCTCAAGGTAGTCATATATCCACACTGAAAATACTTCTAAATGCAGCCTTATTACTTGAATCTATTAATAAAATGTTAAAGTGAGTTCTCTCTGTTTTTAAGGCCAAAGTAATTGCAAATACTCTACGTTGAAATAAGTAAAAATGTCCTGCAATCTCATACTACTTATTTGTTTGGAAACCTCTTTCTTACAGATAATATGAAGGCAAATTTCACCCATCACAAATCAAACTTGGTTGCCACTCCTGTGCTGGTGGCCAGTATATGGATTAATGCACCGTGCTGAGCGGCTGGTCATAAACACCCACTTCTCTGTTTATTTGATCCAATTACAGGAAAACTATTAAGAATCAGGCAACCAGCTACTGACCCCCAAAAGCTTTTGGTACAGTAGAACCCAGTATTAATTTTTGTCATTCCAATGCACACTGCTTCACAGCAATCAAGCTTACTTCAAGCGCACGTATAATCTTTTTAGGGTAAGAGCTACTCTACTTTCTGACTTGAGATTTAAGATTTTCTAAGGAAAAGAGGGCTGTAGAACACTTAACAGAGTCATACTGCTGGGATCATTCAAATCGGAGTTTATTAGCTTTGCGACCATTGGTGAGTTACTGAACAGAATTCTCTCCGCCCACCTGTAAGATGAGGATAACCCACTTCCAAGGATTGTTGAGAAAAAGAGTTAATGTACATATAGCACTCAGAACAGTACTTGACACAGAATTCTATATATAAACTGTATTTATATATATTTTTACTTATACATAATGTTTAGCTATAGAAGGTAACAATGAAGGGGAATTTCAGGTTAAATCACCTGTATGTGGTAGAGAATCTAAGTTGCGGTTCTGGGTTTTTAGGTTCCCTCTCTATCATATTTTGGATGAACAGGGAACTTGCAGGATAAGAATATAAGGATCCTCATAATAACAGCCCAAGGCTACCGGTTTTATTATTAATAATTTCAAATATGTTCTCATGGGTCCCCAAGCATTTGTAAGGTTTGTTTGAAGGGCAAACGCTCAAGTGTGTGATAGAATACAATACTTGGTACCAATTTACAAGAGACCTGGGGAATCAAGGATATATTCTATAACTTTTGATAATTCTGCTGTCGATGAATGTGGTCTGTTGACATATTCATAAGAGATTCTAATTTCAGTTGCTATGGGGACCCCGTAGGTAACTAGTTTCTTCCAGGGGTGGGGGTGGTATAGCCTAGTCTCCTGATGATAGACATACATAATTGTATCTCTTAAGCACTAAATAGTTCATTTAAAACTGCTCCAATGATGGATGCTCATTTTTCAAAGCAGCAAAAAACCAGAGGATTAACAACTCAGCTCTAAGAATTATAATAGCTCAGTAATTATAATAATCCAAGAAGCCATTCTCAAACCCACCATGGACCAGTTCCTCTCTGTAGGCCCTTGCTCACCAAAGGAAGAGCGGACAAACAATAGCGGGGTATCTGTGGTTGATTGCAGACTGTGAAATAATAGACCATTATCCATTTTAGACCTTAATGCGGTCATTGTAAGAGTTAGTTTCTTCTTTTTTCTTGACATTTTATTTTCCTGTCTCTCCAGTTGCCCGGAAAGGGTGCATTTCCCAATTCTTTGACTCACATCTGTTGCTAAAAATGCTCTTAAAAAATGACTAAAAATTACTCTTTTTAGTTTCACAGATTGAGATCCTTTTACATAAACATATTTAAAGAAGGGGCTCTTGATAAATCCAGATTTCTTTAAAGCTTTTTAAAATACTTTTTAAATAAGATGAATGGAAGCATAAAAGGATAGCATATTAATACATTCCAACTAACATTCCGATTTTGAATAAGAAAAATCTTGTCCTTATTATTCAAGCTTATAAGATTATAAAATAATCAGAAGCCCGTTAGACAAAGGGTATGCTAGTTGTTCATACACAGCATATCAGAATGACGTACACTCAACTCAGGACATCAGACTAGTACTCGCTGTCCTTTGTGTAAGCGTTAAATAAGCCATCTCTTCTCGTAAGAGTGCAGTGGGGGGGCGTTCAGGAAAAATAATTAAAAGGCAAATAAACGACCCAAGACATCCCCCACACAATATCCGAAAGAATCTCTCTCAGATCATTTACTAAAGTAATCTCTTCCAAAATAACCATTAAATTAATCCTGGGCACTGAAGGAACAGGAAGAATAAATCACATTGAAGTTACCGTTCTTTAGAATGTGTTGGACAATTCTGAGACACACAGAGAAAAAAAGTATTAAAAATAGCCGACAGAAGGACTAGGCAGCAGCTAAACATAAAGGCCAGGGGTGAGATCAAAATTAGAAACATATAATGTCTGAAGAACTGTCCATATAAGGGTGTCTTTAAATCAGTAACTAAGTTAGGATAACCCACTGGGGAAAATCAGGTTGCCATCATCATAATGGCTGATTCTCCATCTCTCATTCAGAAATCTCTGGAGAGTCTTATACAACTTTACGCTATTACATCTGATAATGTTCAACAGTGTTTGGAGATGTTTTCAAAGCTGGTCTCGACTNGGTTGCCATCATCATAATGGCTGATTCTCCATCTCTCATTCAGAAATCTCTGGAGAGTCTTATACAACTTTACGCTATTACATCTGATAATGTTCAACAGTGTTTGGAGATGTTTTCAAAGCTGGTCTCGACTTTCCTAGTCCCAGATGAGAAACTCCATATATTGATCTTTCATTCTTATAAAAGTATGGAAGAGCAATAGAGGATAAAACTTCTGCTGAGCATTCCTTACCACAGCAAGTATACCATATTTACCTTCCCAACCCCATGGATTTCTAGATTCCTCACAGTAGGCTGTTGTTTGTTCACTGTCATTTACTCATTCATTAGACTCTCAGGGAGCTTTTTTTAAATTTTTTTAAAAGATTTTATTTATTTATTCGACAGAGATAGAGACAGCTAGCGAGAGAGGGAACACAAGCAGNTCACAGTAGGCTGTTGTTTGTTCACTGTCATTTACTCATTCATTAGACTCTCAGGGAGCTTTTTTAAAATTTTTTTTAAAGATTTTATTTATTTATTCGACAGAGATAGAGACAGCTAGCGAGAGAGGGAACACAAGCAGGGGAAGTAGGAGAGGAAGAAGCAGGTTCATAGCCGAGGAGCCTGATGTGGGGCTTGATCCCATAACGCCGGGATCACGCCCTGAGCTGAAGGCAGACGCTTAACCGCTGTGCCACCCAGGCGTCCCAGGGAGCTTCTTAAACCTGGTCAACACTAGAGAAATGAAATAAAGAAGGATCCTACCTCCCAGGAATTCACTGTAATGTGGAAGACAGATACACAATTATAATACAGTTTAAGGCCTATAACAGAAGTTAGTACAAAAGTAGCATTGCAATTCTCTTCAGGGGTTGGGGGAAGGTTTGTTTTATGATTAAAATGACCAGGCAGAGAAAGGGTGAAAGGCATTTTAGGCAGAGCGAGCAGTACAGGCAAAAGCTCAGAGGGAGGAAACAATACAGAACGTTCTGGAAATAGCAGAAGTATATATCCAGAGAGCAAGTGATGGGATATGAATGGGAGAGGAGGCAGATCAGGCTGAAGAAGATTGGCACTGGGCTGCTGAGGACCTTAAGTGCCACGCTAACAAGTGTGGCCATTACCCTGTAGCCCTGAGGCTCTCAAGTCTGGCTACCATTAAAATCTCCTGGGAAGCTTTAAAACAAAATATTGATGCCTGGTGTTTGTTAGCATCAATTCATTGGTTTAGGATGGGACCTGGGTATTTCTTTAAAAGCTTCCCATGTGACTCTAGTATGTGGTCTGAGGGGAGAACCACTGCTGTAGGCAACAGGGAGTCAACACAACTGTGTAAGCAGGATGGTGATGTAAAAACACTAAAAAAAAGTTAACTGGGCAACAGTGTGAAGAGATTACAGGCACGGAGCTGAGAGGAGGGATGTCAGTGTATACGCTACTGGATACAGGCTAGAGATAAGAGTTGAAGCCAGTAGTTATTAACGTTTTGTGGGTCACTGACCTGTGTGAAAGTCAATGATAAAGGCTAAAAGCCCTCCCCTTAGGAAAAATACACATATGTCAAAAGATGTACATATAATTTCAAGGGATTATGAACCTCTTTGAGTATGATTAATTCAAATTAAAAAACCCTGACCTAAAAGCAGTGATGAGAAAGAGGAAAGATTCCTGAGGCAGAATCACCAGCACCGAGGATGCTTAGGTGAGGGGAAAGAAGAGTAATTAAGGATGACATCACCACTTCCAGCTTGAGTTATAAATAATGAATGGATACTGGGCACTCACTCAAGCATCAGCAACCATACCAACTGCTAACATGTTTGTATCTCACTGAATTTTCCCAGTTGTATAAGACAGATGGCTACCATACTGATTTTATAATTGAAGAAACTGAGATTTAGAGACAGACACTAGGTCACTCGTCCAATGCCACATGGCAATAGTGGTAGAGCTGGAATTTAATCCAAGACAGTAGGAATCCAGAGCTTGTTGTATTAGCCTCTTCCAGTGCTACCTCTGGTGAGTGGTAGCCATGGATGAAAAGAGGACACAGGAGGAGAGAGCAGGAGCAGGTTTAGGATGAGAAGAGGAAGGGGTGGGGATGGGGATACAAAAAAATTAGTTTTAGATGTGCTATTTTCAAGACAGTAGAAGACATACAGATGACAGTATCTGTTGCATCAGGAAAAACAGAAAGGAGATCACAAGGTGAGAGCAGAAGACACGGAACAGAATGGGTACTGAGTTCTCCCGACGCACACAGCACCGTGCTTTCTCACAACGTAGAAGCCCCAGCATTATCTTTCACGGGAAGTCAGGGCCGCACAGCCAGTGAGTGCTGGAGCCCATCTTAAGCCCTGACCTAAACTTCTAGGGCCCTATAGAAAGGAGTGGAAACCATGGGGTCCTCAGTGGCAATAGCCCCCAATCTCTTTTAAAACTGCTAATGGGAGACACAGGGTTTGTTTTTTAAAAAGCTTTATATAGAATAATTTGGACAATATCCACTTCTATAACCTAAAGTTAACTATTTGAGGGGTAATGAAAGATATCTCTGTTAATCAACTTAAATACTAGAGATCCATTTTCACAATATGCACACCGAGGGGCACACCTATGTAAATGATACAGCAGGACACCAATTCTCTGGTGTGTTACTATTATCTGAGTCAGGATTCAGACAGTTAGTCTAATGGAGATAGTATGCCTATTTCCTGAGGCCACCGGAAGTGGTGAAATTTCCTTTTTTAAACCTCTTTTTGTAGCTTGAAAAGAATGCGGTTTTTCTTCAAAGTCACAAAAATAAAATCTTCAACCACACTCACTCTACAAGTCTAGACTAGCTACTTCAGGTGTAACAGCAGAATAACACATACATCACAATTTCGGATAAAAACCTATTAGAGTTCAATGTTGCAGCATCTATACAGACAATCGTGTAGTCTGAGTCAAAAACACTCCTTTTATAAAAGTACTTTTATAGAGCCTACAATATTATCCTGGACTTGTCTCCTGTTTTAGAATTAAAGTACCTGAGAGAAATATATAAGTCCAATTAACAGAGTTTTGAAGTCCTGTTAAACAGTTTATCACTGAGAACAGGAACACCTTCTACAGCCCTACCCCAGCCACCCATCACTATGACTGAAGGGCTCCACTGGAAAGTCACTGTTTTCTAGGGCAGCCCGCCCCACTATTGGAGAACTTTCACTAGAGCTTAGGTCAAGTCAAAATCCTTAGCCTTGTAATATTCATTCATTCATTCATTCATTCATTCATTCATTCATTCAAACATTTACTGGGCACATTTTCTGGTCTTCCTATTCCTTAATCTACAAGGGTTGCCACCATTGTTCTTTTACACCCGCTCCTTCAGATCCAACAACCAAACTCCTTTTGCAGTGGTTGCTCGTGTGACTTCACATCTCAGTCCATCCCTATCCTTATCTCCCTCCTTTGCTTGTGTCTCACCCAAATGCGGTTTTCAGACGCAAACACAATTCATCAAATGTGGTCCAACTCACTCATATTTTTAGCAGCCACATCAGAAAGCTAGCCCACACAAGCCTGTGGGCAAATCAGCTCCTAGCTCTTTTTCATCTTAGGTGCATCTGAGATTGTCCTTCATGCCCAACCATTCCTCAGTTCCTGCAGATGTTTATCCTTAATATCTTTCATCTTGCTGATTTTAGAACATCATTATGACCTATTCAGGTTATTCTGAGTCTGGAGTCTGCTAGCTATGGCATTAGCCATCTCTCCTAGGCTTATGCCATCTGGAAATTAGAAACGTATTCCAATCCAGATCTTTACAGAAAGAGAATATTGTGATTAAAAATGTGCTATCAATGGCAACTCAGTACTTTACAGGGTCTGCAGATTAAGTACTACTCTTGATACCTTATTACCAATTTTTAACCATTTTGAGGGGCAATAAAAACCCCTATGAAAAGATGATAAAAGCCATCCAATGTACAATTTATACACAACTTTTCAATCAATATCAGACCCCATGAAGCCTATCTGATGGCCTCCCATTAAGGTACTCTACCTTAGGGATTATAGGACCTATGAAAAACATTTCTGGCCATTAGGATTTATTAATATTCATTTCTAAAATAACTGATTCTCCTATCTAAAGCCCAACTTAATACCTAGGAGCCAATTAACGGGAAATCAACTGACTTCTAGCCCACTAATTCTCAATATCAAAGAAAGCATCCAGAAACTAAGAAAGTATCCAGAAACTAAGACCAAAACCAAACTGTGGATTATAAAAATACTTTACAAACAAAAGCAAAGGACCTAAGCTTAAACATACAAAGATACACCATTGTTTGTGGTAAATCAAAAAAAGAGAGAGAGAAAACACACTGAATGTCCATTCGCAGGCAAATGGCTCAATAAATTATGGCATATTGAAAATGTTATTCATTTTTTTAAAATAAGAGTTAGATATATATTGACCTAAAGAAATATCCATGATATAATAAGGAGGAAACACTACATAATAATGTATTATGATCCCATTTTAAAAACAAAAAAACTCATAAACCTTATATTGTTAAACATACTTTTGTGAATATTGAAAAAGATGTGGTAGAATTCACATCAGGCTGTGAACATTGGTGGGGTATTATTTTTATCTGTACTCATCTTTGCATACTTTCACTTGTTACACTTTTGCCAAGTAAAAATTAAAATAAAAAAGGAAAAACTAAATAAGGCTGACAATAGAATCTATCACTAAAAACTGAGACCTCTCACCCCAACACCCCATGCAGGTTTTCTAAATGTCCAATTTCCCAAAAAGCGTCCCACCCATAATATGCCCCAGATGAAACCTAGTTTCCTTTTGACTTGTCAATGATTTAGAGTTTCTCACTGTTTGGGGTATTGCATTCCAAAGACAGGCACTCTACTGTTACACACATTAAAGCTCTGTTATAGTTTCAATGCGTCCACAATTCGCATGTGTGGTTCCCCTCCCCCCCCCTTAGGAAAACAGGCATCTCCACAGAGCCATAAATAAAAGGTATGTGAAACCCACATTAATCCAATACATTAGAGATGGATGCTTGTAGCACAAACACTATCAAATTCTAAGGTGAAGAAATATGAGCATAGCGCCCATTCCTGTTGGGTCAGTGGTTCTCAACCCTGGCTAAACATGAAAACCATGAAAACTACCTGGAAACATTTTAAAAATACCAATGCCTAGGCACTACTTCCAGAGTCTAATTTAACTGGCCCAGGGAAAGGTGCTTGCTCCGCTTTAAAAGTTACCTAAATTATTCAAATGAGCAGAGTTAGGAACCACTGCTTTCTACATTTTGTTTCCTTTCTATCAATTTTTACAAAACTTTCCCTTTATCAGTTATTTTAAGGCTATTAGCTATATTTAGGAAAGCCAAAACTGATCAACCAGCTAATGCCTGTCCACCACACCTAATTTATATCGTCCTTCTGCTGACTTTTCAGTAACATTACTTAAATCTATGGATAGTATCATTAGGAGCTCTTCACATATCCACAGTATTTGTAGCTTCACCTTAATAATGACATCATTTATTATTAATCTTGGAGATGAGTTTATAAAACATCTTAGGACCTCAAACATTCTGTTGGAAAAGTCCAACATTACCAATTATTTGAAATACTGCTTGATATCAATTAATGGACTTCCTGACTTTTTGTGTTCATCTTTACAAGTATTTTAAAATTTCAATATCTACCACATTGCAAAGAATTGATAAAAAAACATTATTTGAAATATGTCCCCCACTCAAATTTAGCATCTGAGCATAGTAACATACCCAAGAAAAATGTCAATACAATATGAAAGGGGATTCATTAATAAAATGAAATATTTATTTAGTACACATTATATTACAGTACAAAAAGATCTGAAACTAATACACTATATGTTAATTAATTGAATTTAAATAAGAAATTAAATTAAAAATATTACAGTACAAAAAAAGGATTCAATACTTTGGACTGATGGTGCAAATTATACAGAAAGATATTTTAAAACAAAGGACACTATATTATTTATAATGGCTGGCATTAAGAAATAACTGCTTTTATATATCTGCATATGGCATTAGCATGTATTTTCAAAGAAGCTTACAATGGCCCATTTAAAAAGTTCTGATCCAAGAACTGTACTCCTAAGCATTTATCCCAGTGAAATGAAAACTTAGGTCTACACAAAACACCTGTACACAAATATTCACAGCAGCTTTATTTGTAATAACCCAGAACTGTAAACAACCCAAATGTCCTTCCACTGGACAGACGGTTCAACTGTGGTGCATCCACACCATGGAACAGAACTCAGCAATAAAAGGAACAGACTATTTGACACACACAACAACTTGAATGGATCTCACAAGCATCGTGCTGAGTAAAACAAGCCAATCTGTAAAGATCACACGCGGCATGACTCCATTTATATAACATTCTGAGTAACAAAATTAGAAAGCTAGAGAACTGATTAGTGGTTACCAAGGGTTTGGGGAAATTATAAAGGAGAGCAAGAGGAGGCTTTGGGTTGATGGGTCAGGGATACAGTCTCCTGTATTTTGACTGTGATGGTGGTTACACAAATACACTGTGATCAAACTGCACAGAACTATACACACCACACACACAAAAATGAGCGCATACAAAACTGGAAAAATCTGAATAAGTTCTGGATGGCACCAGTGTCAATTTTCTGGTTTTGACCTTGTACTACAGCTACCTTTGGGGGAACACTGGGTGAAGGATACAGGGGACCTCTCTGTATTTTTGCAATTCCCTATGAATCTGTAATCATTTCAAAATGAAGTTGTTTTTTTTTTAAAGTTTGAGGAAAACGTGAAGGTGGTCACTTATTTAAGATACACACAGCATTTGTCCTAATCAAGTGAAGGTATAAACAAGTAAAGGGGGAAAATATAATAAGGATGGTTGGAAAGAAAAGGATGGCTTGAATATTTTTGGAGCATTTATTATGTGGCAGGCACTACAGCTTATCTCATTTAACTCAACAATCCAATGAGGTGACTGCTGATTAATATCCTCAGTTTTCAGAGGAGGAAATGCAAAGAAGATAAGAAATTCAACCAAGATCCCATGCTGACAAGTAGTAAAGATGTCAAGAAAAGACAACTGCAAAGCAGAGGATTTTAAGAACAAGTATCCTTTATGTATCAAGAAGAAGTTTATAAAATAGCCTAAAATAGGCAGAGAGGGTAAATGCTACAGGGGTCAATCACAGCACAGGATGACGAACACTATGCCCCCGGGGAACTTAAAATCCGTAATACACATTAGCCTAGGAAAACTCAGTGCACTTGACCAGTGATGTAGTTGAAACTGGTTTTTATTAATCTCTCGACTTTTGCTTAGAAATGAGAAGAAAAGTAACAATGATTTCTCTTCTTTAAAAGATGTTCACTGAACGAAAACAAGTAGATAAAAGTGAGCCATAATACAAATAGGGCACTCAAAATGGAAAGAAAATTAAGCTGATTGACTAGAACAAAGCCTATTCACGAAAGAAAACGGAAAGGCTGTAACACTGTCAAATGCAAGGCAGAAAAGTCTAAATTAGGTTAGAATAAAACATGAATCTGCATATAATGAACAATATGGGCTAGCAAGATGAATATTTATTAGCAATAAAATAGTTTTAAATAAAATTATGCTGCTTAGATTAGTTTCGGTCTGGCTTAGAAAAAGCAGAAAGAAAATTTCAGCCCTCTTTCTCACTCCATCTTCAATTTAGATCATTGCATATTTTAACAGCATGTCAAAACAAGCAATTCTAGGATAAATTCAACGCAAGTAAATGGATATTTAAAAGGAAGTTTCCTATTCCGGTTGTAAAGCCTCTGAGACAGGGTTGTTTTTCTAGAGGGGAAATAACACCTCAATTTTAATTTTAAAGATCCAGTGAAACCCCAAGAAAATACGGTATTGAAAATATTGGGAGTATTAGCCATCCTTTTAAATTGTTGACAGTCAAGTAATCCACGTAAGTGTGCTGCTTGAAGTAAACAGAGTAATTACAGTTGGTTCTGCCTTTAGGACCAACTCTGATATAAAAGGTATTCTTTCCTCTTAAATTATCTTCTTAAAAGCAAATGAAAATGCAGTGATGATGTTAACACATTGATTCTCTTAGAGGCTTTGTAAACTCCTAATTCAGGAAGTAATATGCAGGAATTTTACTCAACATTAAAAAATCTCTCTACAGAAGATGTAGATGCCATACTATATTCTCACCCATGGCTTCAGTTAATAGGATAAAATCTCTTTCAGATTTTATCCTAGGAATTTCCTTCCCATGCACAGATTAAAGAGTAAAGAAGGGCCAAAAAGCAAATGTATACAATTGGGGGATATCTGTCATACAGTCTTTATGGATTTCTCTACTCTAAGGAAATCTCATGACAGGTTAACTTATTTTTCCCAGGTAAAACCCTAATACATTTTTTATAAGAGCCATAACCTAGGCCATTTTGTATGATGTACAGATAACACATTAACATCTCTCTAGGAGCACCTGGGTGGCTCAGTCGGTTAAGCATCCCACACTTGATTTCAGCTCAGGTCATTATCTTAGGGTCCTGGGATCGAGCCCCACATCGGGCACCCTGCTCACTGGGGAGTCTGCTTCCCCTCCCCTATTTCCTCTCCCCATGCTCACACGTTTACTCTCTCTAAAATAAATAAATCTTTAAAAAAATCTCTCTATAATTTTGGGGGATTATACCAAGGAAATGTATTTTCAGTAATGCCTGATTCTAATCCATGGTGAATTTTTTACAACTAAATATCCTTAAATAGAAATATTTTTAAGGTTGGATAATGATATTGCAGTTGTGTTTTGAAAAAGATTTCTTGAACATATTGAAATATTTACAGATGAATAATTTGTATCTGGGATATGCTTAAAATAATATGGGGGGGGTGGTTGGATGGGAGTTTAAACAAGACCGGCCACGTACTGACAGGTAAAGCTGAGAGATGGGGGACATGGGGATGAATTATTCTCTCTTGTCTTCTTTGATACATGTTTGAAATTTTCCAACATAAAAACTCTGTATATCCTTGCAATAGGATATAAAGTACACCCATGTAACAAGGAATTCTGAGCAGAAATTCAGGTTCTTTTTTTTTTTTAGAGAGGGAGGGATGCAGGAGAGAGGAAAGGAGAATCTTAAGCAGACTCCACGCCCAGCACCAAGCCAACCTGGGGCTCAATCTCATGACCAAGATCATGACCTGAGCTGAAAACAAGAGCTGGACGCTTAACCAACTGAGCCACCCAGGCACCCCAGAAATTCTTGAATGCTTCTATTATGGCAAAATCCCAGGCAAATCATCTCACCCTGTGGTACCAGAGTTTCCGATTTCTAAAATGCAGAAATGAAACATGATTTCTAAGGTTGCTTCCAGTGCTTAAGTTTTTACTCTTTGAGAATGCTGTTTTATTCTTCTGACGGAGTTTACCGTGTACAGTAACTGATTTTATACTGAGAAGGCACAGGTGTCTGAAGGCAAGATGTGATCTCAAAGCAGATCTCTAGGACCACGTGTGCCACCCCCACCATCAGCTCTCACCGCATGAAAAAAGAAAATAGGGGCGCCTGGGTGGCTCAGACGGTTAAGCATCTGCCTTTTGGTTCAGGTCATGATTCCAGCGTCCTGGGATCAAGTCCCACGATAGGCTCTCTGCTCAGCAGGGAGTCTGCCTCTCACTCTCTGCCTGCCCCATTTCCGTATTCGTGCGGGCGTGTGCTCTCTTTCTCTCTCAAAATAAATAAAATCTTTAAAAGAAAAAAGAAAACCATAACGACAGGGGTATGGCAAAGGGCTACAGGAACCAACTGAAAGACTCCCAATGGCCAGAGCTAGAAAAAATAGAGCAAGAAAGTCATATTGGATTTAAGTCAAAGTATCAATATCCACTAGTCTAACACTGATACAAATAAATGATTCAATAGAGATAAATGGGAGAGGACAGATAAATCTCCTGCGTAGAAGAATTCCAAATTATGTATGCAGGAACTCTGCTTTTGCCCTCCAGAAGGTGGAGCATAACTCTCTCTCCCTAAGTGTGGGCTGCCTTCCTTCCAGAGAGTACAAGATGGAAAACAGAGAAAAAAAGAGTAACTTGACAATAGAGAAACCTGACAAACACTACCTCGGCCAGGATACCAAGGTCAACGTCCCACGGTAAAGTCACACAAATAGGATGCACCGCTAAAATGACGTGATAAAAATAGCATTTTGCCTCTGTGGCCTCCCTCAGTCGAACCCCATATAACCCCATTCCAACCATGAGAAAAACATCAAACAAACCCAGCTGAGGGTCATTTTACTATCTGACCAGCACTCCTCAAACCTGTCAAGGCCTACAAAGCAAGGGAAGTCTGAGAAACAGTTACAGCCATGGAGAGCCTAAGGAGACGTGATGACCACATGTAGTGTGGATCGTGGATGGTCCCAAAACAGAAGAAGACAGGAGGTAAAAACTAGGGAAATCTCAATAAAGCAAGGACTTTAGTCAATTACAATGTATCAGTTTTGGTTCACTAATTGTGACAAATGCTCCACACTAATGTAAGAAGTTAATAATAGGGTAATCTGGGAACTCTCTGTACTATCTGTGCAATTTCTTTATAAATCCAAACTGTTTTAAAATAAAAAGGTTATTTTTTAAAAATGAAAAAACATTAGTAAGATATAAACAATGATGTGAAATGATGGCCAATATACAATAAACAAAAGAAGTGTTACTAGACAATATTCATGCTATGAACTTATTTTTGTTTTAAAAATATACATATATGTATTTTATTACCAAAATGTTTGCATGATTATACATCAAAATGTTATTAACCTCTGAGTGGCATAATTACTAGTGACTTTCACCACCCCCTTTATACTTTTCTGTTTTATCTGATTTTATTCTTTCCAATAAAGCACTGATTACTTTGAACATTGAGCCTTCTATAATCTTATAAACTATTAAACAAAAGTTTTGTGGTATTTTTTGGAAAAAAATTAGGCATACGGCACAGGATTAATAAGAGTACTCCTTGGTTCGAAATAATATGTACTTATAAAAGAGTAAATTTTACTTTTCCAAGAGGAAATATTTTACTTTTTAAAGATTCATTTATTTGAGAGAAAGAGAGCATGTGAGCAGGGGAAGGGGCAGAGAGAGAGGGAGAGACAAGCTGACTCCCCACTGAGCACGGAGCCGAAGCGGGGCTCTTTCCCAGGACCCTGAGATCATGACCTGAGCTGAAACCAAGAGTTGGATGCTTACCTGCTTAACTGATTTAGTCACCCAGGTGCCCCAAGGAGAAATAATTTAAGTCAGTATAGAAAAGTGAATGAAAGCATGAGATTTAACCAGACTTAGCTTAAATTCCTGGTTTCACCATTTACTATTGGTGTGACCTTGGGCAATTCAACAACGTCCTTCAATGTCCTCATCTTTATAGCAGGAAATATGTAACACAACAAGCCTATTGTTCTGCAGAACCACCCTAACATTTATTTACTTGTCAATGTAAACATATATTATATATTATATATGAATGGATAGTATATAAAAACCTATTTCATAACATCAAATTTTATTAGAAAGAATTACATTAGCAGTAGCAGAGAGTTTAACGTACGTCAAGAGCCTGGCCCTACTGAGGATCCATAATGGCAACCATTATTCTTACTGGTAATGTTAAATAAAAAGCCAAGAAAAAAATAAAACACTATTGGACAAGTTTAGGTTTGAGACGCCTGCGTGGCCATTCGGTTAAGCGGCTGCCTTTGGCTCAGGTCATGATTCCAGGGTTCCGGGATCGAGCCCCAGGATCGAGCCCTGGCATCGGGCTCCTTGCTCAACAGGGGGCCTGCTTCTCCCTCTGCCTGCAGCTCCCACTGCCTGCCCGCTCTCTCTCAAACTCTCTCTCCGACAAATAAATAAAATCTTTAAAAAAATTTTTAGTTTCTCTAAGAATGTAACAAAAGTGTAAAAGACAAAACCATACCTCCGTTCATTCTACATCAGCAGCAGCAATTTCCCAAATATCTCTGACTAAATATTTATTATGGGGATTAAACATGTCATTGTTAACATGCCCGCAGACCTGAGACTCTTCCAGAGAATACAAGAGAAAGCCACTTTTCTAATCAGAACCAGTTTAAACTAAGCTTTGGAATATTAATATATCAAGTCTCCCTTTCTATGGAAACAGCTTCCCTACTTATGACTGTAATGTCAATACAAATAAATACCAGCCATAAAATACAAACTAAACTTACTTAAATCTCGTGATTGTAAATAATGAACTTTAATAGAGAAGCTCTAAACAAGACATATATTTTGATCTGTGACAAAATTCAGGGCTGGTTGTTTTATCTCAGTACTATTATCTTTAAATCACAATCTGATAGACGAGTCTAAACATGCTATGACTTAGTGGACCTTTGTAACAAGGCCAAACAATCCGGATCAGAAGAATCAATTTGTTTCATTGAGTGAAAAGTTTACCCAGCCTGTTTTATCATATAGTCTAGGACACAGACCCTTATTTTAAAGACCTGTTAATTTAGGAAAAAAAATTAATCCACCATGAACAAAATAATATTAAATTATTATGCCAATTTTTTCTACTACATAAGAAAATGCAGACTGTTCAGCATCGTTCTGCTAAAGGAAGTTAATTTAAACACCTTTTAAAATAACAGAAACATAAGATACAATTTAGGAATGTATTCAGGTTGGTATATATAATCCATTGTTGGGACTACAACTATACAAAGACTGATTTTATAACATATTCAAGTTTCTGTCCCCGATAAGTCTTACCCAACTTTCCCTAAAGCAGTCATTACAAAGACCTATTCCAATGATGTTGTCACTCTTGCTAAATACTTTAGAAGCCTATGGCACGCTTCTGTCAAATATATTTAATGGTAGCAAATTCCGAATTCTCTGAGAACAGATTTGATTTATGGGAATAGACAACTGTCACTGAGAAGTACAACTGGCAAATAGGTCAAATAAACTTCTTTTGGCTTAAAGAAAAAAGGAGACTGACTACAAGGTTTTGAGTAAGTTTAGTTTTCTTAAAAACTATTAAAAGCAAATTTAAAATGGGAATTCCAACATGAGAAGACTACGGACTATGAGAAACAAACTGAGGACTTCAGAGGGGAGGGGGGCGGGGGAATGGGATAGACTGGTGATGGGTAGTAAGGTGGGCACGTATTGCATGGTGCACTGGGTGTTATACGCAACTAACGGAGCATCGAACTTTACATCGGAATCCGGGGATGTACTGTATGGTGACTAACATAATAAAAAATCATTAAAAAAAATAATAAAATAAAATGGGAATTCCAAGCATTCTGAGCAGCAATATTATCTATAAAATAAGAGTATGATCCTACATTATGTTCTCCAAATTCTAAATAATGATTGAATAAGGGACCATACTGGTACCTCCTATATATTATCTCAGTTAATCCATATAGCAATCCTAGATAATTATCACTACTTCAAGGGGAAGACACTGAGTCTGAGTGCTTTGAGTAACCTGCCCAGGTAATAAGGGAGACACCAGCAATTACCTCACAGTCAGAATTTATATGCAATATATATAAACAGTTATATACATATTATATCTGACTTTAGGTTTTTGACCTACACAATTGGCCTGGTCCTGTAACAGCTGCCACATACGTGTATTTTAGCATTTGCCACAGTGTACTGCAATCATTTACTTACCAATCTTCCCTACTCAACAATGAGCTTCCAGAGAGAACGGATGATACTTTGTTCGTCTCTGTAATCCCGGAACACAGTCCTGTACTTAACAGCACATCTACATAAATTTCTTTAGTAGCTTATCCATGGTTCTGATGTTATTTTTACTAGCTGCTCACAGGTGGTGAATATTACAGAAACATTATCAGACCAGTAGCCATTCCTTCAGCTTCAAGATGCCCAACCACCACCACCACAAGCAGAGATGGCTCAGGCAGAAAGAATGTTCCATACAACCAACCCCAGTTTGTACGGTTATTCTTAAAATCTGAAGCACTACATGACGTGCTGTAAAGGGCTCTTCTTTTCTTAAATTTCATACACCTGCATCTACACCTACATTAGTCTACTTCCAGTAGTTCATACACAGTATAGAAAACTCAATTACTGGATCGCTCCACATTCGTAGTATATACAAAAATTATCGAAAAACATAAGACAACATAAATCATCAACAGCATAAAATAAAAGTTTGCCAAAAAGCTACCTTTTGCATTATAACATGACTACAGAGCCCAGAGGGGCAAAACCATACAATTTATGAGTTTCCCACACAAAAAACTAACAGTCAGACGTTAATGGCATTTTTAAGAATGTTACAGTGTAATTATAAAATGACACAGATTATTTAAGGCGACATCAAGTCTCTCAAAATAAAATGAATATTTACAAGATTAAGTTTCTGTTTTGTTAAACATTAAATAAAGGTGTTGGAACTTAAATGGAAATGTAAAAATACAGATGACTTAGTACTAAAATTAGTTAACAGAATTACTGATATTTTTCATTCTGTTAGGGGACCTTTCACCTAATAAATGTTAAAGCATGTGGTTTGTTTTCAGTTTTCTCTCCAGTTCTAGAAATTGACTATGAATCCTTTTCTAGTATTTACCTTTCTCTTCCCACTTTCCACTCACTCCTATCCCCAAACCTGGTTTGGATGTCTTCTTTAATCTTTCAAAACAAGGAAGTGAATTCAAATGTCATAAACTCTTGGATAAAGAGTTAAAATGACAGCATCATGACTATCCTGACTCTCTTTAAAGTAATATTAGTCTTCTAGAATACCAATCTAATTCTCAGAAGCAGAAAACACAGGAAGCTCAATGTTCCAAGAAAAGTTAATAATTGATTCATCCTGACTACCCAGGAAATACACAGCAAGGATCTGTGTTCTATGCAAATACTGACAACAAATCCATCTAGTAATACCTACCACCTGGGGACAAGAAAAACAGAAAAAGAGCTCACAAGGCAAATGCACAATGACTATTAAGTACAGAAAGAAAATATCAGCAATTAAGAGATGAGAAGGAATGAGAGCTGCATAAAACACAATAGATCAGGGAGCTTATACTGACAGAGGTAGACCAAGGCAGTGGAAGAGATGAGATCACCATTAATGGGAGATGAGAGTGGGATGCAAGTGGACAGGAAGTGAGGTGGACACAGGTGAGGGGTAAAACAGGCAGGAGCTGGAGATGACAGAAGCTGAATTACAAAAGATAACAACAAAAGACGGGAGGCAATGGGGTAGGAAGGAGGCCCACTCAAGGAAACAGACGGTAAGGAGAACAGAAATCACTTTCAGTGGGAGGCTGAATCATGGAAAAGGCAGGAAGCAGGCAAAACACAGATACCAAGCAAGAAATTCTGGAAAGATGGGAAAAAACCTGTAAAGGTGACACTAGGTGATAAATAGGGTAGAAAGGAGAAAAAAAAACATGTAAAAGTGACACTAGGTGATAAATAGGGTAGAAAGGAGAAAAAAGGGTGAGTCCTACTGGGGAAGGAAATATTTATTAAAAAATGGTTTCTGGAATTTTGGTTTATTAAATTAAATTTTAAAAGCTGCTCTTTTGCTTATATTTTTCTCTGTTGCATAAAACTTGATTCATAAGAACAGAGGTTTCCTCAATTTACAAAGAAGAAAATTATGGATCAGGTCAACCGACTCAGCTGTAAAAGTAAGAAGAGTTGAAAACAGTAAAATTTACTGTTCATGATTTTAGTTCTAAGCCACAAACTAATTTTTATACTGACAATGTGAATATACACATTAATGACCTTAATGACCAAATGCTTCATTTGTTAAGTACAAAAGCTTTCTCTCCTGCTTCATTTGTTAATTACAAAAGCACTTACCAGCGCGCTCTCTCTCTCTCCCTGCACTTAACAGCATTTGGAGAAACCCCTGCTTCTTACTGCTTCCCCACAAAAGGAAAGGGCAGATTAAGAAGGTAACATTCACACCAATATTGCTAAGAAGAAGTTTGATGGAGGTTTAAAACAGTAATAGTTAAAAGATGTTGTAAATTTTCTATAAATTTCTATGATCCATGTTATTCTGGTCTCCTAGATAACTAAAAACACAACACAGAAATCATCCTTTATTTCCACCTAAAAAGAGTAGAGGAAAACCAAACATTGAACAAGAATATAAGTTAAGGAGAACAAATCTGAAAACGAATGGAAATTATTCTATTCTTGATCTTAGAAAATAACGTAGGGTAGGAGAGAACCATAACAAAGGCCTATTTATGAAGATATAATTCTTATTTTTAAACCAAAAAAACTACGGTCATTAAAAAATTGTGCAAGAAAAAGCAAGAACACAAAGGCTGAGAGTAGATAAAAGATGACTCTAAAGCCACGAAGCCTGTGAACAAGCAGCAGCACATTATGAAAAAGCAATTCATCAACATCCGCTCCCTTTAGTAATCACCTAGCTGAAGCTGGCTTCTGGGGCCGTTCCCATTTTTCCTACTATAGCTATTAGTTCTCTATCCACATGAAATAAAACTCTGATCATGAGGGGACTACCAGCTATTGCATTAGAGGAAAATAACTCAACTATTATACACAAAAGCAGCTGGGTTAACAAAGGTACTGTAAGAAACATGTAAAGATATGTGCTACAGTCTTTCACTCATTTTCAGAACTATCTTCTTTCAACTCCTCAAAAATCCTAAATGATATTGGGGTTGCTTCTTGAAATCTGCCTTTTCTTCTTCTTTTTTTTCTCTTTTCTTTCTTTCTTTCTTTCTTTTTTTTTTTTTTACCATTCTTCCATGAACATCTTAATGAGTCACTTGGCCATATAGTCCATTCACAGGCATCACGAACACATTATTATCGACTTCTGGAAATGGATGCTGCTCCGCAAGCTTTAGGAGACTTCTTGAAGGAACAAACCTGGTTCTCTGCTCTCTGTTGAAGACATGCTCAAAGTAGGATTCTCTCTCATATTCAAAGATGACATGGAAGCCAAACTGTGCTGTTTCCAAAATAAGATGCCTTTAAAAAAAAATTTTACCGAAGTTAAAAATCAACCAGATTTTAAAAACACAAAACTCTAATAAAGCAGCACAAATTCTCACACAGTATCACATTTTAGCTAAGATTGAAAAATAAGTAATTTAAATTAAAAAATTTTAACCTTTCACTTCAGCTTTAAATATACTATATTTTCAAAAAACTCTAACAGGGCATCACAAAGTATACGATAAAAATACTGCAAAAAAACAGATGCTTCCTGAAATTAATACAAAAACATCTGTTAAAATTATAAAGTAATTCTGGTGATTGATGTTTTAATTTTTACCATGGCCAGGACAGAAGGCAGGCTTTGAGAAAACACAATTTCACTGCATTCATATATTACCTGGAAATTGTATGAAGCAGCACGGTTTATACTAAGCTTTAAAATGAGCTACTGAATTGACTTGGAAAATTTCTTCCAGCCATACAATTCTGAAATTACATGTTATCTGGCGATATAATCTTGGTACTACTGAACCAGCTCTAGGCAAGTCATCTGACTTTGCCCCAATTTTTTCATCTATAATATACAAGGCTGGTACTTACAGGGGGAGGCGGGCAGTAGGGTCACTTGAGGATGGTTTAAAATACAGATGCCCAGGCCCAGCTCTAAAGAATCTGAATCTCTAGGGTTAGGCTAAGATATCTGTTACTGTCAAAATAAACCCTGGGTCATTCTGACGTGCACTCCTACTTAAAGAACCACTGCACCAGATCAGCACTGGATCACATTCAGGATCCAGGTCTTCAACCCTAAAATTCATCAAATGGGGCAGTAGAGATTTTATTAAATTACCCCATACTGATAGAACTAAAATAAATGAATCAGTGCTTCATTTTCTCTTTCCCTAAAACCCCCCATTCACAGAAGAACCTGAAATTAAGATTAAAGCTAACATGCCAATCGGATAAACACTTCAAAATAGATTATTTTAACTCCAATTATTTCCTGGGACGTTTAAATAGAACACGGGGTATGACACTATCCATAGTTACAACGTGCTTCTCTGACAGGCCATCCCAAAATATGTGCTGATATTAAAATGACAACAGCAGGTCATTGCTTCACTGACTCAAATCATAAAGCTATCCCTGAGATAAACAACATGACCTCCTGCCCGGCAGAAAGCATCTGTAACACAGAATACTGTACCTGCAGCGCGTGTGTCCTCCCTGGCTGCTAACCAGGTTTGCGGCCCATGCTTCATTCAAGGGCACTTCCTCCTCTGATTCCTGGACAGTGGGGGTGCTGATGTATGTACCCCCTTATCTCTGGAGTCCTTTAGGCTCAGTGACTGTGGTGATGCCCAACACCCCCAAAACAATACTGTCAGTTCCTGACAAAAGGGACACAAAAGCGGGCTTTCAGAGAACCCCATTTTTCTTCGTCTTGCGGGCTTCTGTTTGCAGCCCCTCATCCAATTCCACACAGCTTCAAAATGACTTCACTTCAGGTCTGTCACCCAATCACCAGCTCGATTTTACATTTTTTTCCACCAAAGAAATATTTCTTGGTTTGAAGAGGCCTCCTGGCCCCAACAGTATTCTCTATTGCCCAAGACAAGCTGAAAAAGTGGATCGAGATTCCACGTAAGGACAAAGCAAATGGAGACAAGTGCATAGGAAACTTTCAGTAACAGTCACTTCCTGGTAAATTACTACCACTAGGGATGAAATCTAGTAAGTGTTTAAAAAAGAAAAGCAGTAAGACATCAAGTATCATTCAATATTATATTTCACGGAAATTTTTTGACACTAAATTAATAACTTCAACAGTCATCGTCCTAAGTCCTGCTGAATCACTGTCCTAGAATTCAATGCCTACGAAAAGTTATAATCCTCTTTCAGCTCTAGATTCAAAATTCAGTATCTCTCCCCTTGCCTTTAGTCATTTCAAAACACACTGCCCTGTAACCATTTGTCAACCACTTGTATTTGGAAAATCCACAGCATTGTTTCTGCAGCACAGTCATCGCAATCTTTTATGCTACTTTGAAATCTGAAAAAGAGCCTTTTACATAAGTCGAAAAAGTAGTGCCAACTTTTAGATCTCTCTTCTTTGATAAAGTAAATTCCCCACAGAAACGACACTGACTGGGGGGCCAGACCAGTCTCCCTGGGTTCATAGCCAGTCTCCCTACTTACTGTTTGCATTGTGATCTTGGGCAAGTGACTTAATTACCTTGCTGTGCTTCAGTTTCTTCATTTTAAAAAGGGGATTCTAACTGTACCTATTACTTCAAAAGATTGTTATGAGATTCATATAAATTAACATGCAAAGGCTCCTGGAACAGTATCTGGCACATTTTAAGCACTACATAAATGTTAGCTCTTATTATTACGTTGTTTCATTTAGCTACAAATTCTCATACTGTTTCACATGTGTACACAATGTTTGCCTATTAAAATACTACCTACTTGAAGACTGGAACCACATTTTCAGTATCTTTGACAACTCCCCTATGGTATTTAATATTCATTCAGTAAGTAAATACAAACCTACTGTGCATATATTATTATTCCGGATAAAGAAGGAAACACAGTACCTTATAACTATATATTCTCTGCCCTTGAGGAGCCTCTACTTTAGGTGGGGAAACAAAACAAACAAGGAAATGCTTATGTAATAGTAGAAAGCCATAAAGGATTAAATGCCCAAGTATGTGGCATAAACATCTAACATTCAAAGGGCTTATTGTGGGCTGCAGATTCTGTGGAGATGGTAAAGCTGGAGTGGCCCAGCCCCTAAAGTTAAGTGGGATCTTCAGTACTGAAAAGAAAAGAGAATTCCAATGTACTTTTGTTCATTCCACATAGTCACTGAGTACGTTCCAGATGTCAGACTCTGTTCTAGGCTCTGGAGATATGTCAATGAGTGACAGAAGAGATCCCCGCACTCTGGAGCTTTAAAGGGCACTCCACGTGAGAGCCAAGTTTTGAAGGAATGAGAAGAGCTTGTCTTCCCAAACGATGAACCGACACTGCTTAAATGCCTTACAAACAGAAGCCAATGCTGGCATTATGGTCACTCTAACTTTCCAACAATGACAAACATACAGAAATGGCTGCCATGAAAAATTCAGCAGCTTTCATATACTGTATTCTAAATGTTCCACTGTTTATAAAACACATCAAACAGATATTCTCCATATTTCTGGATACAAATAACATACAAAAGATTTTAAACACATAAAGTTAATACTACTGGAATGATTTTCATAACAGAGGCCATTGAAGGCCCAGTTCCTAAATTCTGCCCAAATGAAAAGCCTATTAATGCTTTGTTGTACACCCTTGAGCTTTGTCTCCACCTCCAATCCACCCCCCTTTTCCTTCCTTTACTCGATCTACTAGCGGCTGCCCACACAAATACCAAATATCTACTAGGAAAGTGCCTGAAGATGCATGTGGTGACAAGATGACAAAAATCAGTTAGTCACGATGGGTGGAAGTATTACCTCCAAAAGAAAGTATGTGCATTTTTTCCTTCTTATATCCTTCCATTGAAGGCAACTCTCCACTTATCCCCTCCCCAAACAGTAGGCCTGGCGGTAAAGGAGTCCTCTTATAAACACTGACTGGCAAAGCATTCCCAATCTCTTCCTCTCCAATGATGGGCCACTAGAATCAGGAGACAGGTTAAGTCCAATATGCTCTTATCATAAATAAGACGCATTTCCAAGGATCTCCCTTGTCCTCTCCAGTCCTTTTCAACTACTTCTACTCTCACAAGATGCAAACTGTTAGACCTCACCATCGCTCTCATCATTGTTATGCCTACACAAATCATTACATTGTATTTTTGGAAACACAGTCAAAATAAACTTCTTGATTAAGGAAGTCAAAACTACTCAATTAAATCCAATCAAAAATGTTAACTTCTTAATGCACAATGTACTGGACTCCAAACTACTTATGATATTTAAAGGCAAAATGAAAAATTAGGTAGAGACCCTACAATGCAGATAATCTAACATTCTTAACATTAATATACCCATGAAAGTTAGATTCATCAACAAAGTAATAACCAATCCACTGATTTTTATTTCCTTGGTTTGGTATTGGAAAATAACTCTTCGTGTTTCATTGTCATTTGTCAACTCCTAATTAGGAATGCCACTTAGAAAAAATATGATGGGAGGGGGCCTTTCAGAAGGCCATTAGGCTTCCCCAACATTTACCTTCTTCCAATGTCCAAGAATAGCCTATTCATTGGGTGATGATGGTGTGTCACGGGAACTTGGATAAATGAGACACAGTGCTTTAGAAACTACTGAATACCCACATAAAGAGACTAATTGCAGTTCTATGCAATTTTAAACCCATCTTCCAACTTGAAAAACATATTAATTTAGTCTGAGTCATTTTATATCGCCAACAACCTTTTTTACAAAAGCAGAAACAAAAGTAATTAACGTACATACTCCACATTTGGACCTATTCAAATCAAACCCATGTATTCAAAAATTTTTGAGCAACTTATGCTTATGCAAAAGTTATCCCAGAAGATTAGAGATAAAGCATGTACCATTTGGCACAGGCCTGGCAAACAGTCAGTACTCAACATTACCCTTTATTTTCGTTCCTAATTTTCCAACTTCAGAGTTAAACTAAATGATTATAAGGCAGATACAGGATAATGTATATATAATACATAAAAACTAACGTACTAATCCTGTAAATAAAGCTAGTACCTTATTGTACCAAGTAATGCTCTTCAGACAAAGGTGTGCTGAATTTTAACAGAATGAGCCACAAAAAAGGCAGAGAAAACTTGCTAAGGGACTTGGGTTAAACGTTAGCTCTTACCTCTGCTTATTAATTAAGGCTACAACTTCTACAAGGTCTAGGATGAATTATAATTAGCAGTCAGCTGACCCTAGAGAACTAGCTCGACATAAACAGTTAAGACCTCAAGCACGTGGACAAGTGACCATTTATTCCCAAGGTTGCTACCAACCACTGAAATCTGATTACTTCACTGATGCTGAAATCCAGCATAAATTCATTACCTGTCTTATGCTAGAAAATATATTTTTCAAGTCCCTATACACACACTTTTTTTAAGACAAAAATCACTTCAACTGACAATATTGCAGCATCCTGGGCACATCCAGTTTTTAAAACACCTTCACAGTCTCAGGCACGCAGTATTTATTATAACGGGAAATGGAAAGACAATTTGGAGAGCATACGCCTCCTTAAGTATCAAAGTAAACATTAAAAGTAACTCTATGTCCTCATTACGAAAAAAAATCTTCGTGTTTCCCAGCTTAATCCCGATTCGTGGGACAATGCACATTCCCCCCCTCCCACGCTTTGAGTCACGCCCGGGCGCGCCGAAGTGGGGCGGGAAGAGGCACGGAACTCCCGGGTAATGACCTGTCCCCGCTACTTCTCGCCCGGTTTTGGCACAGCACAACTACACCCACGTGGACTTCCAG